>NC_060119.1:435203365-435506395 GCF_021461395.2 Schistocerca americana | reverse complement strand
CAGAGAAGAGAGCGGATAGGTGGAAAGAATACATTGAAAGCCTCTATGAGGGGGAAGATTTGTCTGATGTGATAGAAGAAGAAACAGGAATCGATTTAGAAGAGATAGGGGATATAGTATTAGAATCAGAGTTTAAAAGAGCTTTGGAGGACTTAAGGTCAAACGAGGCAGAAGGGATAGATAACATTCCATCAGAATTTCAAAAACCATTGGGGGAAGTGGCCATAAAACGACCATTCACGTTGATGTGTAGAATATATGAGTCTGGCCACATACCATCTGACTTTCGGAAAAGCATCATCCACACAATTCCGAAGAGGGCAGGAGCTGACAAGTGCGATAATTATCGCACAATTAGCTTAACAGCTCATGCATCCAAGTTGCTTACAAGGATAATATACAGAAGACTGTAAAAGAAAATTGAGGGTGCGCTAGATGATTATAGTTTGGCTTTAGGAAAAATAAGGGATAGAGAATGGCAATTCTGACGTTGCGGTTGATAATGAAAGCAAAATCAAGACACATTCATAGCATTTATCGACCTGGAATAAGCGTTCGACAATGTAAAATGATGAAAGCTGTTCGAAATTATGAAAAAAGTAGGGGTAAGCTATAGGGAGAGATGGGTCATATACAATATGTACAATAGCCAAGAGGGAATAATATGAGTGGACGACTAAGAACGAAGCGCTCGTATTAAAAAGGGTGCAAGACAAGGCTATAGCATTTCGCCCCTACTGTTCAATCTGTACATCGAGGAAGCAACGATGGAAATAAAAGTAGTGTTCAGGAGTGGAATGAAAATTCAAGGTACAAGGATATCAATGATACGATTCGCTGATGACATTGCTATCCTGAGTGAAAGTGAAGAAGAATTACATGATCGGCTGAACGGAATGAAGAGTAATGAGTACACAGTATGGATTGAGAATAAATCGAAGAAAGACGAAAGCAATGAGAAGTAGTAGAAATGAGAACAGCTAGAAACTTAACATCAGGATTGATGGTCACGAAGTAGACAAGGAATTTTGCTACCTAGGCAGTAAAATAATCAGTGACGGACGGAGCAAGGAGGATATCAAAAGCAGACTAACAATGGCAAAAAGGACATTCCTGGCCAAGAGAAGTCTACCAACATCAAATATCGGCCTAAATTTGAGGAAGAAATTTCTGAGAATGTACGTCTGGAGTACAGGATTGTATGGTAGTGAAACATGGACTGTGGGAAAACCGGAACAGAAGAGAATCGAGGCATTTGAGATGTGGTGCTAGAGACGAATGTTGAAAATTAGGTAGACTGATAAGGTAAGGAATGAGGAGGTTCTGCGCAGAATCGGAGAGGAAAGGAATATGTGGAAAACATTGATAGGGAGAAGGAACAGGATGACAGGACATCTGTTAAGCAATGAGGGAATGACTTCCATGGTACTAGAGGGAACTGTAGAGGGCAAAAACTGTAGAGAAAGACAGAGATTGGAATACAACCAGCAAATAATTGAGGTTGCAAGTGCTACTCTGAGATGAAGAAGTCGGCACAGGTGATGAATTCGTGGTGGGCCGCATCAAACCAGTCAGAAGACTGATGAGAAAAAGAAAAAACACTATCTTTGGGTATGCTCTGAGGCACTTGTACGCCTGGCGGTGTATCTCTGTTATGGTTGACGTGTCGCATCCAATTTGCCAGGAACTCACTGAGCCCGCTGCCAGCTGTGTAGTGGTACCTGTGGTCCTTGGGGAGACCATGTGGTAGACGACGCTGGCGGCGCCCGCCGAGTGGCCCATCAGCGTGACGGAGGAAGGGTCGCCGCCGAAGTGCTCGATGTTGTCGCGGACCCAGCGCAGCGCCAGGTACTGGTCGAGCAGGCCCAGGTTGCCGCGGGCGCTGCCGTCCTCAAGGCACAGGAAGCCTGCCGCACAAAGTACCTCGTCTCACACACGCGTACTCTACTGACGCCAAAATTTGTTAGGGATTACCTGTATCTCAACACTATACTAAATTACACTACTGGCCATTAAAATTGCTACGCCAAGAAGAAATGCTGATGATAAACGGGTATACATTGGACAAATATATTATACTAGAACTGACATGTGATTACATTTTCATGCAATTTGGGTGCACACATCCTCAGAAATCAGTACCCAGAACAACCACATCTGGCCGTAATAACGGCCTTGATACGCCTGGGCATCGAGTCAAACAGAGATTGGATGGCGTGTACAGGTACAGCTGCCCATGCAGCTTCAACACGATACCACAGTTCATCAAGAGTGGTGACTGGCATATTGTGACGAGCCAGTTGCTTGCCCATCATCGACCAGACGTTTTCAATTGGTGAGAGATCTGGAGAATGTGCTGGCCAGGGCAGCAGTCGAACATTTTCTGTATCCAGAAAGGCCCGTACAGGACCTGCAACATGCGGTCGTGCATTATCCTGTTGAAATGTAGGGTTTCGCAGGTATCGAATGAAGGGTGGGGCCACGGGTCGTAACACATCTGAAATGTAACGTCCACTGTTCAAAGTGCCGTCAATGCGAACAAGAGGTGACCGGAGACGTGGCACCAAAGGCACTCCATACCATCACGCCGGGTGATACGCCAGTATGGCGATGACGAATACACGCTTCCAATGTGCGTTCAGCGCGATGTCGCCAAACACGGATGCGACCATCACGATGCTGTAAACAGAACCTGGATTCATCCGAAAAAATGACGTTTTGCCATTCGTGCACCCAGGTTCGTCGTTGAGTACACCATCGCAGGCTCTCCTGTCTGTGATGCAGCGTCAAGGGTAACCGCAGCCATGGTCTCAGAGCCGATAGTCCCTGTTGCTGCAAACGTCGTCGAACTGTTCGTGCAGTTGGTTGTTGTCTTGCAAACGTCCCCATTTGTTGACTCAGGGATCGAGACGTGGCTGCACGATCCGTTACAGCCATGCGGATAAGATGGCTGTCATCTCGACTGCTATTGATACGAGGCCGTTCGGATCCAGCACGGCGTTCCGTATTACCATCCTGAACTCACCGATTCCATATTCTCCTAACAGTCATTGAATCTCGACCAACGCGAGCAGAAATGTCGCGATACGGTAAACCGCAATCGCGATAGGCTACAATCCGACCTTTATCAAAGTCGGAAACGTGATGGTACGCAATTCTCCTCCTTACACGAGGCATCACAACAACGTTTCACCAGGAAACGCCGGTCAACTGCTGTTTGTGTATGAGAAATCGGTTGGAAACTTTCCTCATGTCGCCACGTTGTAGGTGTCACCACCGGCGCCAACGTTGTGTGAATGCTCCGAAAAGCTAATCATTTGCATGTTACAGCATCGTCTTCCTGTCGGTTAAATTTCGCGTCTGTAGCACATCATCTTCGTAGTGTAGCAATTTTAATGGCCAGTAGTGTAAGAGGCTACCTCCATGAACCATGGACCTTGCCGTTGGTGGGGAGGCTTGCGTGCCTCAGCGATACAGATGGCCGTACCGTAGGTGCATCCACAACGGAGGGGTATCTGTTGAGAGGCCAGACAAACGTGTGGTTCCTGAAGAGGAGCAGCAGCCTTTTCAGTAGTTGCAGGGGCAACAGTCTGGATGATTGTCTGATCTGGCCCTGTAACACTAACCAAAAATGCTTTGCTGTTGTGGTACTGCGAACGGCTGAAAGCAAGGGGAAACTACGGCCGTAATTTTTCCCGAGGGCATGCAGCTTTACTATATGATTAAATGATGGTGGCGTCCTCTTGGGTAAAATATTCCGGAGGTAAAATAGTCCCCCATTCGGATCTCCGGGCGGGGACTAGTCAAGAGGACGTCGACGTCGTTATCAGGAGAAAGAAAACTGGCGTTCTGCGGATCGGAGCGTGGAGTGTCAGATCCCTTAATCGGGCAGGTAGGTTAGAAAATTTAAAAAGGGAAATGGATAGGTTAGAGTTAGATATAGTGGGAATTAGTGAAGTTCGGTGGCAGGAGGAACAAGACTTTTGGTCAGGTGAATACAGGGCTATAAATACAAAATCCAATAGGGGTAATGCAGGAGTAGGTTTATAATGAATAGGAAAATAGGAATGCGGGCAAGCTACTACAAACAGCATAGTGAACGCATTATTGTGGCCAATATAGACACGAAGCCCACGCCTACAACAGTAGTACAAGTTTATATGCCAACTAGCTCTGCAGATGATGAAGAAATTGATGAAATGTATGATGAGATAAAAGAAATTGTTCAGGTAGTGAAGGGAGACGAAAATTTAATAGTGATGGGTGGCTGGAATTCGAGAGTAGGAAAAGGGAGAGAAGGAAACATAGTGGGTGAATATGGATTGGGGGAGAGAAATGAAAGAGGAAGCCGTCTGTTAGAATTTTGCACAGAGCATAAGTTAATCATAGCTAACACTTGGTTCAAGAATCATAAAGGAAGGTTGTATACGTGGAAGAATCCTGGAGATACTAGAAGGTATCAGATAGATTGTATAATGGTAAGACAGAGATTTAGGAACCAGGTTTTAAATTGTAAGACGTTTCCAGGGGTAGATATGGACTCTGACCACAATCTATTGGTTATGAACTGTAGATTAAAACTGAAGAAACTGCAAAAAGGTGGAAATTTAAGGAGATGGGACCTGGATAAACAGACTAAACCAGAGGTTGTACAGAGTTTCAGGGAGAGCATAAGGGAACAATTGACAGGAATGAGGGAAAGAAATACGGTAGAAGAAGAATGGGTAGCTTTGGGGGATGAAGTAGTGAAGGCAGCAGAGGATCAAGTCGGTAAAAAGACGAGGGGTGGTAGAAATCCTTGGGTAACAGAAGAAATTTTGAATTTAATTGATGAAAGGAGAAAATATAATAACGCACTAAATGAATCAGGCAAAAGGGAATACAAACGTCTCAAAAATGATATCGACAGGAAGTGCAAAATGGCTAAGCAGGCATGGCTAGAGGACAAATGTAATGATATAGAGGCTTATCTCACTAGGGTTAAGATAGATACTTCCTACAGGAAATTTAAAGAGACCTTTGGAGAAAAGAGAGCCACTTGTATGAATATCAAGAGCTCAGATGGAAACCCAGTTCTAAGCAAAGAAGGGAAAGCAGAAAGATGGAAGGAGTATATAGAGGGTCTATACAAGGGCGATGTACTTGAGGACAATATTACGGAAATGGAAGAGGCTGTAGATGAAGGTGAAATGGGAGATACGATACTGCGTGAAGAGTTTGACAGAGCACTGAAAGACCTGAGTCGAAACAAGGCCCCGGGAGTAGACAACATTCCACTGGAACTACTGACGACCTTTGGAGAGCCAGTCCTGACAAAACTCTACCATCTGATGAGCAAGAAGTATGAGACAGGCGAAATACCCTCAGACTTTAAGAAGAATATAATTATTCCAATCCCAAAGAAAGCAGGTGTTGACAGATGTGAAAATTACCGAACTATCAGTTTAATAAGTCACAGCTGCAAAATACTAACGCGAATTCTTTACAGACGAATGGAAAAATTGGTAGTAGCCGACCTCGGCGAAGATCAGTTTGGATTCCGCAGAAATGTTGGAACACGTGAGGCAATACTGACCCTACGACTTATCTTAGAAAATAGATTAAGGAAAGGCAAACCTACATTTCTAGCATTTGTAGACTTAGAGAAAGCTTTTGACAATGTTGACTGGAATGCTCTCTTTCAAATTCTAAAGGTGGCAGGGGTAAAATACAGGGAGCGAAAGGCTCTTTAAAATTTGTACAGAAACCAGATGGCAGTTATAAGAGTCGAGGGGCATGAAAGGGAAGCAGCGGTTGGGAAGGGAGTGAGACAGGGTTGTAGCCTGTCCCCGATGTTATTCAATCTGTATATTGAGCAAGCAGTGAAGGAAACAAAAGAAAAATTCGGAGTAGGTATTAATGTCCATGGAGAAGAAATAAACACGTTGAGGTTAGCCGATGACATTGTAATTCTGTCAGAGACAGCAAAGGACTTGGAAGGACAGTTGAACGGAATGGACAGTGTCTTGAAAGGAGGATACAAGATGAACATCAACAAAAGCAAAACGAGGATAATGGAATGTAGTCGAATTAAGTCGGGTGATGCTGAGGGAACTAGATTAAGAAATGAGACACTTAAAGTAGTAAAGGAGTTTTGTTATTTGGGGAGCAAAATAACTGATGATGGTCGAAGTAGAGAGGATATAAAATGTAGACTGGCAATGGCAAGGGAAGCGTTTCTGAAGAACAGAAATTTGTTAACATCGAATATTGATTTAAATGTCAGGAAATCGTTTCTGAAAGTATTTGTATGGAGTGTAGCCATGTATGGACGTGAAACATGGACGATAAATAGTTTGGACAGGAAGAGAATAGAAGCTTTCGAAATGTGGTGCTACAGAAGAATGCTGAAGATTAGATGGGTATATCACATAGCTAATGAGGAGGTATTGAACAGAATTGGGGAGAAGAGGAGTTTGTGGCACAACTCGACAAGAAGGAGGGACCGGTTGGTAGGACATGCTCTGAGGCATCAAGGGATCACAAATTTAGCATTGGAGGGCAGCGTGGAGGGTAAAAATCGTAGAGGGAGACCAAGAGATGCATACACTATGCAGATTCAGAAGGATGTAGGTTGCAGTAAGTACTGGGAGTTGAAGAAGCTTGCACTGGATAGAGTAGCATGGAGAGCTGCATCAAACCAGTCTCAGGACTGAAGACAACAACAACAACAACAGTGTAAGAGGGTACACCAGAGTAAAAAAAAAAATATCTTATTTTTGCCCTAATTTTTTATTGGCTTAGAATGTTCCCCAAAAGAGCATATATTTTACGATTCATTCATATGAAGTGACAAAATCAGATAGAACTGATGAAATATGTAACAAATAATGCAAAAATAAGAATACTCTATTTTATGAATATGTGCTGGCGAAATGTTTATATACCTGAAGAGTGGAATATGGGCCAGATACGCCCAACTTACAAGAAGGGAAACAGACATGAATGTCAGGATTACAGAGGTATTAGCATTCTCAATTCATGTTGTAAATTGTATGCTAGAATTTCAATAGAGTGACTTTCGCCAATCGCTGACACTGTACTGTCTGATGTCCAACGTGGGTTTAGAAAAGGGAGATCATGCTCGAACTGTATCTTCATCATGACACAACTAGTAAAAGAACATTGTGAATTCAATTTCATTGCTTTCATTATCTACGAAAAGGCGTCTGAGAAAGTAAATCGAAACAACCTGTGGGAAATTTTAAGAAACAGAGGGATCCAATCTCATCTAATAAGAACTGTATAAGGTTTATATACGAATAACAAAGTGCAAACACAAACAGCAGGCAGCAGACACAAAACAGCTGATATAAAACAAGGAGTTAGTCAAGGGTCTTCCCTCTGACCAACTGTTTTTAATATGCAAATCGCCGATGTAACCAGAACTTGATCACAGACTAAAAAACGTTTTAAAATTAACGATGTGGATATTAGTACACTACTTTTTACTGACAAACAAGTACTTATTAGTCAGAATGAAAATGACTTACAAGAAGCTGTCTTTAATTTAAGTAAAATAGCCAGAGAATACAATGTGAACATCTCCATCACAAAGAGAAAATCTATGACATTTTTAGGACACCAGCCTATGCGTATTAAATTTGTAATTCACAAGCAGACCATAGAGAGAGTTGACACAAATAAATATTTAGGGTGCAGTATTACATGAAGGGAATACAATGAAATACAAACAAGTTAGACCTGTTTAACAATTTCTGTGGAACTTTTCGCAGAGCATTGGGAAAGAAAGTCCTCAGAGATACTCTACTAAAGCTCTATAAGGTTGCGGCTACACCAGCACTACTCTATGGATGTGAAAAATTGTCTGTTGAGAAGAGAGATGAGAAGAGAATAGAAGCATGTGAAGTGAATCACTTATATACATGGCTGGATATACTTCGATGGATAAAAAGAGAGATGGTATCATCCAGCTGAACTGAATATACAACCCATAATTATTGTCATTATAGAACAATACCAGCTAAAATGGAAGGAACATACAGACCATCTGCCAGATGCAAGAATCACTAAAACTATAAAACAATTTAAACAATGAAGGAAAAGATTTTTAGAAGACCAATGAAGATTTGGAACCACCAGTTTTGAAGAAGACAGGAACGGACAGAAAGGTACAGTTCTTGATGTAGACGTAGATGACGGTGATGATTCATATAAAGTGTGCTATAAATCTTAAAATACGAGAAAATCGCGATTTATTGCACGGGGGTCTGCCGCATCCGAGCACCCAAACGCGACCAGTGTAATAAAATAATATAATACAATAGTTACCGACGGAATAAGAGCACTGTTAGTTTCGGATAGTGTCACAGAGGGCGTTAGTATTAACTAAAATAACTACTCTCAACAATATTTCTCTTCACAACATGATTCGTTTACGGTAAACAGTCTGAGAGCACGAGCTTGTCTCGTGTCTGCTTAAACTATGTAACATCCCTTTAGAAAAATTTATTAATTACTGTGCTGGTTTTCAAACAGCTGAGTGAAACTGATCGTACTCAGACATTTCTCTCGTTACTTATTCTGATCAACACTAAACTGACAGAATATTTTTAGCGCAACGTAATCTGACTTTCAATAATCCCTACAAAAGAATGGCCCTGACCAACAATAACCCATACCTTTCATGAATCACTTATCTCACAAAAATCTTCGCTACCCGAACTACTGCAATACAACGAGCACCAATTCTGCCAGCTAAATAAAAGATTCTAACTACTGAAGGCACTAACTACTGATAGGCATAGTTAGCAAATGAAAGATTTTGATAGAGAACAAACAATTTATTTACCTTAATAGTGTTCAAAAGTCATAATATATATGTATAATTTGTGACATCCAGTTTGGCAAATTTCCTTTTTGTGATGGACACACGCCCAGTTCGTCCGCTCATATTAACATCTCAAAACTGTGGCTTCTCTCTCCCCACATCCACCACTGCTGGCTGCTCACTTGCAAGTGCCAAACGCTACGCGCTGTTCACATCCAACAGCCCAACACTACAATAGCAAATATTCCAACAATGAAAACCAGCCACAGAGTGCACACAGCACAGTCAGTGATTTTCATACAGAGCGCTACGTGGCGTTACCAACATAAAAACCTAAACAGCCTACTTACAACTTGTCAATTCGCTTGTGTTTTATATGAAGTAAAAATTGAGTTTTGTAGATAAAAATCTCATTTTCTTGATGCAATGTATTTCTTCCAGAGCCGTTTCGTCGTTTACTTTAGGGAATCTTCAGTGGAACACAGAATGTTACGACTTTGTTTTGATGTAAATTGTAAAATAGTTCATGCCTCTTTTTACGTAACTGTCACTATAAGACAAGTAGTGCTACGCAGCGATTAGCGCAAACAACATGAAGATTGTGAAGAAATAAGTTCTGAGTGGTGCCACGCCGCTATCTCACTTTAACAACACTGCCAGTCAGATTAATATTTATATTTTAGGTCATGATCTTGGAGTTCCCCAGTACTACACATGGTACGTGTGGTTTATGACTTTTTACACGAGGAAACTGTGGGCAGAATGTTCATATAAAATCATGTGCAGCCTGTAGAGAACCTGTACCCGAGGGGCCATAGTGGAGGTGATGGAGAACTGATGTGTCCAGAGACCTGGCTGTGCGAGTCATTCTGGGCAGCAAGACTCTGTGGATTGTACCTGCAGAGGGACTTTGGGCTGTGGCAGCCTCCTCTTCCCACTTAGGGTCGGAGCAGGAGGGTGCCCGTTTGCAAAACATTTTACCTGTGCCTGTTGACACACCATGCTAGTCAGTTGGCGGAAAGCGGGTGGAGGGAGCCATTTGAGAGATACTGCTGTAATCTTAGCCTTCGTACAAACGGTGGGACAGTCATAGAACTCCAAGCATTCCAATGCTAGAAGCTGGCACGATACGGACAGAGCGGCTGGACACGTGTTTAGGAGAGGCAAGACTGTACCTCCCCTGAGCCAGTAAAGTGACCGGGTTCTTTCAGTGAGCGGCAAAAACATACGAGGGCTGTCCAGAAAGTAAGTTACGATCGATCGCGAAATGGAAACGACTATGAAAATCCGATAAAGCTTTGCAAAGATGTGTTGGGCAGTGTCTCTAGTATGACTCTAGGTAGAATTATGTCGCTCTTTTAATTCCTGAGCTCTTTGTGAGCACGTAAAGATGTTATAGAAAATAGTGTCTCCCGCCAAGTACGAGGGCCTGGTGAGAATTTTCCCCTGAAGCTATGCAACCAACATTACATAACTGTCGTGCGGTTTCTTCTTCAAGACAATTCTCTGCCTCATTCTGCAGGGGCAATGAAGATGTTCCTGCATCGTTTCAATTGGAAATGTTTGGTTACCCACAATACAGCCCGTAATTTCTCCCACTGAGTTTCATCTCTGCCCAAACGAACCGCTGGCTATGAAGACAACATTTTGGCACAGGCAACGAGCTTTAGGCCAGCGTAGAGAATTGGCGGAAAGCACTGGCGGCTGCCTTCTATGATGAGGGTATTGGAAAGTTGGTACAACGCTACGACGAATGTCTCAGTCAGAACGGCGACTACGTAGAGAAGTAGCTGAAAGGTGTAGCTAACTGTTACAAATGAAACATTTCTGATTTTCACTGTGATTTTCATTTCGCGGTCAATCGTAACTTACTTTCTGGACAGCCCTCGTATATTTCACTGGCACGACTGACTGGGAAGCTCAACAGCCTTCTTTCAGAAATTAGAAATGGTATGTCTGGACAAATTAGATCTCTCCGTAAGTGAGGGACTGTGCTCCCGTCTAGGCAGACGTTTTTGCCAAAAATGACCATACTTACTGTGTGAATGACGCCTCCCCAGTCTAAAATATTCTTTTTTTCAGACAAGAGAGATTTTGAGTCGCTGATTGGCTCCTCTGAGGGTATGCAAAAATGAGGCTTGCTCCCCTAGCTTGGGAACCCTGGTGTTGTATCTGGATTCGTTACTAGGCCAGCAGAACAGTCAAGAGGATAGTGTGATTGGTTTGCACAACCTGGAGGCCGTTTCTTTCTTTTTGCTTGCTATTTCGGCTTGGTGAAAAGTGACTGTGATTCTTTGCCTTTTTCGTCACATGGTCCTTCCCTTTTAGAGGATTTCAGGTCTTTCCCTAGTGGGTGAGACTTGTGATTTGGAACTTGTGGTGACTAAGAGCCAGGGCAGTTTCCACCTGTACCGACAGTGAAATTGCGTATCATCTCGAATATACCGTGTGTCACAAGGTGAACTCATTCGTCCTGAGGAGCCGTCTGACATTTGACAATTCTAGCATGCACCGTTGTGCCTGTGAGTCAAACTGGTTTGGCTAGTCCAGCGAACGGGTTCACTTCACACTGAAATCTGCCGGGATTTAAAGGCTCTAATAGGGAAGTTTCCCGTATTCTAATGATCAGAACGCTAGACTGTGTAGTTTGCAAATTTAGTTACACCTCAGAATATTACAGCTGCCGCAACGCGCCACTCCTCTCGCACAGTGCACCATTTTCTGCTGCCGCCTGAATCACTGGCGCAGGGTTGTTAAGTGACATTATCAGCTCCCTGTTCTCCGATGAACTATAGTTTGTGGTGTACTTGATTGTAATTGATTCCATTTGAATGGAAGTGGGACTCACAGTGGATTCATGTGAACAAAGTCGGATTGCGTTCTAAAAGGGATTAATTCAGAGGAGTATTTGTGTAGTTTCCACCCCAATGAATGCTTTGCCAATCAACCACCATCCCCTTTCTGACTTGTGTTTGTCATTATGTTTGCAAGATTTATCAGCTAGTTGTAGGTATAAAAGGATGAATAAAAACTCATCATTATCTTTGTAAACTTAAATACGCCACTGTTCTCATTCATACCCTTTCAGCTCTTCACCGTTTTTATTTTGTTGTGGTAATAATGGGTATACCAGCAGTTCAAGATTCAATCTTATTAAATTAGTTATTTTGATTATTAATTTGCGTTATGAAAGTAACGTAGGCAACAAAAGTGCCCTGAGTAAACTCACTAATTTCATAAATAAAAAAATAAGGCTGTAGCTCACGATTTGAACGCTACTGAGAAGATAATACCTTTCTTCATTTAAACATTTAATAATATAATGACAATAACACAATAACAAAAATAAAAACAATAACATTTAGCATCACTCGGAGATATATTTAGATTAGAGTAAGCGACTGCCTGCAGTTCGTAACATAAAAACGTGCTTATTTTTCGTAAGTGAAGTTATACTCCGATCTCCAACATGTAACCAGATGAGAGGAAACGCAGATGCCATCAAAAAACGCGAAGGACTATAAGTAATCACTTATTTACGTAAAACAACAATCATGAACTGTTTTACAATCTACACCTATCGCATAACAAAGCTGCATCATTCTAGATTCGACTGAAGATGGATTACAGCAAAAGGAGAAACGCATCAGGAAGAAATAAAATATAGTGCAGCAAGAAAAGGTATTTATTTACAAAACGGATGCTTTTGTGCTTGAGAATGAGATTTTCACTCTGCAGCCGAGTGTGCGCTGGTATGAAACTTTCGGGCAGATTAAAACTGTGTGCCGGATCGAGACTCGAACTCGGCAACTTTACCTTTCGCGGGCAAGTGCTCTACCACCTGAGCTACCCATGCACGGCTCACGACCCCTCCTCACAGCTACAATTCAGCAGTACCTCGTCTCCTATCTTCCAAACTTCACAGAAGCTCTTCTGCGAACCTTGCAGAACTAGCACCCTTGGAAGAAAGGACATCGCGGAGACATGGCTTAGCCACAGCCTGGGGGATGTTTCCAGAATGAGATTTTCACTCTGCAGCCGAGTGTGCGCTGATATGAAACATCCTGTCACATTAAAGCTGTGAGGACGGATGTGAGTCGTCCTTGGAAACTCAGCGGGTAGAGCATTTCCCCGCGAAAGGCAAAGGTCATGAGTTCGAGTCTCGGTCCGGCACACAGTTTTAATCTGCCATAAAGTTTCACTTTTGTGCTTGCTGCTGATGATGGCCGCCGAAACAAACTTGTAGAGCATGAGTGCTAGAAAATGATGAACAAACGTGTTTATACAGGTAGGAAAGGTTCGAAAAATAATCCCAATCGTGCAGAGGAAGCTTCGCTTGGTAAGCCAGTTAATCAATATAATTTGGTGAAAATGAGAGCGTTTCGACATCCGTGAAAAAAATGGCCAACTGTACTTTTCTGGTATTGTCGATTAAAAGTTTGTTCAGTTCAAACACATGTTGAAACTTTAAACGGTTTGTTTTTCAAAACAACATTTTTCAAGTTCGCGCGAGCTATAATTCATGAAATATACTTGC
Organism: Schistocerca americana; assembly: GCF_021461395.2. Taxonomy (NCBI): domain Eukaryota; kingdom Metazoa; phylum Arthropoda; class Insecta; order Orthoptera; family Acrididae; genus Schistocerca; species Schistocerca americana. The sequence continues at coordinate 435,493,028 of NC_060119.1, read as the reverse complement.
AATTGCGTTATAGCTTTTTGTAACTTGCGAGTTGGCGTTTTCTCTGCCGTAGTGTGTAGCATTTCTTCGATATATTTTAATTCAGATTTATGGCGCAGGGTTTTATAACAACGCTTTTGTCCGAAACATTGACTTTTCTTTCAGAGTGTCGACGTTTTGTTAAGACCATTCTTTGAAATATCGCTGCGTACTACATTGGACAATATTATTTATTTCAAAGCAGTTTTGAAATATTGTTTGTTCTTGGTTGAAAATTGTTGCGTCCAGAGCTTTTACTAACCGCTCTCATACTCCGCGAAGGCCTTTCGCCGATGTCGTATAGTTCCTCTAGGAGCAAGTTCTTTACTTAAAAAATATACATAATACGATCTTTGTAATTTGTTTGTTATTTTATTGAAAAAATAATGAACATTAATTCCAAAATCAAACGTCAGACTGGTCTGCACCTCAAAGAAAGTTTTGCTGTGGGTAATTCACACAATGGCCATTGTTACTTTGTCCTTTATACGAGCCGTTCCTTCCTAACGTCGTTAAACGTAATATCTCGAAAAATAAGGTAAGGATTGCTCACAGATAATCTTTGTTCTGTTGTGTCATTCATTTCATTATGTATTGCATGTGGACATGGTAGTTTTCTTTTTTTTCTTTTGAAAGGGTGGGGGTCCACCACGCCCACACCGACGTTATGACCATCACAAAGGATCTACTGTCACCTCCGTAATTGCTAGTTACTGATAGAGGGCTACAGGGGAAGTGTGGCCGTGATGTTATCCATACATCTGGGTAGAATTACCCACTAATATGGTCGCATGGATGCGATAGTGGACGAAAAGCGAACGAATGGTAGCGGTTTCAAGGCCAGAGGGGGGGTGGGGGGGGGGGGTGGGGGGGAGGGGGTGCCAAGGCGAAGGCGAGCGCCGACCGCCGACGTGCCACAGTAGAAGACTGTTCCCGTGTACATAAAGAGTTTCTGTTGTTAGTTTGTTACTTACATGATCCATAGATAATTCGAAGAATTCTTTTCTCGAAATGACGTGAAACGGGTCAGTTTACACGGTATGTGCACATGACTTATGTTAACATTACTGAACTCATTATTTTTAGTCCTACTCATGCAACTACAGTTAAAACATATTTTTTTGCTTGTCACGAATTTTAAAACAAATAAAACTTCATCCTTGCAGTAGAAGGGTATGTTCAGAATAAATGATTTTTGTTGCATTTAAACTTTGTTTTCGCTACACGTCAGACATTTTAAGTTACTGGCCAAGTGATCACCAACTGACAGCTTTAATAATGAGCAGTTAAGCCATTTTTTCTGCCGTTGTAAGTTCGAATGTAATTATTCCTCGCAAATATGATGGCATGTTAAAGGCGAATATCATAAGAGAATGTGTGTATGCGATAGTGCAGTTAAAATAATTACTTGAAAAGGTACCTACATAACGACCACGGGTGACCACCACACATTATTCTTACTACTCGCTTTTGTGCTATCAACACCTTCTTTCTAAGAGATGAGTTACTGCAGAAAATTATTCCATAAGGCATTATGGAGTACAAATATGCAAAATATGTCAGGTTGTTTATTAGTATGTGGCTCAAAAATGGCTCTGAGCATTATGGGCCGGCCGAGATGGCCGAGCTGTTCTAGGCGCTACAGTCTGGAACCGCGCGACGGCTACGGTCGCAGGTTCGAATCCTGCCTCGGTCATGTCTGTGTGTGATGTCCTTGTGTTAGTTAGGTTTAAGTAGTTCTAAGTTCTAGGGGACTGATGACCTCAGATGTTAAGTCCCATAGTGCTGAGAGCCATTTGAACCATTTTGAAGCACTATGGGACTTAACATCTGAGGTCATCAGTCCCCTAGAACTTAGAACTACTTAAACCTAATTAACCCAAGGACGTCACACACATCCATGCCCGAGGCAGGATTCGAACCTGCGACCGTAGCGGTCGCGCGGTTCCAGGCTGAAGCGCCTAGAACCGCTGGGCCACACCGGCCGGCTATTCGTATGTTTCCACGAATAGCAAGTAGACGAACGGCAAAAGTAGCTGAACTTGCTGCCTGAGCAACGCCGTAATATGCTTCTTACAGTTCATGTGCTACAGCTATTGACATTATGACACTATTTGTTGTACAGAACTGATTGTAAGGAATTTCTCAAAAAAATTAGAGAGACTCCGTTTTCAGAGAACCACTAAATAGCGCTTTGGAAAACATCATTAACAATCACTTCTATAGTTTTCTCTCGTATGGGATGTATTACAGCACTATTATCGTCGGAAAAAAATACGAATTTATGAATGTATTGTCACCGCTTTTTGAACAAAAAATTGTAACGTGGCTCCAAACTCATAACAGTTCCTTCGTGAAACGAACATCATCAACAAAATTTTAGGTGAATATGCTCCTTTATAAGGGACTCTGTAGAGTTGGTTTTTGCTGCCTCTTGCTACCTCGCTCAGCTCCTTTAAAATTTTTACAGAAAATTTCGTCATGCGAACAAATTCGCGATCTTTTTAACCTGCAACTCACCTCTTACTCCCATAACCTGCCCTACGAGCTATGATTTCCCTTATTTTTTTGTGGTGATCGTTTCTCCCTATGTAGGTTGGTGTCAACAAAATATTTTCGCATTCTGAGGAGAAAGTTGGTGATTGTAATTTCGTGAGAAGATTCCGTCGCAACGAAAAACGCCTTACTTTTATTGATGTTCAGCCCAAACCCTGTATCATTTCTGTAACACTCTCTCCCAAATTTCGCGATAATTCAAAACGTGCTGCCCGTCTTTGAACTTTTTCGATGTACTCCGTCAGTCCCATCTGGTAAGGATCCCACACCGCGCAACTATATTCTAAATGAGGACTGTCAAGCCTAGTGTAGGCAATCCCCTTAATAGATCTGTTACATTTTCTAAGTGTCCTGCCAATAAAATGCAGTCTTGTTTAGCCTTTCCCACAACATTATCTGTGTGTTCCTTCCAATTTAAGTTGTTCTTGATTGTAATACCTAGGTATTTAGTTGAATTTATGGCTTTTAGATTACACTGATTTATAATGTAACAGAAATTTAACGAATTCCTTTTAGCACTCATGTGAATGACCCCACACTTTTCGTTATTTAGGGTCAACTTACAATTTTCGCACCATTCAAATATCTTTTCTAAATCGTCTTGCAATTTGTTTTGATCTTCTGATGACTTTATTAGTCAATAATCGACAGCGTCATCTGCTAACAACCTAAGACGGCTGCTCAGATTGTCAGGCCCTTTAACACTACCTTGGGGAACGCCAGAAATCACTTCTGTTTTACTCGATGACTTTCCGTCAATTACTGCGAACTGTGACCTCACTCATTCAGTCCAATTCATTATCATTATATATTTGTGTCTCTCTAACTGCCACTGTCTCATATCTCTTAGCTACAGTATTCTTCGTTCTGTTCTACTGCTACTGTCTTCACTCATTGTCACTGTCGCCCTCTTGCTCGCCCTTACTGCTACTATCTCGTTCATTCCTTCCAAAAGATGTTCTGTCTTCTCGCTTTCACTATCTCTCTCTTCCTCGTTGTCATTGTCATAGACTCAGTATCTCATTATCACCGGCTCTCAACTACTTCTACTTTCTCCTTCCCTTTATTCCTGGCACTGTCTCATTTGCTCCTTCCCTTGCACTGTCCTGTCACTGTCAACTATGTTCCTTTGGTACTGTGTCCCTCTCTTACCCTCACACTACCGTTATCTTCTTCGCTCTTTCTATACCACAACAAATGTCTAATATCTTCCTATATTTATTATTTTACGTCTCTTCCCCACTGTCACTATCTCCTTCTCCCTCAGAATAAAAAAGCACGAATGTGTTTGCATGCCAAAATTGTGGAGAAATTTTTTAAAGGTGATGAGGAAGGCAGAATAAGGCAGCTGGAGACCAATTTTCAATAAGAGTCTTTTCAACAGGAACTTATTACCCTTTTTTGTGCTCCGATTGGAGCATTTTTCCGTTGGTTCCCTTCTTTCCCCTGCCACAACAGGATATGTCACTCATATGAAAAGTACTTTACGGGTCAGTAAAATCTTGACAGTTTACTTATGTGAAATTGAAATAACGGAAAACTAATTTTACACCTCAGACACGATTTTATGCGCACAAAAACTTTGCATGTGCTTCAGTATCACAACATGGGGTCCCAGAAGCCTTCTGATGATAAAGGAGACACTTTGCAGAATATTTCTCCGTGCTATGTCACTTTATAAACCAAGTTTTCACCTCACTCCGAAATATATGTGCGTTTTTTACGTGTACAAGTATGGAAAAATTTGAACCTCTGTATCTCGGAAATGGATAAAGATACCAAGAAAGTTTTCAATGTTGTTTGAGATTGGGATGTTAGGAATATATCGTAAAAGTTATGCCCACTTCTTGTGCACCGCCGTGTTGGAATCTGGGGCTCGGTTTTGGTAACGAAAAATCATGGTTTTTGGATGTTTCTCGATAAAGCAAAAGGATTCTTGAAAAATGAGTAGAGAATATAACGTTAAAATTTTGAGTAATTTCCTGCAGTTATTTCTTATTTATGTTTCGTCTGACATCAAAAATTATCTATCTATCTATCTACAGCCGTTTGCTGTGCGTAACCATATTGGAATTCGTGGCTTGGCCTTGGTTCGAAAAATGATAAAGAAACCTTTTTTCCGGTTTTCTGAGTGATCGCCCATAAAGTAATGTGGCCTCCATAAGCCCCTTAAGGCTCACCGTGGGCCACATAAAATGCAAACCAAACAATTTACTTTATTTGCCTAAGCAGGAGGAAGTGTGTAATATTCATACTTTGACACTGAACTTAGGACAGTGAAATGTAGAAGATCCTTCTGTTGGGTATACAAATGGTCCCTAACCCAGGGTGTTTCCCAAACACTTGACCCAGCGATAGAACAGAGGTATGACCCCGAAAGAATCCCGTTTTTCTGTTTGGAAGATATTAGGTTGTGCATGCTGCCGCATGCGTCCCGATTGATGGGGTTGTACGTATTGCAGTACGTAAAAAATAATAACTGACCCGTTAGACCTGTCAGACAGTAAAACCGAAATGATTTCTGGCGTGCCCTCTGCTGTTCCTTATCTATATAAACGATTTAGGAGACAATCTGATCAGCTATCTAAGGCTGTCTGCATATGATGCTGTCGCGTATCGTCTAGTGGAATCATCAGAAAATCAAAACAAATTGCAATGCGATTTAGAAAAGATATCTGTATGGTGCGAAAATTGACAATTGATCCTAAATAATGAAAAGTGTGAGGTCATCCACACGAGTGCTAAAAGGAATCCGTTAAACTTCGGTTACACGATAAATCAGACAAATCTGAAGGCCGTACATTCAACGAAATACCTGAGAATTACAATTACGAACAACTTAAATTGGAAAGCACACATAGAAGATGTTGTGGGGAAGGCAAAAGAAATACTGCTTTTTATTGGCAGAACACTTAGAAGATGCAACAGATCTTCTAAAGAGAAAGCCTATAACGCTTATCCGTTCTCTTTCGGCTTATTGCTGCGCGGTAAGGGATCCTTAGCATATAGGATTGACGGAGTTCGTCAAGAAAGTTCAAAGAAGAGCAGCACTTTTTGTACTATCGAGAAATAGGGAGAGAGTGTCACGGACATGGTACAGGATTTGGGGTGGACATTATTAAAACAAAGGCGTTTTTCGTTGCGGTGGAATCTATTGATGAAATTTCAGTCGACAACTTTCTCCTCCTAATGAGAAAGTATTTTTCTGACGTCGACATACATAGGGAGAAACGATTATCGTAAATAAATAAGGGAAATCAGAGTTCGCACGGAAAGGTATGGGTGTTCGTTTCTTCCGCGCGCTGTTCAAGACTGGAATAATAGAGAACTGTTGTAAAGGTGGTTCGATGATCCCTCTGCCAGCCACTTAAGTGTGATTTGCAGAGTATCCATGTAGAGTTAGAGTCAAAGTATTATATTATTTGGAAGTCACTCGTGTCTCGACATTTGACTGAAGCCAAGTGGGGACAACATACGCGTTGTAACAAGGGTATCCTCAGGTACGTATTAGCAGACACATGAGGTGGAAAGCCGCGAGGGGTAGCGTGGTCTGGGCGCCTTGTCACGGTCCGTGCGGATCCTCCCCCCCCCCCCCCCCCCTCCCCCCCGCCGGAGGTTCGAGTCCTCCCTCGGGGCATGGATGTGTGTGTTATCCAACGTAAGTTAAGTTAGATTAAGCAGTGTGTAGGCCTAGGGACCGATGACCTAAGTAGTTTGGTCCCGTAAGACCTTACCACCATTCATAAGGCGCCCTGTTCTGGTCCACAATGAACAGACAGACAAAGCCGCGGTAGATGCTAGAACGAAACTGGTGACTGTTTCAGAAATTTATATTGAATGATTTGGGGATAATCAGGGCGTCATTCACAAAGATTTGGGTAATTAGAAGGTCTGTTGCCGATCCTACAACACCAATTTACCGAAAGCAAACTGCGTAGCTTTCATCGAGACATATGAGCGAGTTCCACATTTAAGACGTCACCAGTGGCGATGAGAACTGTTTCCTATGGTTCGATCTCAAGTAGGACAGACAATCATCTCGACAGGTGTGGACTGCTCTCTGAACCAGGTCTGGACGAATATCCATAGCTATGTAGAAACAATGCTTAGATTGGTTCCAATAGAAGCCTTCGATGACGGTTTTCAGGAGCTTTACCAAAGTTGCTACATGTGATTTATGGCACGCAGCTATTACTTTTAGAGAGAATAAAGGTACTTTGCCTGAAAAAAAGTGAATAACCCAGAAGATATGATCTGACGACAACGTCACATCGAATGGTACGTAAATGATTTAGAATTGCGAACCTCTGTGACAGATAGAACGCCCAACAGTGTTATAGAATCTTAAATATGACTGCAACTGTGCAAATCTGAAGAGGTTGAAAAATCAACCAAACAGTTGCAAACCAAAAGTTTATTTAGCTCCTGACCTAGGTTTCTATATTTCTAAAAATATCTTCTTCAGAAGGAGTGGGTCTTGTTACATCACTTTGTGGAAAATTCATTAGCTGAAGCCGAGGGGTTGTTGTCATATACAAAATTAATATAAAATCCATGATTTGTAACAAAGCCCACGCCTTCTGAAGAAGATATGTTTAGAAAGGTCGATAGCTAGCTCAAGGGCTAAATAAACCTTTGGTTTGCGACTGGTTGGCCGATTTTTTCAACCTCTTCAGAGTGTTGCAGTGTTTTTTGCGTTTAATGTTGTTGCCAGGAATGGAAACGTGTGTAGATGTGTGAACAGTGTCAGATGTTGGATGATCACAGTCAAGACAAGGAGATACCGCGTAAGTGGGTGAGACAGATTTATCAGCAGCTGCCCAGCAGGTAAATTCGTGCAATATCCGGATCTGTGGAGTATTCGAACGTGATAGTGGTACGATGTTAGACAGCATGGGAACGCGGTGGCAGGCACACTCGCTAACAAGGCTCCAGTCGACCACGCCTGACCATCACGAGGGAGTCTCGCGATATTCCGTATCAGACACATCGTAACCCCTTCACACCTCCGCCTGCCATCCGAGAACGTGGACTTCCTATAACACTCTGTGTCATGCCGAACCATTGGTCGGAGACTAACAGCAGACGGGCGTGGGAGTTACCGTCCCATCGCTAGGTAGCCATGGACACCACAACACAAACTACTGCGTTTGGAGAGGGGCCGTGGACGGCAAGCAAGGACTTCTGATGAATGGCCTCGCACTGTGTTCAGCGGTGACTCACAGTTCCACAACACCCCCAGGTGACCATCGTTGGCGAGTATGACCGCGACGTGGTGAGAAGCAGTATGTTTTGGAGAGGCATAGTGCTGTTAGCCCTGGCGTCACGGTTTGAGGAGCCTTCGGGTATAACTTCAGATCACGGCTGGTAGTAACTGTGCGAAATCTGACGGCGCAACGACGCATCACAGACGTCGTGCACCCTGATGTGTTACCTCCAGTGTTACAGTGTCATGATGTCATTTTTTCAGGACAATGCTCATCGACACATCGCACATGTCTTTATGAACCGTCTGCATGATGTTGAGGTACGCCCGCGGCCAGCAATAAGTGCAAATCTGTCCCTTCTAGAACATGTGAGAGAACGGCTAGGACGTCAACTACGAGGGTCACTCCGAAAGAAATGCATACTATTTTTGTAAAAACACAGTTTTCATTCTGCATGTGTGAAAGTTTTACAGTGTGTAGATACATCCTTCCCCGCTTGTTTTCAAACGTAGTTCGACCTGTTCCCGTGAGTGGTGCCGTCACAGCATGTCTTCACGATGGCTGCTACACTTGACGTTCGTCAGAAGCATTGTGCTGTCATAGAATTCCTGTGCTGTGAAAACGAGACAGTGGGAAACATACACAAGAGGTTGAAAAAGATGTATGGAGATGCTGCTGTCGATCACAGTACAGTTAGTCGGTGGGCAAGCAGGTTACGTGATGAAAGCGGGCACGGCAATATTGAGGATTGTCCTCTCAGCAGCGGACCTCGTGCTGCACACACTCCAGACAATGTGCAGAGAGTTAACGAATTGGTGACTACAGACAGACGGATCACAGTGAACGAATTGTCACGCTACGCTGGGATAGGGGAAGGAAGTGTTTGCAGAATACTGAAAGGGTTGGCGTTAAAAAAGATTTGTGACAGGTGGATTCCCAGGATGTTGACAGTGGCTCACAAAGAAACAAGAAAAACGGTATGCAGCGAACTTTTGGAACAGTACAAGAATGGTGGAGGTGAGTTTCTTGGAAGAATTGTGACAGGTGATGAAACATGGCTCCATCATTTTTCACCAGAGACGAAGAGGCAATCAATGGAGTGGCATCATGGAAATTCACCAAGAAAAAAAATTCAAAACCACACCTTCTGCTGGAAAAGTTAAGGCCATGTTTTTTTCGATTCCGAAGGACTCTTGCTTGTGGACATCATGCCAAGGGGAACTACCATAAATTCTGATGCAAATGTGACGACACTGAAGAAACTTCAAACTGAAGTGAGTCATGTTCGACCACATCGGCAAAAGCAGGATGTTTTGCTGTTGCACGACAATGCACGGCCACATGTCAGTCAAAAAACCATGGAAGCGATCACAAAACTCGGATGGACAACACTGAAACATCCGCCTTACTGTCCTGACCTTGCTTCAAGTGACTATCATCTCTTTGGGGAACTGAAAGACCGTAGAACAAGGTATGGAGATGATGACTCCCTTGTGCACGCTGCCAAACAGTGGCTCCAACAGGTTGGTCCAGAATTTTACCGTGCGCTGGTTCCAAGACGGCGTAAGGCAGTTGAGAGGGATGGAAATTATGTAGAGAAATGAAAATATTGTTCCTAAAGGATGTATCTACAGACTGTAAAACTTTCAAACATGTAGAATAAAAGATGGATTTAAAAAAAATAATATATATTTCTTTTGGAGTGACCCTCGTATTTGGCGGTATTTAGGACAGGGCCGGTCACGGCACGCTATACTTCCTGCGTGGAGCGTGTGCAGACCGCGTACGGACCAAGGCCCATCTCATTCGGCTTTCCTCGTTCCTTCTCGGAAGTACCCGGAACAGCGCGACATTTCATTTACCATTGCGGAGCGACATTTTTCCGTTGGTCCAACTCTGAATTCGGTAGAATTGAGGTTTCAACGCTGTTTATCCTTCGTTATTTGTTCGTTGTATGAAGAACGTCCACAGGTCCAGTGGCTGTTTGCACGAAAAGAGGCAGTCTAGCGATCTATCGGCACGAGCTTTTAAATATGAGTGCGAGTAACATAAGAGAAGGATCAGAAGTCTCAAAATACATATTATGCTTTCGCGTAACCGATGGGTACTGCAAGTTTGCTATGAAACGACATTACAAACCCATGCAAGAAGAATTTAAAGATTTACACCTGTTTTCGAGACCATCTGCCGTTGGCAATGAAAACGCAAAAAATGACAGTGATAACAGACGGGATTCATTGTTCTGTACATCAAGAAGCACTTTATGCTAAATTTGCGGGCATGGAGCATATGAAAAAATTGGTGGTACACATTTTTAAGTCACACGCATTACTCCATTGTCAGTTGCATCTATTTTCAATGGAGCTGAACGAAGAGCGTGGAAGATTCATACAGCACTGCAAAATACTTTGGTTAGGTCTAAGAACATGCCTGGAACGATTTTTCTATTTAAAACTCGCAACTGTTGAATTTATGAACACATAAGGAGTGCAGGAATGAATATTAGAAAATGGTTCAAATGGCTATAAGCACTATGGGACTTAACATCTGTTGTCAGTAGTCCCTTAGACTTAGAACTACTTAAACTTAACTAACCTAAGGACGTCACACACATCCATGCCCGAGGCAGGATTCGAACCTGCGACCGCAGCAGCCTCGTGGTTCTGGACTGAAGTTCCTAGAACCGCTCAGCCAGCGAGGCCGGCGAATATTAGAACATCCGGAATAGATTGCAAACTTCGCATTTTAAGTGGACTTGACTGCATACTGCCCATTGTAAGACATTTCAAGGTAACTTCTTTCTGATTTGATAGGAATGCATTTAAATAGAAAATCACGTTCTAGAAGGGACACAGTCTAACAAAAACAATTCAGCTACCTAATCTCAATGCCATTAAAGAAGGCGCGACGTTTAAAGGATTCATTGTGGTCTTTCAAGAATCACAACGATAGTTTTGTAAGAATTTTGAAGTCACTGTCAATCATACATCTGTTTTCGAGAAGTTTTCGAGACCATTTGTCTTTTCAGTTTAAAGCGCCCCCTGAGCGTGTGCAGATGTAACTGATTGACTTGCAAGGTAGATACAGCTTTAATTAGAAATATTTTGCCGTAAAACTGTCCAGGACGTCTACGTTGTTTTTCTCAGGGGGATTTTTCCAAATCTGCATGACGAGGTTGTAAAAGTACTACAATATTACGATACACGTATTTGTGAGGAGGACATCTTCCGATTATGAAATTAAATAACTCACGAATATGTGGCAACGTGAGAGCAAAACACTGTGAAATTGTCTACTCTGTCTGTATGGCAACAGTTTGTACCAGAGAAAGACACACTGAAGCACCAAAGAAACTGGTTTAGGCATACCTATTCAAATACAGAGACATGTAAACAGGAAGAGTACACCGCTCCGCTCGGCGACGGCTATATAAGACAACGAGTGTCTGTAGCAGTTGTTTAGATCGGTTACTGCTGCTACTGCTGCTACAATGGCAGGTTTTCAAGATTTAAGTGAGTTTGAACCTGGTGTTATAGTCGGCGCACGAGCTATGGGACACAGTAACTCCGAGGTAGCAATGAAGTGGGGATTGATCCGTACGACCATTTCATGAGTGTACCGTGAGTATCAGGAATCCGGTGAAACATCAAATCTTCAACATCGCTGCGGCCGGAAAAAGATCCTGCAAGAACGGGACCAATGACGACGAAGGACAATCGTTCAACGTGTCAGAAGTGCAACCATTCCGCAGATTGCTGCATATTTCAATGCTGGGCCATCAACAAGTGTCATCGTGCTAACCATTCAGCGAAACATAATCTACGAGGGCAGTTCAATAAGTAATGCAACACATTTTTTTTCTCGGCCAATTTTGGTTGAAAAAACCGGAAATTTCTTGTGGAATATTTTCAAACATTCCCGCTTCGTCTCGTATAGTTTCATTGACTTCCGACAGGTGGCAGCGCTGTACGGAGCTGTTAAAATGGCGTCTGTAACGGATGTGCGTTGCAAGCAACGGGCAGTGATCGAGTTTCTTTTAGCGGAAAACCAGGGCATCTCAGATATTCATAGGCGCTTGCAGAATGTCTACGGTGATCTGGCAGTGGACAAAAGCACGGTGAGTCGTTGGGCAAAGCGTGTGTCATCATCGCCGCAAGGTCAAGCAAGACTGTCTGATCTCCCGCGTGCGGGCCGGCCGTGCACAGCTGTGATTCCTGCAATGGCGGAGCGTGCGAACACACTCGTTCGAGATGATCGACGGATCACCATAAAACAACTCAGTGGTCAACTTGACATCTCTGTTGGTAGTGCTGTCACAATTGTTCACCAATTGGGATATTCAAAGGTTTGTTCCCGCTGGGTCCCTCGTTGTCTAACCGAACACCATAAAGAGCAAAGGAGAACCATCTGTGCGGAATTGCTTGCTCGTCATGTGGCTGAGGGTGACAATTTCTTGTCAAAGATTGTTACAGGCGATGAAACATGGGTTCATCACTTCGAACCTGAAACAAAACGGCAATCAATGGAGTGGCGCCACACCCACTCCCCTACCAAGAAAAAGTTTAAAGCCATACCCTCAGCCGGTAAAGTCATGGTTACAGTCTTCTGGGACGCTGAAGGGGTTATTCTGTTCGATGTCCTTCCCCATGGTCAAACGATCAACCCTGAAGTGTATTGTGCTACTCTTCAGAAATTGAAGAAACGACTTCAGCGTGTTCGTAGGCACAAAAATCTGAACGAACTTCTCCTTCTTCATGACAACGCAAGACCTCACACAAGTCTTCGCACCCGAGAGGAGCTCACAAAGCTTCAGTGGACTGTTCTTCCTCATGCACCCTACAGCCCCGATCTCGCACCGTCGGATTTCCATATGTTTGGCCCAATGAGGGACGCAATCCGTGGGAGGCACTACGCGGATGATGAAGAAGTTATTGATGCAGTACGACGTTGGCTCCGACATCGACCAGTGGAATGGTACCGTGCAGGCATACAGGCCCTCATTTCAAGGTGGCGTAAGGCCGTAGCATTGAATGTAGATTGCGTTGAAAAATAGTGTTGTGTAGCTAAAAGATTGGGGAATAACCTGTTCAATGCTGAATAAAACAACCCCTGTTTCAAAAAAAAAAAATGTGTTGCATTACTTATTGAACTGCCCTCGTATATGGGTTTTCCGAGCTGAAGGCCCACTCGTGTATCCTTGATGACTGCACGACACAAAGCCTTACACCTCGCCTGGGCCCGTCAACAGCGGCATTGGACTGTTGATGACTGGAAACATATTGCCTGGTCGGACGAGTTTCAAATGGTATCGAGCAGATCGACGTGTACGGGTAAGGAGAAAACTTCATGAATCCATGGAATGTCAGCAGGGGACTGTTCATGCTGGTGGAGGCTCTGTAATGGTGCGTTTCGTGTGCCATTGGAGTGATATGGGACCCCTGATACGTCTAGATACGACTCTGACAGGTGACATGTACGTATTGCACCCATTCACGTTCATTCTGCATTCTGACGGACTTGGGAAATTCCAGCACCACAATGCGAATTCCCACACGTCCAGAATTGCTACGCAGTGGCTCCAGGAACACTCTTCTGAATTTAAACACTTCAGCTGGCCACAAAACTCCTCAGACATGAACATTATTGAGCATATCTGCCTTGCAACGAGCCGTTCTGAAGAGATCTCCACCCCCTCGTACTCTAACGGATTTATGGACAGCCCTGCAGGATTCATGGTTTCATTTCCCTCCAGCTTTACTTGAGACGTTAGTCTAGTCCATGCAACGTCGTGGTTCGGCACTTCCGCGTGCTCGCGAGGGCCCTACGCGATATTGGGTAGGTGTACCAGTTTCTTTGGCTCTTCAGTGTGTATTATGTCTTCAGCACACCAAAAATAATTCAATTATAATGAAAATTCATTTTCTCTGTGGCCTATGTTGTTGAGAAATGTGAAATATAAAACCAAGTCATATGCAGTGCGACTGCACTGCTATTCAAGTAAGGTGCTTTCGCAGTTTCCTCGTCTTCCCCCTCCTTGCGGTCAGAAATGGCAGCGTGGCGGTGAGGGGAATGTGGCAGCCAGATCGAGCACCATGGCACTCGTGCCAGGACAGGGCTCGTGAGCAGAATTCTTCGTCGCCATTGATCTAGGATATCAAGGACCAGTTACATCAGCCGTCCACTATTTTGCTGAGTACAACACGCTTCCCAGTCGAAAAAGTGCCTGCGTCCAATCCATATTGGGCACGACGTTATACTGATAAGTGGGCTCATACTTCTAAGTTCTTGTAAGTTTGAAGCTGTTCCGTAATCGCTGAAATATTGTCGCAGAAGACGCTGAGTAGCACAGTCACCGTCGTGTTCAAATGTTCAAATGTGTGTGAAATCTTATGGGACTTAACTGCTAAGGTCATCAGTCCCTAAGCTTACACACTACTTAACCTAAATTATCCTAAGGACAAACACACACACCCATGCCCGAGGGAGGAATCGAACCTCCGCCGGGACCTGCCGCACAGTCCATGACTGCAGCGCCCTAGACCGCTCGGCAAATCTCGCGCGGCGCCACCGTGGTGTAGTGGTTATGATACTAGACTGTTGCATGGAGGGTCGTGAGTTCTAAACTCACCTGAACTGCAAAACTTTAATTTCTATATTCGGTTCGAGTACATTTTAGAAGTATCCACAAATGTCAAGAATCATTGTACTGGAATGTTCTGTAGCTGTATATATACTGTATGTGTTCTGGCCGGAGGCAGTTCGCTCTGCGCTTTTGTATGTGCAAGTGCCGAATAAACCCTCGTTAAGTGAAGTTAGTGTTCGTTATTCATTTAATTACACCTTCTTCTGCGTGACATTATTATGGTGGAGACGCTGGGTATCGGAACTTGTGATAGCGCACATTATCGACGACACAGTGACTCCCATCAGGCCACGACAGAGCTGCCGTTTACGTGGCGAGAAACCCGAATTCGAGCCATTTTCAGCAGATCGCAGTCTATCGGAGACAGAAGAAGACGAGGACGTTACGATGGCAGCAACTGTGTGCCACCACATGAGACATCCTTCAGGGTTCTCTGGTGACGATGGCCAACATCCGAACAAGTGGCTGAAGGTATATGAGCGTATAGCCAAATTTAACAAATGGGATGACACCGTGTGTTTGGCTAACGTATTCTTCTACTTGGAGGGCACTGCTAATCAAATTGTTATGAGAACAAAGAGGAGAAGTTCACAAGCTGGGAAGTATTCCAGGCGGAACTGCGCAAGTATTTCGAAGACACACAACGACAGAAGTGCAAGGCTGAAGGTAAATTAAAGTGCAGAGCACAGCGTCCAGGAGAAACTATAGCATCCTGCATTCAAGACGTCTTGGAGCTGTGTAAAATAGTGGATCCTAGAATGAAGGAGGAAGATAAGGTTGCACATCTCATAAAGGGTGTTGCTGAGGACATGTATCAAGCCCTACTCCTGAAGGAGGTTTCGACAGCGGGCAACGTCATAAAATGGTGCCAGTATGTCGAGACAATGCATCAAAAAAGAATTACACGCAAGAAGTTTGAACGGCTTCCAAACGTCGTATCGATGTCTGTGATGGAGGAAGGAACTGATTTCACAATCTGATTTCGTCAGATAGTAAGAGAGGAAGTTCAGAAGACACTTGGATTGCACAGCGAGCAAAAAAACGAGACGCTTCAAGAAGTCATAATGGAGGAAGTAGAACAGACATTGAACCCAATCTCTCGTTCTTCATTTCCCTTTAAACGGTGAAAAAGTCGAGACCCAGGCGAAGTTACGTTCCTACAATGTCGCATGAGGAACCTGTTTGGGCACCAAGGAAGACTGACGTCTGGAGGACCCAGTATCTTCCACTGCGGACGACCGGGACATGTGGTGCGCTGTTGTCGAGAAAGGTGGCGGATATTTGATGACGCCCGCGCCAGAAGACAGCAGACCGATCTTAGCCGACGCCAACTCTGGGACGACGAAGATGAACAAGAAGATGTGGGTGCAGGACGACGTAGGTCACCATCGCCGCATGTTAGCCTCCGAAGAAGACGCTCCCCAACATGCCGATCAAAGTCTCCATCGCCGTTTAGAAGCTCCAGCCGATCACCTAGCCGCCGCAACCTGGAAAACTAAAGGGTGCGACCTTCCTTGGAGGTGAGGCCGCCGAAGAGAAAAATCCTCCGCCGTCGATCACTACAAAAACGATAGGAAACTACGTTGATATCCTCATGGATGGCCGACCAACCCAGCCTCTTGTGGTCTCTGGAGCATCATATTCAGTCATTTCGAAGAAGTACCGTTGCCAGTTGCAGAAAACCGTATTCGTCGACAACAAAACATCTCTGCTGAAGACGGCTAATGCAAAATGTATGAAACCTACAGGAAGATTTGTCATTCGTGTGGATGTAAGTGGCCATACACAGCCCTTAGAATTCATCGCCTTACAAGAGTGTAGTCATACCGTTATTCTCGGATGGGACTTTTTGAAAGCTTCTGAGGCAATTATAGATTGTGGTCGCTTGAAGATTATGCGAGACGAGATGAGATACTGTGGACAGGAAGATGCGCATCCGAATGTGTGGAGACTATGTGTGCTGGATGAAGTGATCATTCCCGCAGTCAGCGCTAGAAAGGTAATTGTCATGTGTCATGCCATGCATCAACCCATGTCTTCTAGCTCGACTATCAGCAGATCTCACTAACGAACAGCAGAAGAAGAGTTCCCTGAATGCTTCAATCCACAGGTGAAAAGAAAATTAGACAAATCGACGGCGAAGCACCGGATTAGCACTGGAGACCATCAAACAATAAGCCAGAGAGCATACCGTGTGTCAGCAACGGAACGTCGAATAATTCGTGACGAGGTAGAGGAATTGATGAAAAATTACATCATTCAGCCTTCGCAGAGCCTATGGTCGTCACCAGTGGTTCTCGTCAGGAACAAGGTCGGCAGTTGGCGCTTTTGCGTTGATTACAGGAAGCTTAATAAGATAAATAAAAAGGACGTTTACCCCCTTCCACGAACTGACGATACACTAGATTGTCTGAAGAAGGCTAAGTTTTTCTCAACCATGGAGATGTACTCGGGATACTGGCAAATCGAAGTAGATGAGGCTGATCGTGAGAAAACTGCTTTCATCATCCCTGAGGGCCTGTATGAGTTTAAGGTAATGCCGTTTGGTTTGTGTAATGCACCAGCAACTTTTGAACGAATGATGGATAATCTTCTAAGTCACCTGAAGTGGACGATGCTATTTAGATAACATTATAGTGTTCGCAGAGGAATTTGATGAACAAGTAAGAAGACTGAGCTTCGTTCTTAAGTGTCTCCAAGAAAGTGTCTCTTTGGAGCAAAAGAAATCAAAATACTTGGAAAACCTTGTATCAAACGAAGGTGTGCGGTCAGACCCAGAAAAGGTGAGATCGTTAACGGAATTTCCAATTCTTAAAAGTATTAGCGATGTGAGAAGCTTCCTCATATTATGTTCTCATTACCGTCGTTTTATCAAAGACTTTTGTATCAAAACCAGGCTACTCCAAGACTTGTTAAAAGCCGATGATAAATTTATCTAGGGTGGTGCTCAACAAGGTTCTTTCGATGTGCTGCGAAAAGCTATGACGACTGACCCAGTACTTGGTCTGTATGATGAGAGAGCACCTACAGAACTACACACAGATGCCAGTGGATATGGGATCGGTGCTGTTCTGGTGCAAATTTTGGATGGAAAAGAGAAGGTTATAGCCTATGCTTCTAGGAAACTTACAAAAGCCGAGAGAAATTACTCAACTACAGAAAGAGAATGTCTTGCTGTGATCTGGGCCATGTGTAAATTTCGACAGTATCTCCATGGAAGGCCATTCACAGTTGTTACAGACCATCATTCACTTTGTTGGTTGGCAGGTCTTAAGGATCCAACAGGACGACTCGCCAGGTGGGCACTACGTCTTCAGGAGTATGACATTACCATAGTGTACAAAAGTGCAAGAAAACACCAAGGTGCCGACTGTCTTTAAAGAAACCCTGTGCAAGACCATCAAGACTTTGATGAAGATAGTGACTGTCTCGCTGCACCCCAGGATCTGTCTGCTGAGCAGAAGGACGCCAAGATATCTCAAATTATGCTTGCCTTAAATCAGTCAGAGGATGAGAAAGGACAAATTAAGGTAGTTAAAGGATTACTTTGCAAGAAAAAATGATCCGTTTGGAAAGAGGTGGCTTCCAGTGATTCCTAAACACATGCGCTTCGATGTTCTACAGAAATTCCATGACACACCTGAGGCCGGACATTTAGGATTTATTAAGCCATACGATGCGATCCGCAAGAGAGTTTTCTGGCCAGGTTTATTTAGGAGTGTCCATCATTATGTGTCGCACTGTCGTGAGCGCCAGAGGAGAAAGGCAGTTCCTCAGAAACCACCTGGCCGACTCATACCAATTGCACCAGACGAAACGCCTTTCCAGCATGTGGGGATTGACCTCCTCGGACGATTTCCAACGTCTGCTGGTGGCAGTAGATGGATTAATGTTTGCGCTGATTACCTGACACGCTATGCCATAACAAAAGCCGTGAAAACAGCCGAAGCATTCGAGGTGCCCCAAGGTCGTTAATTACGGATCGAGAGAAAGTTTTACAATTGAATCTTGTGTCTGAGATAAACCGTCGGTGCAACATTACTCATCACATGAAGGCTGCCTCTAACCGCAAACTAACGGGCTTACTGAACGCCTTAATAAGACCTTGTCCGACATGCTATCAATATTCGTCAATGTTGAGCAGAGCAACTGCGATGAGGTGCTACCTTTCGTGACGTTTGCCTATAACACCGCTAAACAAGACACTACAGGATTTACGCCATTTTTCCTGGTGCGTGGGCGTGAGGCGACTACGACGATGGACACTGTGTTTCAGTTACATCTCAATGACGTGTACGACGACTACATCGGCCAGGTGTTAACCAGAGCTGAGGAAGCTCGGCAGTTAGCTCGACTCCGCACGCTGCAGGCTCAAGAAAACGATCGCCGAAGGTATGACGCGAGCCACCACCCTGTTGTCTACCAGCCTGGTGTCTTCGTCTGGATCTTCACTCCTGTTCGGAAGGTTGGTCTCTCTGGGAAGCTCCTCAGACGCTACTTTGGACCTTATAAGGTTGTAAAACAGTTGTCTGATCTTACTTGTAAAGATTTCGGCGCCGACACAAGACGAAGAAAGATCAGAGATACAGTCCACGTCTTTAGAATGAAGCCCTATAAGGATCCTGCAACTCACGGTAAATTCGAAGCTCAAGCGACAGGCAACAAGCGGAAAGGTGACGAAGAGCGTAGCGGCAAAGGAAGTTCTAAGAAGATCACCACCAGAGCGAACATCAGCCATCGGGAGTCGGAGTATGCAGGACCGATGACTCGTTCCCGGACTAAGAGGACGTAACACCGAGACGCTGTTCTCTTAAGGAGGAAGCAATGTCGCAGAAGCAGCTGAGTAGAACAGTCACCGTGCTGTAGTGGTTATGATACTAGGCTGTTGTATGGAGGGTCGTGAGTTAAAAACTCACCTGAATTGTAAAATTTTAATTTCTATATTCGGTTCGAGTACAGTCTAGAAGTATCCACAAATGTCAAGAATCATTGTACTGGAATGTTCTGTAACTGTATATATACCGTAGGTGTTCTGGCCGGAGGCAATTCACTCCGCGCTCTTGTATGTGCAAGTGCTGAATAATGTTAAGTGAAGTTAGTGTTCGTCAGTCATCTAATTACACCTTCTTCTACGTGACAGACAATATCATCACTTGCCCTCTCAACCCGTGAAGTTTCATTTCCTGCTCCTCTTCCGGGTGCTTCACTTTTTTTTGTCAGTGTAATTTGTAATATCTTCCGTTACGTTTGTTTATGAAATGAGTAGCCGAACACTTTGACGTATATTGTATACTGAGTGATTGTGTTAGAGGTGGAGTGATAGATACCGAAGACATTGAGTCTGTAGGAAACAGAGACGACGATGAGGTCCTCGGCGGCCAGGTCGTGCGCCGGCAGCCTCGACGGCGAGCCGCTCACGAAGCCCTCGCCCTCCAGTAGCACCAGCACTGGCAGCCGCTGCCACGTCCTCTGCGAACACACATACAAACCATACACTGCACACACTCAACATCATCGTTTGTCCGACATGTGTAATCATCAATAAGCATTGAGGGCCCTCGTGTCTGCACTGAGGAGCTAAAATATTATGACCACCTGCTTAATAGCTTGTTTGTCTATCTTTGGAACGAAATACATCACTGATTATTCTGTGTATCAGGGATCCGACAGTGTTGGTATTTTTCTGGAGGTATGTGGCATTAGATGCCTACGCACGGGTCATGTACACTACTGGCCATTAAAATTGCTACACCAAGAAGAAATAGAGATAATAAACGAGTATTCATTGGACAAATATATTATACTAGAACTGACAGTGATTACGTTTTCACGCAATTTAGGTGCATAGATCCTGAGAAATCAGTACCCAGAACAACCACCTCTGGCCATTGAGTCAAACAGAGCTCGGTTGGCGTGTACAGGTACAGATGCCCATGCAGCTTCAACACGATACCACAGTTCATCAAGAGTAGCGACTGGCGTATTGTGACGAGCCAGTTGCTCGGCCACCATGACCAGACGTTTTCAATTGGTGAGAGATCTGGAGAATGTGCTGGCCAGGGCAGCAGTCGAACATTTTCTGTATCCAGAAAGGCGCGTACAGGACCTGCAACATGCGGTCGTGCATTATCCTGCTGAAATGTAGGGTTTCGCAGGGATCGAATGAAGGGTAGAGCCACGGGTCGTAACACATCTGAAATGTAAGGTCCACTGTTCAAAGTGCCGTCAATGCGAATAAGAGGTGACCGGAGACGTGGCACCAATGGCACCCCATACCATCACGCCGGGTGATACGCCAGTATGGCGATGACGAAAACATGCTTCCAATGTGCGTTCACCGCGATGTCGCCAAACACGGATGCGACCATCATGATACTGTAAACAGAACCTGGGTTCATCCGAAGAAATGACGTTTTGCCATTCGTGCACCCAGGTTCGTCGTTGGGTACACCATCGCAGGCGCTCCTGTCTGTGATGCAGCGTCAAGGGTAGCCGCAGCCATGGCCTCCGAGCTGATAGTTCATGCTGCTGCAAACGTCGTCGAACTGTTCGTGCAGATGGTTGTTGTCTTGCAAACGTCCCCATCTGTTGACTCAGGGATCGATACGTGGCTGCACGATCCGTTACAGCCATGCGGATAAGATGCCTGTCATCTCGACTGCTAGTGATACGAGGGATCCAGTACGGCGTTGCGTATTACCCTCCTAAAGCCACCGATTCCATATTCTGCTAACAGTCATTGGATCTCGACCAACGCGAGCAGCAATGTCGCGAAACGATAAACCGGAATCGCAATAGGCTAGAATCCGACCTTTATGAAAGTCGGAAACGTGACGGTATGCATTTCTTCTCCTTACACGAGGCATCACAACAACGTTTCACCAGGCAATGCCGGTCAACTGCTGTTTGTGTACGAGAAATCGGTTGGAAAGTTTCCTCATGTCAGCACGTTGTAGGTGTCGCCACCGGCGCCAACCTTGTGTGAATGCTCTGAAAAGCTAATCATTTGCATATCACAGCATGTTCTTCCTGTCGGTTAAATTTTGCGTCTGTAGCACTTCATCTTCGTGGTGTAGCAATTTTAATGGCCAGTAGTGTAATTCGCATATAAACGGGCCGCTGATTTGCGTACGCGGTGATTGTGCCCAATAGCGTCCTTGACGGGTTCCATAGGATTTAGATCACGCTAATTTGGTCGCCAAGACACCAACGTGAATTTACTATAACGCTCCTGAAACCACTGTAGCACGGTTCTGACTCTGAGACACGGAAAATCATGCTGCTGAAAGGTGGCATTGCCTTCGGGGGTCCCATGCAAGGACAGGAAAATGTGTTCCATAGCATCCGTGGCACGGTGCACGTTTCGAGCCACCTTTCACCTCGATGACCGCGTCTGTGTAGACGACCATCGACCTTGTGTAGCAAAAATGTGATCCATAGATCGACGATCGAATTTTGATGATCCCATGCCCACACTGACGATGTTATTGAGTCGACATGTGAACACTAAGGGGTGGTCTGCTGCGGAGCTCCTTGTTCAACAACCTGGTGATGAATGATGTGACCCGAAAAACTTGTGCTTGCACCAGCGCTGCGCTTTTTTCGGTAGAGATCCCACATATCACCATCCATCCTACTTCAAAGAGCAGACAATCCTCAAAAATCCCACCTTCTGTGAAGAGTCGTGGATGTCCAACCATTTAGCGCCTAGTGGTAGTATCACTGTCCTTCTGCTTCTTCCCATAGATGTTTATGACAATAGCATGTCAACACTCGACGAACTTCACCGTTTGCCAGATACTCGTGCACAGACTCTGCGTAATAATAATCTGCCCTTTGTAAAAGTCACTTATATCAATGGATTTCCCCATTTGCAGTCCATATCTTCGCTAGGGCGATTTCCCATCTGTGTCCGCTTCTTTTAGATACTTTCGTTATTGTGTCACATGCCCGCAAAGCCGCCATGCATCCAAGGTCGCGGTGGGCAGTGGTCATAACGCTTGGTCTGTTCAGTGTATCTGCAACTCTATAAATGCAATTTATGTTTTGTCGGAAGCGTTTCACCCTAATTTATTGAGACATCTTCAGTGACCTGAAATATTTTCGCTTCTTTTTTTTTAACGTAAGTACAACACTTTTTACTTAGATGCCATCCCACTGCACACAGAAGCTACAACAGTTATTTATCTGGCATTTGCCAGTGGGCTTTTCAGAGCTGCACCAATTGGCAGAGGTCTCTTAAAGCGCACACAATAAAACTTGGCCCACCCTGAGCAGATGGCTTGGTAGGGGAGAGTACAATGGTAGTAGTGGGGGATCCATTTCCAACGGCCACCGCAAGGTTGGGGAGGTACATTTGGAAGGCTGAAGCCTATCCACAAACAGATGGTGTGTTAGGGGAGATTATAATAGTAGTAGTGAGTGATCCGTTGTGAACGGCCACCACAAAGTACGGGATGTACAGTTGGGAGGCTGAAGCCTATTCACAAACAGGTTGTGTATTAGGGGAGAGGATAACAGTAGTAGTGGGGGATCCATTGCGAATGGGCACCACAAGATAGGGGAAGTACAGTTGGAAGCTGAAGCCTATTATGGATAAACAGATGGTGTGTTTGAGGAGAGGATAATTGTAGTAGTGGGGGATCCGTTGTGAACAGCCGCAACAAGACAGGGGAGGTATAGTTGAAAGGCTGAAGCCTGTCCACAAATAGATGGTGTGTTAGGGGAGAGTATAATGGTAGTAGTGGGCGATCTGTTGTGAATGGCCGCCACAAGGTAGGCGAGGTGCATTTGGAAGTATTTCCCATTAATATTTATGCCCTCCTCTTCAGTGTTTTTAATAACGTTAATTTGTCGGTTCCTTTAATCAGAATTCTATTTATGTGGTAAGATACAAGCTCTGCATTCTAGAGAGAGATCAATAAAGTGAATGCCGATTACTTACTACACGCGAGTTTCTGCCCTCAATTATTTATGAATCTGTTCAGTTTCCATATTAGGATAAAGTGGATGGGGCATCACACTATTAATTTGCGTCCAGAAATGCATCGTTGCCATGAGAGATTGCGCTGACAAATGACAGTTCCTCTGACGACGTGCCTTGTGTTTTGCAAGCTGTGTGATTGACACAGCGCACTATAAGCAGCAGAATGGTCCGGTATTCATGTTGGGAAAAAGACGAGATGGTGTTTGTGTACGGCCAAGCAGATGGACACGGTCGGGAGGCAGCACGGCTATACCAAAACACATATACTCACAGAAACCAACCACATCACACAACATTTCAAGCCTTTTTTGGTCGTTTGCGTGGTCATAGAAATCCGTCTCTGCAATTTGTCGGTTTTACTAATGATCACGCGGCATAAATGATTAGAGCTGCAATTTTCTGTGACAGATCGAACACCCACCAGAATGCATTAGTCTCTGTATGTCCAACTTTTCAAAGATGGTTTCAGGACTCTGCCGTTCAGTACAGGATGTCAAATGAAACACCTTTCAGCCGTCTAGTTTCCAAACTTATTTTATTTGGCTACCAGTTCCGGCGATTTACTACACCATCTTCAGGCCCCTGATCGACGTATGTAAAGATTCCACCTCGGTTCTGGTCAAAACAGGGACCAGCAATATTGGTATTACTAGATGGTGGTTGAAGTGATCGCTAAAGCAAGCAGAAATCTGCTAATACCAGTACTGCTGTGCCCTGTTTGGAGCAGAACCGAGGTGGACTCTTTCTAAACGTCCGTCAGTCAGGGGCCTGAAGATGTCGTAGTAAATCGCCGAGACTGGTAGCCAAATAAAACAAGTTGGGAAACTAGATGACTGAAAGATGTTTCATTTGACATTCAGAATGCATGAGTGTTTTTCGTGTTTAGTATACGAGTAGCTACTGGGCCCGTTGTGGTATGTATGGCGTGCGAACAGTGCAGACGTTGACTGAGAACGTTATCACCAACTGACAGATTTTGAAAGGAGCCTCATGGTGGGTCTCCTTGTGGCCGGCAGGACGAATCGTGGAATATCCAGATTTGTGAAGCATTCGTGCATAGCAGTGCCCCTTTGTCGGACTTTATTGGAACGTGAGGGCGGGCATACTCATCGTCAAGGTTAGAATCGACTACGTTTCACCGCCACAACGGTGGATCGCCTAATTGTACACCAAGTGAACCGTGACCCCTAAACATTCGGGAGTGCCATCTGAGAACAAGTAATCGACTCTCCGCAACATTATGTGCCATCGTTTGTCCTCACATGTCACCTATTATGCGACAGTTTCGTGGCTCCATTTTTCAGCAGCACAATGCTCGTCCACACATGGCACATATCTCTATGAACAGTCTGCTCGATGTTGAGGTTCTGCCGTCGCCAGTGAGATCTCTAGATCTGTCCCCAATAGAACATGTTGTGGCTAGCTCAGACATCAACTCTGTCCCAGTACCAGCAGCCACGGTATCAAGGACCAGTTACAGCAGTTGTGGATCTGTCTCAGGAAAAGACACAACGGCTTTATGGTGCCCTTCCCAAACAAATCAGTGTATGCATCCAGGCCAGAGGGAGCGAACGTAGTACTGGTAAGTGGGCTCATACTACCAAATTCTTGGTAAATTTGGCTTGGGATTGTAAACCCTGAAATAAAGTCACGTACACTCTCAACCTGGGAAGTTTCATTTCGTTTCCTCCTCCTGTTCTGGATGCTGCACTTTTTTTGGTCAGGCGGCGTATATTAGAGTTTGTTGTGTGGCAGAGAGGAGAGGGAGAGAGAGGAGGGGAGAAGGATGAGGAGGAAGGTAGAGAGAGAGACAGAAAAGAAAGAGAGAGGCGCCTGCTATAATTAGTAAGAAGATAATGTAATATAAATAGATTTTAAATCTCTTATCCAGCTAACAAGTAACGCGGAGATTGACGGAATAATTGGAGCAACGGCGATCTTCGCTGAAGTCATAGACAAAAAATGATTGCAGACACTTTACATCCCAGTGGCACTGATTGTGCAAATTGCATACAAAAGATGGAAGTTACGGTACTCACTTCTGGTACCCAGACGTTGAGGGTGAGGCAGTCCTCACTGTAGGGCGCGAGAGGTGGTCCCGGCGCCGGCAGCTGCGGACAGGGGGGCCCGTAGCGGCCAGCCAACAGCGTGCCGTTCCAGCCGGCGTGCGGTGTCGGTGGCTGCAACACCACCTCACGCTGTACTAAACTCTTTTATACACTCTAGAACTTCACTGGCATTTATTTCCGATCCCACCTGTTGGAGAAAGTCAGCCGGTGAGTTCTGGGAATATCATAGATTCCTTCGACTGAAACAACGAGTTTACTGTTAGCATTCACTATTTATCTACTTCCACAATGCGTTTCGAACGTATAAACCTACATCATGAAACGGATTTATGTGGCTTAACATCACATGTCAGTGCCGTATTACGAGTTTGGAATAATCTGTGGCATTGCCTGTAGTGATCATAGGCTCCTTTCCCTGTCGTCATACATGACATACACCATCTTCTTTGTAAACACTGATGGAACAAAGATCTTTCTCCCACAGTGTTTACAAAATGTGTTGCTGTATATGATGTATCACGACAGGGAAAAGATCCTGTGACCATTGGAGGCAGTGCCACAGATTACTCCAGAGTCTGGCTATCAATCAGTCATTTTAAAATTACTAAAAACAATTTAAATAAAAAACAAAAGACTGACGAGATTGCAGACGAAGCACTTCGGAAGCGTTCGGATCACGGCTTTTCTGGTATGGCGCGCGAAGTGTTTCGGGCTGTTCGTCACTCTGGATTAGGCAGTCGAGAAGAACAGACATGCTGTCTGTCGTAGGATGTGTTTGCCAGTATTCAATAATAAAAGATTCACACCGGTAGTCATGAGGCACAGACACGTGCCACAAATAGTGTAAAGATACATTTTCGTAAACATTGTGTTTGATCATGTACTTTGCTGTATCAGAAGGTGTTGTATTAAGATCATGTAGTCTTCTCGTGTGGCTGTATTAAAATACGCGAGTGGCATCCCAAAGAAGTGATACATTGTTTCAGAACAGAACCTCGCTAAAAGTCAGTTTCAGCCTCAAGATACAGAGCCTACGACCTGCGTGCAACTTGAAGACAGCAGGTTAGTGAACTATAACAGATCCTTCGTATTCCACACAGTGCAGTGGAAACAACTAGGCGCCTCACGCGTACTGCATGCACAGAACAAATGTGCTCAGTGACACGTCGTCTGCAGTAAAGCAGAGGAGGTAAAGGAGGATGATCGTTATTAACACCAACAATCAATTCATTCGTCCTTTCTTGCCGTAAATGCAGCACGTAAATGTGATATTAATCCACACAAGTCCATTTCATGGTGATGAGCTGAACCTTCGAAACGCGTTCTGGAAAGAAATAAACAGTGACTGGTAACAGTAAACATGTTGTCTCATCCGATACCAATAACACTAACGGTTAAGCCTAACCAAAAATGTTCGCATTTAAAGAAATTTCTTACCCATGTCTAGTACGATCCGCTGTTAGATACTGTTCGCACTAAATGACCATATCTGTAGAAATCAAAAGAATAGAATGATGTGCTACCACATTTGAATAAAGGGTCTACAACAGGTTTCAAAATCAAGACCACGTTCAATGTTAAATACTTTTGGGTCGGATCAAAAATGCCACACTACTTCTTTTATGTCAATAATCAACACGTAAGACTTTGAAATTGCCTGTATACATACCATTAATGATGAGTTAGGTATGTTCCTATATCCTGTGGATGACTACAGTGGGTGCTTGTACAGTTTAATGTGGTGTCCTTATTACTATGGACTAGTAAGTAAATTAAAATTGTCCACAACTTAAAAGTTGGTTTCAGTATCACAATGATTTACTAGACATGGCTGTATTGCAAGTGGTACGTCCTTGCCTTCATCCAACCTTTGATCTGACTTACCCAGTTATTTATGGGGAGATGTTCAGTTTCATATGGACTCTGATCCACTGGACAACTTGGCATTTCTCATGTTAACAAATCGTTGCCATAGGTGAAAGAAGAGATACAAGTGTAAAGCTAAGGCGCTCTGGCCTAGACAGGCCATTCGGTACCGACCGACCGCCGTGTCAGCCTTAGCCAGAGTCGTCAACTGAATGCAGTGTGCCGGTGCGTGAGGTCTGCTCACCGCTCTCGTGACTGTTGTCAGCTTTGCAGAGCTGGGAGCCCTGCTTATCATCACGTAGCTCCTCAGTTGGCAACACGAGGCTGAGTGAATCCAGTTCCAGTCCTTCTATCAAGGAAAAATAGCTGGCATTACCGGGAATTGAACCCAAGTGCTCCACGTGGCAGTCAAGTACGTTGAACACTCAGCTTCGGAGGCCGACGAAAGAAGCGGTTTGTGGCAGAAAATAAAAAAAAGAAAGAAATCACAATCGAAACTCGGACGTTTATGTAGGTAGTCTGACACCTACCTACTGTGCGCCCGAACTACAAAGGGGTACTTATGCAGAGAAATAAAGGAAAAGAGGTGAGGCGTATGGCAGCATATCGTCTAATCCACTCAAACGGCACCAAGAAAGCCGTCGGACTTTTGGGCCTTATCTGACGGATGGATCAACATCAGCAGTATCACTTATTCGTATTCCACGAGACAGCTGACACGACACTGGTGCACATCCTGTTGATCAAACAATGCACGCCACCAGCTCTCATTCTCCTACCGGCCAAATATTGTACATGTACGTTTCTTCAGGCACGAAAAACAGTGATGAGAGCTCCCACGAAAGCAGTTTTAGAAATGTATACATTGTGTCAGTATTCGTATGAACATCATCACATAACATACATGTTTCATGACGTTGACGTCACATGAAGTAAATTTTTACAGTAATGCGACTGCACATTTTAAAACATTAATATGTCGGTCATTTGATCACTCACTCAATGTGCTGCATTTCTTTCTGTCCAGTAGGGTATAAAAACATTGAACTCTACTATTTAACAGTAGTCTCAACGTCTATGATGGTTTGTGGCAGAGCGAGACAATATCTTCAAGAATCCAATTAAATATTACAATTTTTTCAGAAGTCTGCTGCTACAGGCAGGGAAACCATCATTTGTACGGTATGAAACTTACCGCAAATCGAAGCTCTCCGACCGGAGGGATGGCGTACGGTATCCCAAGGTAGGCGCTGATTGGTCGCCGGCTTTCGGTGATCACTTTTATCTGCGGACAGGCAAGAATGCAAACAACCCTAGTCCTGGATTTAGAGAACATGAAACTTATTCGCCATTGTTAGTATTGGACTTTTAGTAAGAATTTTGGAACGTACAGACATGAAATTTGATAGACACGCATTCCTCATACTATAAACCGACAAAAATGTATATGGAAGTTGCAGATTATTTGTTGATCTTATTTCTGTTTATTCCTCTGAACCCTGGATTGAGCTCATTAAGACTCATGAGGTACCATAAATATTACAGAATGTGCAATGTGACAGTTAACTTTTCAGTTGTGTCAACTGCTGAACAAGTGTTAGCTGGGGAAATAAATTTCGAACAGTTTCGTAGAAACTAGTAAGACACGTGACTGATAGTTCGTTTCATTGCTGTGACAATCTTTTCTTTTTTGGCTGGAGAAGAGTGATGCTGATCATCTATATTATACAGTAGTAGCTTTAAAGGAAGAAGAGAAAAGAAAAGAGATGGAGAACTTCGTTCCAACATGTGTTGCAAAGGGTGTGGACAGAAGCATCGTGCCATAGAACACATTGTCAATGTTTTTCAGTTTCTATTCTTTTTATTTATTTATTTATTTATTTATTGTTCCGTGGGACCAAATTAAGGAGAAGTCTCCATGGTCATGGAATGAGTCAATACATGAAATCATAACACGATATTAGAAACAGATAAAATGAAATATAAAAAAAACATATTCAGGTGACAAGTCGTAAGTTTAAATAAAGAAAGTCAACAATGTAACACTGGAATTTGCTTAATTTTTTAGCTCTTCCAGGAGCTCCTCGACAGAATAGAAGGAGTGAGCCATGAGGAAACTCTTCAGTTTAGACTTAAAAGAGTTTGGTCTACTGCTAAGATTTTTGAGTTCTTGTGGTAGCTTATTGAAAATGGATGCAGCAGAATACTGTACTCCTTTCTGTACAAGAGTCAAGGAAGTGCATTCCACATGCAGATTGGATTTCTGCCTAGTATTAACTGAGTGAAAGCTGCTAACTCTTGGGAATAGGCTAATATTGCTAACAACAAACGACATTAAAGAAAATATATACTGTGAGGGCAATGTCAGAATTCCCAGACTATTGAATAGGGGTCGACAAGAGGTTCTCGAACTTACACCACATATAGCTCAAACAGCCCGTTTTTGAGCCAAAAATACCCTTTTTGAATCAGAAGAATTACCCCAAAAAATAATACCATACAACATAAGCGTATGACAGTATGCGAAGTAGACTACTTTTCGTGTTGAAGTGTCACTTATTTCAGATACTGTTCTAATGGTAAATAAAGCAGCATTTAGTTTCTGAACAAGATCCTGGACATGGGCTTTCCACATCAGCTTACTATCTATCCGAATGCCTAGGAACTTGAACTGTTCCGTCTCGCTTATAATATGCCCATTCTGTCTGATCAAAATATCGATTCTTGTTGAATTGTGACTTAGAAACTGTAAAAACTGAGTCTTACTGTGATTTAGCATCAAATTATTTTCCACAAGCCATAAACTTATTTCATGAACTACATTATTTGATACTGTTTCAATATTAAACACAAGATCCTTCACTATCAAGCTGGTGTCATCAGCAAACAGAAATATTTTTGAATCACCTGTAATACTAGAAGGCATATCATTTATATAAATAAGAATCAGCAGTGGCCCCAGCACTGACCCTTGGGGAACGCCCCACTTAACAGTGCCCCATTGGGACTGAACATCACTACCACTCTCAATATTGCGGAGAATTACCTTCTGCTTTCTGTTTTTAAAGTAAGAGGCGAACCAATTGTAAGCTACTCCCCTTACTCCATAATGGTCCAACTTCTGCAGTAATATTTTGTGGTCAACACAGTCAAAAGCCTTCGTTAAATCAAAGAAAACACCTAACGTTCGCAACCCTTTATTTAATCCGTCCAAAACCTCACAGAGAAAGAGAATATAGCATTTTCAGTTGTTAAACCATTTCTAAAACCAAACTGAACATTTGACAGCAAATTATGTGAATTTAAATGCTCCAGTAAACTTGTATATATAATCTTCTCGATAACTTTAGCGAACACCGATGGCATAGAAATAGGTCTAAAATTGTCAACATTATCAATGTCTCCCTTTTTATCCAGTGGCTTCACTACCGAGTACTTTAATCGGTCAGGAAACCGACCACTCCTAAAGGAAAAGTTACAGATATGGCTAAGTACTGGGCTAAAATACATAGAACAATACTTCAGTATTCTGCTAGATACCCCGTCATATCCATGAGAGTTCTTGGTCTTTAGTGATTTAATTATTAACTCAATCTCCCTCTTGTCAGTGTCATGGAGGAGCATTTCAGGTAACAGTCTCGGAACACTTTTTTCTAAGAGCGCTATATGATTCCCTGTTGGGACTAGGTTTCTATTTAGTTCACCTGCTATATTCAGAAAGTGATTATTAAATACTGTAAATATATGCGACTTATCAGTAACACGGACATTCCCACTGCGCACTGATTCTATATCCTCGACCTGTCTCTACAGACCAGCCACTTCCTTTACGACTGACCATATGGTTTTAATTTTATCCTGAGAGTCAGCTATTCTATCTGTATACCACATACTTTTTGCCTTCCCAATAACATTTTTAAGCACCTTACAATACTGTTTGTAATGGGCCGATCGTGACGCTGAAACAGTTCCACGAAATGCACATTCGTGTTGCCAGTCTGAGTGGCTATCTTTTCCAGGTCACCATCTGTGTCATACTCCCCATCCCTATTCTCGTGTAGAATGTCATTTGCGAGTATCTAGATTCGTAAATAACTTTCTTTCCACCTAAAATCCCCTTTGTGGTCCTTTGACGGCTTAATACTAACGAAATCGAAGTACTTACCTTGAAATGTTTTCTCCATTTTGCCATTACTTTCAAAACTGACTGACGCAGAGTGGACGAATTTCTAACTTCCTGCCTACCGGAAAACATTTCCCATTTTCCTGAAATATTTCCGATTCGTACAGTGGGTCGAGCTGTCATATCCGCTGCCAGATTCTAGCTTGGCTGCAGACATGAACGCCGTTCTATGGTATAAGGAAACCAACAATAACATCCATTATCACCATGTAATCACAATCAACATTTAAATTGATTGAAATCACTAGTTCGACTTGTCGATATGAGCCGTAGACAGCATGATCCCTATAAGCCAAGGCGATATAATTTAGGTATTAGAATATCACTTCAACACCTTTCCGGTTTCTACCTTTTCCCCCATCCTCTTCCAAGAAAAGCAGAAACGGGAAATATATTCAAATTATGTGCACGCTATCACCACAGTGTGGAGTTCGCTCTTTACGAAAACTGTCGAATTCAGATGCTTGCTGAAACTCGAGCTACATGTCGCGGTTTTCCACTCGCACTAATTTCACTAATTAGCAAGCTCTTCTATTGGTAGCATTTCCCATTCTGATTGCGTCGCATTCTAGCATCCCAGAACAAGGCATCTATCTCTTATCACTTGATCCCTCTACCTATTTCGACTAAAAAAGATATACGCCGTCAATGCCTTTCAATTTATGAAAAACTGGCAGAAAGTGCTGTGCAGAAACAGTGGACTGATTAAAGTTCTTAAAACTAACCTACTGGACGTGCACAATATCCCAGAATATTGTACCCAAAATGAACGCATGATTGTAAGCGAAGTTGCTGTGGGTGTGACCCAGCACTGGGGGAATACTATTTGATTCACTGGTTTAATGTACTGCTTTTTATTCTTGTGTTTATTAGGTTTCGTCTGTTTGTAGTATTGTTTACTGCTTTAAAAAGTAACTTTTAAACTTCGAACCTTCATTATTCACTTCACAGAAAAAACGCGAAATTTCACCTGTACTTCTGACATGAATTTAAAGTGAGAAAAGAAACACTGTACTTCGTTTCAGAGTTTCAAAATCCACTTCTATCGGTCAGCGTCACCGAACTGAATCACCTGTATGTCGCTCCACTATTACTCAAAGATCCACGTGTCGCGTAAAATCTCTCCTACGTCGACTCTCTCCAAGTCCGAACCTTTTATTTCTGGATGCTTCACATCACACCACCAAAATTTTTCGGATATTGGTTTTAATTTCCTTTCACGTATCAGTCTACAGACAAATTATATTTATTGCAGCAGAGCATATCGTAGCTGGTTTTACTTGAACTTAGACCTGTATTTTCATTTGAGATATACCAGTTTGGGAATAAATACTAAAGTTACATTACAAGCCACTAACACGGGAGGCACTTTCTGAAAGTATTAGTGTAGAATACGAATTTGTTATGTGAGAAGCCAGATGAAGTAGAGGATAGGACTTCGTCGGTTTGTCGAAAGCGAAAATTCTGCTAACGTCTAATTTTATCCATAGGTAGACGGAAACGAGGTCGCGACTGTAATTTAAAAATAGAGAATATTTCAGTCCAATAACATTAAAATAGGATCACATTAAAAGTGAAGGATTAAGGAAGAGCAAGCTTCCATCTTCAGATATCATCACAATCGAACGAGAAGTCCTCATCGAATAAAACCGTTCATAAATTAAAAAATTAAAAGTTCACATTGTGTGCAAGTATTTACCCTTTTTAGTGCTATTGTTTGGCAGTTTGTCTTCCTGTCGCCCTTTCTCTCTCTCTCTCTCTCTCTCTCTCTCTCTCTCTCTCTCTCTCTCTCTCTCTATATATATATATATATATATATATATATATATATATATATATATATATATATATGGGTGAAATCATTCTGGAAACTGTCCTGGAAGAGACTGATTTCGAAGCTCGTCGTCACAAAATGGAATCAGCTTTAAGGGCTACAAAAGTCATACACTTAAAATTCATCTCAAAATACACCAAACTCAGACACTACAGCACAGTTATAAAACTGGAGTGTCTCTATGAGACTGAAATATCTTAAACAGAAACCAAAAAGAGAGAAAGACGAGCAATAAGGAAAATTTTATGTACAAATTATACTGAAGAAGGAACGTACAGACTAAGAGCAAATAAAGAAACTGGGAAGTTTACTAATATTTATTCGGAAACGAAAAAACTGAAGGCTATAACCATATTAAAAGAATGTAAGCAACCAAGTTAACTAGACGGACTGTGGATTTGTATGAAATCAGCACTAAATGAAATAATGAAACAGATCGGTGCAGTAAAAGAAGACCTGAACGAGGCAGGAACAACTCATATATACAAGAAATAAAATTTTTCCTCAGAAAACTCACGACTGAAAAGTTGGTGTGTCACAAAAACCAGAGACCTGAACAGATTGGACACACGCAGAAAAAGAGCCATTCTGAGGGAATCAAAGTAATATGGGCACCAAGAACAGTTGAAACAAAACCCCGGATATTACGATTGTTGCACATTGCGTGATCCAGTAGGGCTTCAAAGTGAATAATATGCTTATACACTACTGGTCATTAAAATTGCTACACCAAGAAGAAATGCAAATGATAAAGGGGTATTCATTGGAGAAATATATTATATTAGCACTGACATGTGATTACATTTTCACGCAATTTGGGTGCATAGATCCTGAGATCCTGTTCAAAGTGCCGTCAATGCGAACAAGAGGTGACCGAGACGTGTAACCAATGGCACCCTGTACCATCACGCCGGGTAATACGCCAGTATGGCGATAACGAATACACGCTTCCAATATGCGTTCACCGCGATGTCGCCAAACACGGATGCCACCATCATGATGCTGTAAACAGAACCTGGGTTCATCCGAAAAAATGACGTTTTGCCATTCGTGAACCAACCCAGGTTCGACGTTGAGTACACCATCGCAGGCGCTCCTGTCTGTGATGCAGCGTCAAGGGTAACCGCAGCCATGGTCTCCGAGCTGATAGTCCCTGCTGCTGCAAACGTCGTCGAACTGTTCGTGCAGATGGTTTTTGTCTTTCAAACGTCCCCGTCTGTTGACTCAGGGATCGAGACGTGACTGCACGATCCGTTACAGCCATGCGAATAAGATGCCTGTTATCTCGACTGCTAGTGATGCGAGGCCGTTGGGATCCAGTACGGCGTTTCGTATTACCCTCCTGAACCCACCGATTCCATAATCTGCTAACAGTCATTGGATCTCGACCAACGCTAGCAGCAATGTCGCGATACGATAAACCGCAATCGCGATAGGCTACAATCCGACCTTTATCAAAGTCGGAAACGTGATGCTACACATTTCTCTTCCTTACACGAGGCATCACAACAACGTTTCACCAGGCAGCGCCGGTCAACTGCTGTTTGTGTACGAGAAATCGGTTGGAAACGGTCCTCATGTCAGCACGTTGTAGGCGTCGCCACCGGCGCCAACCTTGTGTGATTGCTCTGAAAAGGTAATCATTTGCATATCACAGCATCTTCTTCCTGTCGGTTAAATTTCGCGTCTGTAGCACGTCATCTTCGTGGTGTAGCTATTTTAATGGCCAGTAGTGTACAAACATGGTCCAGATACATTAATGTGACCACCGCCTACTTTCCGCGTCGTTGTGCAACAACCTCTGACTGACGGCCGGTGACTGCACTAGCAGTGAAAGGTATGCAAAGTGCGTCTCCATGCCTTCTCTCTTAGCTCTTCGTTCACAGAGTAGCAACGACATGCCAAGTAAGGGCTCTGGGTTTCCAGCCATTCAGAGAGCAAGTTGGCCGTCGCGCTGGAGGCCCAGGAGGAGCGGCTGCGGTCCACTGTGCACTCACCCCGGAGACGACGCCCTGGCGCAGCAGCACCCCCGGCTCCTGCGTCACGACCGCCGCCGCCGGACCTGACCCCACCGCCAGGCACAGCCACAGCGCCAGCCAGCACGCCGCGCGCTCAGCCGCCATCGCACATCGCTGCTTCTTTGGGTCAGCCGTAGTTGGGGCACCAACGCGCACTACCGCTCCAACCGGACTCTGTAAAGAACAAATGTGGCTCTGACCTCTAGATATCAAAATACGGGAACAAGCAGCATGGTTACTGGGTCAAGAAAGGGAACGACATGAAAATAGAGAATATACTGGGAGCTTTGGCTAGGGACAAGGGAGAAATACGAAGAAGGGGTGAGGACTTATGGCAGGAATCTTGGGAAATGGATGAATGTGGCAGAAGAACCTTCGGATTCCAGCCAAATGTTAAAGAAAGGTTAAGCATGAGGTATTTCGAACCAACACGGGATCTAATACATTTTCTCACTGGTCATGGGCCCTACCCGACATATCTATGTCGGTTTGGGAAAAGGGCTACACCTGAGTGTGACTGTGGCGCTTTGGAGGGCACTCCCGATCATGTGGTTTACGAGTGCCCTCTTTTCGATGATGCAGCAGCTACATTAAGACGACAACTTCCAAACAACAACATATACGACCTATTAAGACACGAGGAGACTTTCAAAACTCTGAACAACTTGGCAAATGAGGTATCACGAAAAGTTCTGACTGCGTACTTGAGGGACTTTCGCGACTAGAAACAACCACTGAACGTGTCCTAGTACCCTAATCCTGTACCACCTGTGCGTTGACAGGTCGACTTTCAGTTGGAATCCGCCACGTGCAGGACTAGGGGGACCGGGATACACCTATTCTTAACTAAGATAGCACCGGATTTGACGTAGGTTAGTACAGTAGTTAGTAGCATTAGAAGTAGATACTAAATTAGGAACCTGCAGCGACAAGCAATTTTGGCCTGCCCGGTGTCAAGGAGACGCTCGTCGGGATTAGCTCGATGAGCAGGGCCTTGAAGTAGGTTTATATCTAGGCTGACACACCTGTCACGTTGCAGGCAGTTAGGAATTAACAAGTAGGTAGGAAAATTAACAGCTAGGTAGTATCGTATAGATTAACAATTGTAATCTGCCTATTAACATGTACTGTGTCACACTGTCTGTAGCTCATAGCCGGCCGGAGTGGCCGTGCGGTTCTAGGCGCTACAGTCTGGAACCGAGCGACCGCTACGGTCGCAGATTCGCATCCTGCCTCGGGCATGGATGTGTGTGATGTCCTTAGCTTAGTTAGGTTTAATTAGTTCTAAGTTCTAGGCGACTGATGACCTCAGAAGTTAAGTCGCATAGCGCTCAGAGCCATTTGAATCATTTTTTGTAGCTCATAAATAAATATTGTAACATTGTAATAACAATAATAGCTGCTGGTAACATATAATATTGTATTAACATTAGGACCCACTAATCACTAAGGTGATGGGTTAATTTGTATAAGTATTATAGATGTTATTGAAATAAAGATTTAAAAAAAAAGTTAAAGAAACTTTTAAGAGGGCAGGTGAGACACCTATGACGGGTAAGCACACCGGACAAGTACTTCCGGGGTTTCAGAAGGCGACTGTGCGAAACCTACAAGACATACAGAAAAATAACATACAGAGGGATCCAAGAAAATGTATCCACTGTTTAAAAGTCCATAACTGGCAAACTAATTGGCAGAGTTGTTTCATCTTTGGTAGTGTAATAGTTTGTAGTTCCGGCAATCGCCACACAAGCGTTGTATTGCGTTGTTTTGTTTTGTCAGATGACAGTCGCCACATAGTCAGTGTTTTGTTCTTAGTTGCACCTAGTTACTCGAGTAAACATGGCTGGCGCAAGGCTTACATTCGATTGAAGGAAGTCAGTTTTGAAATGGTATTTTAAGTACGAAAACATTAATGAGGTTCAACAGCAATGGCGAAACGAGTATCAAACAGAGCCACCGACACGATTAACGATTCGTCGCATTCGAGACAAATTTGAAGCCGAAGGTTGTGTTAAAGATGTACACAAACAATGAATTGGACGACCTGCTAACTCGCGCCGTGTGTTACAACAATTCACTCGCTCACCAGAGGAATCTGTGAGACAGTGTGCCCGTGAAACTGGAGTGAATCGCTCAAGTGTTCGGCGAATTTTGAAGACAGCAAAGTGGAAGTGCTACATCCCACGATTGGTACACGTAATAAACGAGGACGACCCAGACCGTAGAATGGAGTACTGCGAGTGGTTTACTAACATGGTGCGCAACGATGAAGAGTTTGCAGAGATGATTGTGTGGTCTGATGAGGCACAGTTCAATGGTACAGTAAATCGCCACAATTACATCTACTGGGCCGCAGGAAATCCGAACGACCATGCAGACAAAGCAGTGAATTTTCCAGGAGTAAATGTGCGGTGTGGGTTGTCTTACCGGGGCTTGATTGAGCCATTCTTCTTTGAAGGCACAGTTACCGGTGAGGTGCACCTTCAGCAGATTCAGACATCCATTTTACCTGCCATCCGAGACTTGTATGGAGACGGAAGAGTTTACTTTCAACAAGATGGTGTCCCAGCCCACTACCAAAATCGTGTTAGGGTGTATCCCGACGAAAATCTACCAGGAAGATGGATAGGCCGTAGGGGCTTGATTGGGCCATTCTTCTTTGATGGCACAGTTACCGGTGAGGTGTACCTTCAGAAGCTTCAGACATCCATTTTATCTGCCATCCGAGACTTGTATGGAGACGGAAGAGTTTACTTTCAACAAGATAGTGCCCCAGCCCACTACCAAAATCGTGTTAGGGCGTATCCCGACGAAAATCTACCAGGAAGATGGATAGGCCGTAGAGGCTTCATTGGGCCATTCTTCTTTGATGGCACAGTTACCGGTGAGGTGTACCTTCAGAAGCTTCAGACATCCATTTTATCTGCCATCCGAGACTTGTATGGAGACGGAAGAGTTTACTTTCAACAAGATAGTGCCCCAGCCCACTACCAAAGTCGTGTTAGGGCGTATCTCGATGAAAATATACCAGGAAGATGGATAGGCCGTAGAGGTACTGTGGAGTATCCACCACGTTCCCCAGACCCAACCCCTCTGGACTTTTACCTGCGGGGAACACTAAGGGACGTCGTTTATCGACAAAAGCCACGCACATTGGATGAACTTCGAGAATCCATCGTACATTCATGTGTAAGTATCCAACTGAACACATTCCAGTCAGTAGTTCGTGCTGCAGTTCGGCGGCATCGTCTGTGTGTGGATTTTGAACATCTACAGTGATATGTTTAAGTTGGACTTTAGGCTACACTTTCACCACGAATGAGACAACACCATCAATTAGTTTACAAGTTATGGACTTTTAAACAGTGGTTACATTTTTTTTTACCCCTCTGTATATCAATGGACGGAGCGTCTCTACACGTGCTCACATTACAGGTGCCCAATAAGGGCCTCGTTTACTCGGAAAATGTCAATACCTGTGTCCTAGTCATTGAAACGGCTGCTACTGGCGCAACGACAGCAGCCTACTTTGGAAAATGTTCTGTAGCCCAACGGAAGTATCCTGACTGACACAGTCACGCGTCGTTTAAATATCTGGGCGTTATGTTGCAAAGCGATATGAAATGTGAGTACTGTGGTAGGGAAGGCGAATGATCGACTTCGGTTCACTGGGAGAAATCTAGGGAAGTGTGATCATACCATGTAGGATTTTTCACGGCCGGTATCGTCTTCACTTAAAACGTCCGGGCTGATAGGTCGTGCTCGATGTATAAAACTCTCCGCTGACGTTTCATCTCCGACTGTGGGAGACTCCTAAGAGGTAAAAACTGCAGTTCGCTGCTTTGCCTTTGATGATATCTTTCTCAGTCGGAGACGAGACGCCAGAGGAGAGTTTTATACATCGACCACGGCCTATCAGCCCGGGAGTTTTAAGTGCTTGGGAAGTATGGTTCATTTGTAAAGGAGACTGCTTATAGGATGCTAGTGAGACATATTCTTGAGTACTGCTCGAGTGTTTGGGATCCGTACCAGGTCGGATTGAAGGAAGAAATCGAAGCAGTTCGTATTCGGGCTGCTAGATTTATCACTGATAGGTTTGAGCAACATGCAAATGTAACGGAAATGCTTCGGCAGCTCAAATGGGAATCGCTCGAGGGTAGGCGACATTCTTTTCAAGGAACGCTGTTGAGAAAATTTAGAGAACCGACATTTGAAGCTGACTACGGAACGATTCTAGGCCTCGACCGTTCATTGCACGTAAAGACCACGAAGATAAGATACGAGAAAAGAGGGCTCGTACGGAGACATATCGACAGTCGTGTTTCCTCATTCAATTTACGAGTAGAACAGGAAAGGAAATGACTAGTAGTGAAACGGCGTGTCATCCCCACGCGCCGTAAGTTGGATCGCGGAGTATGCAGGGTGAGTCACCTAACATTACCGCTGGATATATTTCGTAAACCACATCAAATACTGACGAATCGATTCCACAGACCGAACGTGAGGAGAGGGGCTAGTGTAATTGGTTAATACAAACCGTAAAAAAATGCACGGAAGTATGTTTTTTAACACAAACCTACGTTTTTTTAAATGGAACCCCGTTAGTTTTGTTAGCACATCTGAACATATAAACAAATACGTAATCAGTGCCGTTTGTTGCATTGTAAAATGTTAATTACATCCGGAGATATTGTAACCTAAAGTTGACGCTTGAGTACCACTCCTCCGCTGTTCGATCGTGTGTATCGGAGAGCACCGAATTACGTAGGGATCAAAAGGGAACGGTGATGGACCTTAGGTACAGAAGAGACTGGAACAGCACATTACGTCCACATGCTAACACCGTTTTATTGGTCTTTTTCACTGACGCACATGTACATTACCATGAGAGGAGAGGTACACGTACACACGTGGTTTCCGTTTTCAATTTCGGAGTGGAATAGAGTGTGTCCCGAGATGTCAGGCCAATAGATGTTTCATGTGGTGGCGATCGTTTGCTGCACACAATTGCAATCTCTGGCGTAACGAATGTCGTACACGCCGCAGTACATCTGGTGTAATGTCGCCGCAGGCTGCCACAATACGTTGTTTCATATCCTCTGGGGATGTAGGCACATCACGGTACACATTCTCCTTTAACGTACCCCACAGAAAGAAGTCCAGAGGTATAAGATCAGGAGAACGGGCTGGCCAATTTATGCGTTCTCCACGTCCTATGAACGCCCGTCGAACATCCTGTCAAGGGTCAGCATAGTGTTAATTGCGGAATGTGCAGGTGCACCATCATGCTGATACCACATACGTCGACGCGTTTCCAGTGGGACATTTTCGAGCAACGTTGGCAGATCATTCTGCAGAAACGCGATGTATGTTGCAGCTGTTTGGGCCCCTGCAATGAAGTGACGACCAATGAGGTGGTCGCCAATGATTCCGCACCATACATTTACAGTCCACGGTCGCTGTCGCTCTACCTGTCTGAGCCAGCGAGGATTGTCCACGGACCAGTAATGCATGTTCCGTAGATTCACTGCCCCGTGGTTTGTGAAACCCGCTTCATCGGTAAACAGGTAGAACTGCAACGCATTCTCTGTTAATGCTCATTGACAGAATTGCACTCGATAATTAAAGTCATCACCATGTAATTGCTGATGTAGTGACATATGAAACGGGTGAAAGCGGTGACGATGCAGTATGCGCATGACACTACTTTGACTCAGTCCACCGGCTCTCGCAATGTCCCGCGTACTCATGTGTGGGTTCATGGCAACAGCAGCTAACACACTAACTGCACCCGCTTCTCCTGTGACGGGCCTGTTACGGACCCGTTTGCGTGCTACGACCATACCTGTTGCATACAGTTGGCGGTAGATGTTTTGCAATGTGCGGCACGTTGGATGCTCTCTGTTCGGGTACCGTTCTGCATACACCCTGCAGGCTTCAGCTGCATTTCCTCGACACTCGCCATAGATGAGTATCATCTCCGCCTTTTCAGAGTTCGAATACACCATGGTCACAGTTCCTACAACACTACACTATCACAGACGTCTGGTAACACGGTGTACTACAGTTGCTCTGCGTGCGGAGACGAATGCAGAGTAACAATAGCAGCAAGCGCTACATGCGGACACTGCGACAGCTAGGCCAAACCACAACAGTGCACTACAGCCACACTCATAAACACGGTCGTCATCGTAAACATGTCCCTGCAGGTGCTGCTCGCCGACCGTGGCCCGTGTTTGTTACAACTCGCAACTGAACGTCGGAGGTTTCAAGCGTCAACTTTAGATTACAATATCTCCGGATGTAATTAACATTTTACAATGCAACAAACGACACTGATTACTTATTTGTTTATATGTTCAGATGTGCTAACAAAACTAACGTGGTTCCAATTAAAAATGTAGGTTTATGTTAAAAAACATACTTCCGTGCATTTTTGTATGGTTTGTGGAATCGGTTCGTCAGTATGTGATGTGGTTTACGAAATATATCCAGCGGTAACGTTAGGTGACTTACCCTGTGTATTAGATGTAGATGGTGGTTGCCTATCTGCAGGCGCCAGTTACTTCGATGTGATAGTTCAGAGCCGATGATTTATCCGCATATTCTGACACGCTTGGCCCCAAGGTGTCTACTCTATAACTACACTAAGTCCTGTAATACAGATAAAAATTTGGACAGGTGCTTTTTCCTGTGGCATGTGTCATTTTTCTGTGTGTACTGTAGCTTTCTCATAGTTGTCTTCCCAAACCCCGGAGCTCCTTATGAATAATTCTGTGTTAGTCAACCTCTTAAAAGAGAATGGTCGTTGCTTTGCAGCACTGTAGATGCAGTAAAATTGGTATCAGACTGTTACGCGGTCCACTCTTGTTACGAAAGTCTAAGTCCTAAACAGAGCTATCATCGGCGTATGCTACACACTGAGTGAATGCCAATACCTACATCTACATATATACTCCTCTAGCCACCAAGCGGTGTGTGGCGGAGGGCACCATTCACGCCAAAGTCGTATCCCCCCCCCCCAACAACCCCCACCCCTCTGTTCCACTCGCGGATCGCGCGGGGGAAAAACGAATGTCTGAACGCCTCAGTACGGGTTCTAATTTCCCTTATCTTTCAATGGTGATCATTGCTCGATTTGAAAGTTGGTGGTAATAATATATGCTCTACATCCTCGATGAAAATCGGATTTCGCAATTTAGTGAGCAGCCCCTTTCCTTTTAGCGCGCTATCTGCAAGTGTGTCCCACTTCAAACTTTATATGAGATTTGTAATGTTCTCGCGATGGCTAAATGTACCAGTCACGGATCTTGCCGCTCTTCTTTGGACCTTCTCAATCTCCTGAATCAGACCCAACTGGTAAGGGTCCAATACAGACGAACAATACTCAGACTGGACGAACTAACGTATTGTAAGTTATTTCCTTTGTTGATGGATTGCATCGCTTCAGTATTCTACCAATAAACTGCAATTTAGAGTTCGCCTTACCCGCTACTTGTGTAATCTGATCATTCTATTTGAGATCATTTCGAATAGTCACACCCAGATACTTGCAAGATGTTACCGCTTCCAAAGACTGGGCATTTATTTTGTACTCCTACATTAATGGGGATTTTCACCTTGTTATACGCATTAGGTTACACTTACTAATATTGAGAGATAACTGCCAGTCATTATACCACGCATTTATTTTCTGCAAATCCTCATTGATTTGTTCACAACTATCGTGTGGTACTACTTTCCTGTAGACTACAGCATCATCGGCAAACAGTCTAATGCCGTTGTCAGTACCAGCAACCAGATCGTTTATGTAAATCGTAAAAAGCTGCGGACCTATTTCGCTGCCCTGGGCACACCTGAAGTTACACTTGTTTCTGTTGAAGTCACCTTGTTCAGGACGACATACTGTTCCTTGTGTGTTAGAAAACTTTCAGTCCAACCGCATATGTCATCGGACAGACCGTAAGCGCGTACTTTTTGGAGCAAGCGACGTTGCGGAACTGAGTCGACCGCCTTTCGAAAGTCGAGAAAGATGGCATCAACCTGGTAGCCGATATCTAGAGCCTGTTGTACATAATGCACAAAGAGGGCCAGCTGTGTCTCGCATGATCACTGTTTCCTAAAACCGTGCTGGTTTCTGCAGATGAGCTTCTCAGAGTCTAGAAAGGTCATTACGCCTGAACACAAAATATGTTCCATGATTCTACAACAAATCGATGTCAGTGAAATTGGCCGGTAATTATATGCATCCGATTTTCTACCCTTTTCATAGATTGCTATGACCTGGATAAATACCAATAGAGAAAACCAGAAAGGAAAGTAACATAGCCTGATCGTATTACACATGGCAAGGTAAAAAGACTACTTATATCAGACAACAGAAATTTATTGTCAGTCCTGTGGACCTACATCTAAATCGACATCTACGTGAATACAGTGCGCAACGTCAATCACATAGCCTGCACCATACAAGGAACACACTGCATACGGTCAGACCAACTGTCATTTGTCAGCGCCATCTACCGTGGTAACGATGCATTTTCGGACATATGTTCGCAAGACTTTTTTCTTCCACTTCTAGTCAGGAATCCGTCTCTACAGTTTGTCTTATTAATGTTCGCCC
This sequence comes from Schistocerca americana, assembly GCF_021461395.2. NCBI lineage: Eukaryota > Metazoa > Arthropoda > Insecta > Orthoptera > Acrididae > Schistocerca > Schistocerca americana. The sequence continues at coordinate 435,449,022 of NC_060119.1, read as the reverse complement.
TTTATATTCATGATTATCGTGCTGCGGATACTTCCCTCTTCCAAAATGACAATAACCGCGTTGGCCGCACGCAAACATCACTTGTTTGAAGAACACTAAGGTACTTTATTGCAATTCGACTGGGACGCTAAACCACTCTATTTTAATCCCATAGAAATGTCTGGTATGATTGGGAATAGAAGTAAGAACTTACGAATCAACATCCCCGCAATTTGGTTGCTCAACGGAATGTAATCATCAATGAGTGACAACAACTGGGCTGGAGACAGTGTTACAGGGTGTGAGCGTGTTCGTATGAAGCCGATATTAGACGAAATAGGTTGCTAATAACGTCGTTCATCAACAATATTCAATAATCATTCATCGCAAAGCGTGGTATATGGGTCCATGTGGGAACTTACCACACAGCATAAAACACATTTCAAAAGAAGGATGCAACAGCTGATCTACACTACTGCACTAATACTCTCCAGCCAGTCCAATGCTACGCTTAGGAAACTGTGTAGATCTACTTTTACATTTACAGACCTACAGCCTACATCAGTTGATATGTTACTGGCATTCTCGGACAGAGTATGTCACCGATGAAGTCATCGATGTCATCAGTGACGTGATCAATGAGACATGGGTGTAGGGGGCAAAAGGGGTGCAGGGCCATATTGTTAGTGCAGTTTGCCTACATCAGGGACAGGTATGCACTTAGGGGCAAACCTATTATTGTTGTCCTCTGATTGACAGGTATTTAACCTATTGTTCTCCATTGCTTGACAGGTACTTAAACTATTGTTCCCCATATCCTCCCCCAGCCACCCCACCCCTCAGCCCCTCAGGAAACCTTCCCTCCCCCCCCCCCCCCCCCCCCCGCTGCTACAGTACAGTTTCCGATCTGAGTTATTGGAATAGCCCCTCTCAGTTTTATCAGTTTGATTGACTACATAATTACATAGATCAATTAATTAACCTCTCACCTTCTGGTAAACCCCCTCCTCTCACACCTACCCTCCTGGAAATTGGCGGGAAAAAGACTCAGTTGATCGGTCATTTGGAGGGAATTCGATTGTAGTGTATAGAACATTGTTTAAACAATTTAGAAAATCTGTGGAATATGGTTTATTTAAACTATTTATGGGATTAAAGGAAGTATATGGAATATATGTAAATTGGTGGCTCTTTGGTGAAGAGGAAGGATCTCATAACAGGGAATTCAAGGGTATATTGTTTATTCATAAAAAAATCAGTTGGGGATTGGATTTCTCTTGCTCATTATTCTCTGCTGTTTGGAAACATTTAGGTCTTGTAAGAAGTAATTACATGGGGCAAAATGTTGCATAACCTAATGTTCGGCACTGTACTCTGGGTGTCATAATCTAATGTTTGGCCCTTTGTCAACACTTAACCTATTGTTCTGTTAAGTGGTTTTCCATGTCACCCTCATTTCCTTAAACTATTGTACCGCCTTTGATACCAAATTAAGTAATTTGTTATGTCCTCCCACTATTTTCTGGTACATGTTCGAATTTCACATGCTTTTGATCGCCATTTCTGGCGAATTCTTCTTTGTCACCCACCCCCTTAAACCATGGTACTGCGTTTTACATCAAAATTATGCAAATGTACCTAGTGTTCTGCACTTAATCTGCTGTTCTACTCCATGTCACTCACTCACGCACATCCTCCCCTTAACTATTGTCCCAGTAATACCACATTGATATAAAAATTTTATGCAAATTAATTAAATCGACATTCTTCACATGTATGGGGTGGTTTTTTTTTAATTTGCAGCATCCTATTGGTCAGTGAAATCGATGGAATATAGTTTAAACAAAAGATCGCTAGTGAAAAACACACCCTGCAACCCGACGTCCAACACCTACGCCGCTGACTCCGCACACACCTCCAGGAGTCGGGGTGCACCAGTCCCCCCCACAAAGTGATGACGCAGTTGTCAGATGCCGAGCCATGCACAGGTGTCCGCTCAGGTCGAGCAAGCATGAGGCGGAGTCATCCCTTTCATACTTGTCATGTTCCCAAACAGTAGAGAATAATGAGCAAGAGAAATCCAACCGCCAACTGAATTTTTTATGAACAAACAATATACCCTTGAATTCCCTGTTATGAGATCTTTCCTCTCTTCCAAAGAGCCACCAATTTACACATATTTCACATACTTCCTTGAATCCCCTAAATAGATCAAATAAACAATATTCCACAGATTTTCTAATTTTTTTAAACAATATTCTATACGCTACAATCAAATTCGCTCCAAAAGACCGATCAACTAAGTCTTTTTCCCGCTCATTTCCGGGAAGGAAGGTGTGAGGGGAAGGGGTTTACCAGAAGGGGAGAAGTTAATTAATTGATCAATGAAATTATTTAGTCAATCAAACTGATAAAAGTGAGAGGTGCTGTTCCAATAACTCAGACCTGAAAGTGTACCAGTAGCAGCGAAGATATGGGGACTAATAGTTTAAGTACCCGCCAACCAATGGAGAACAATAGGTTAAATACCAGTTAATCAAAGGAGAACAATAGGTTTGCCCCTAAGTGCATACCTGTCCCTGATGTAGGCAAACTGCACTAACAATATGGCCCTGCACCCCTTTTGCCCCCTACTCCCATGTCTCATTGATCACGTCACTGATGACGTCGATGACGTCATCGGTGACATACTCTGTCTGAGAATGCCACTAACATACCAATTGATGTAGGCTGTAGGTCTGTAAATGTAAAAGTAGATCTACACAGTTTCCTAAGTGCAGCATTGGACTGGCTGGAGAGTATTAGTGCAGTAGTGTAGATCAGCTGTTGCATCCTTCTTTTGAAATGTGTTTTATGCTGTGTGGTAAGTTCCTACATGGACCCATACACCACTCTGTGCGATGAGTGATTATTGAATATCGTCAATTAACAACGTTATTAGCAACCTATTTCGTCTAATATCGGCTTCATACGAACACGCTAATACCCTGTAACACTGTCTCCAGCTCAGCTGCTGTCACTCATTGGTGATTACATTCCGTTGAGCAACCAAATTGCGGGGATGTTGATTCCTACTTTCTTACTTCTAGTCCCAATCATCACAAATAGGATTAAGGTGAATTTATACTTATTATACTAGTATAGGCGCTTAACGTGTTGATTAATATCGAGACACAGTATAACAAATGTATAAAATAGTAGGGCTAATGTATGTGACTGAGTGGCCCTATTTTTAGAGAATTCTGTGGTGTGGAAGCGTGTTGCTAGTGAATCTGTTGAACGTATATACATTTCGAGTAATGTTGATGTTTAAACAAAATTTTTGTATGGCAGAATCATCATCTGTTGGTTATGCAAATCTCGAAAACATCGTGACTATATTAAAGCAGTCACAATAGGAAGCTGAGTTATTAGTGTGTACGATGTCGAGGAAGTATATGTGCGATTGTACATAGTTTCCGTAAGGATGATGGCGGAATCATCATCATTAGTCGGTTTACTCACGGTTGAGTATCGTTACCTCGTTACTTCAGTCATTTATCATGTAGTAGAATTTTGTACTATTCGTGTCCATCGCCAGCTATCTTCAGAGAGGAAGGCCCATAGTATCCTGCTGTTTATCCAACTATCTGGTTGCTGCTCTTCCTCATGGTCTTTTGTCTTCTATTTTGCCTTGCAAGATGGTCTTTTCTAAATCGTCACCATCTCTTGTCAGAATATGGCCAAGGAACTGGACGTATCATTGGTTGAAACGCGAAGAAAAACTTCTTGTGGTGCTAAGTTCTTTTCTAATAAAAACATTGGGTCTTACTTCTGTTCATGATATGGGTTGATCTTCCACCAACCTACATGTCTTCAATCTGATTTTCTTGTTGTTTATCTCTATTCCAAAACTTAGAAACAATCTTCAGTCTGGAATATAGGTCAATAAGTTCTTCCTCAGTTCCTGCAATGAGAGCAGAATCATCCGGAAAGCGTAGGTTGTTGATTTTTTCAACTGAAACTTGAAATTCCACCACCCCAGCCATATGAATGGAAAATTATACATATAAAAACACGGAATGTGGAACCGGAAGAATTTCACGCATAATAACTTTCGAAGTGCGGTAAATCGCTAATCTGCTGCACGTCGTAACTCAGAATTCGATGTTTCTTGGGACTCTTGTAGTTTGGCGTATTAGGAAGCCATTTCACCGTCCTAGATTTTTGTTTGATCAGTCCGCACTGTTTGAAGCGGCCGCCACACATTCTTCTCCTATGCGAGCCTCTTTATCTCTGACTAGCACTTGCAACCCACATCCTAAATAAATTGATGGATGTATTCCAATCTCTGTCTTCCTCTATAGTTTCTGCCCTCTACAGCTCCCTCTAGTATCATGGAAGTTATTCCATTATGTCTTAGCATATGCCCTACCATCCTGTCCTTTCTTCTTGCCCGTGTTTTCCATATGTTCCGTTTATCTCGGATTCTGGGGAGAACCTCGTTATTCCTTACGTTATGAGCCCACCTAATTTTCAACATTCTTCTGTAGCACCACATCTCAAATGTTTCGATTCTCTTCTCTTCCGGTTTTCCCACAGTCCATGTCTCACTGTCATACACTGCTGTGCTTCAAACGTATGTTCTCTGAAATTTCTTCCTCAAATTAAGACCTATACTTCATTCTAACAGACTTCTCTTGGCCAGGAACGTCGTTTTTGCCAGTAGTAGCCTGCTTTTTGTGTCCTTCTTGCTCCGTCTGTCATGGGTTATTTTGCCGTCTAGATTGTAGGATTTCTTAACTTCATCTACTTCGTGATCACCAATCCTGATGTTAAGTTTCTCATCGTTCTCATTACTACTATTCCTCATTATTTTCCTATTTCTTCTATTTAGTCTCAATCCATATTCTATTCTCATACGACTGTTCATTGCATTGAACACATCCCGTAATTTTTCTTCACTTTTATTGAGGACAGCAATATCATCAGCGAATCTTATCACTGATATACTTTCATCTTCAATTTTAACCCCACTATTGATCCTTTCTGTGATTTTCTTCATTGTGTTTTCGATTTTTGAACATTAGTTTACCTGCACTTACCCATATTTTTCTCAGAATTTAGATTATCTTGCACCATTTTACTTTGCCGTAGTCTTTTTCCAGGTCGACTGATCCAATGAATGTGTCTTGATTTTTCTTCAGTCTTGCTTCCATTATCAGCAGCAACATAAAAACTGCCTCTCTGATGCCCTATACCTTTCCTAAAGCCAAACTGACCGCCATCTAACGATCCTCAACTTCCTTTTCCATTCTTCTGTATATTATTCTTGTCAGCAACTTGAATGTATGAATTGTTAAGCTGTTTGTACGATATTTGTTGAACTTGTCGGCTCTTGCTGTCCTCAGAGTTCTGTGGATGAAATTTTTCCGAAAGTCCTGTGGTATATTGCCAATCTCAAGCATGTTACACAGCAACGTGAATAATCTTTTTATTGCCACTTCGTCCAGTGACTTTAGAAATTCCGATGAAACGTTATCTATCCCTTCTGCCTCATTTGAGCTTAGGTCTTCCAAAGGTCTTTTAAATTCTGATTCTAATACTCTTCCTGTCGACACCGTTCTAGATGTTGTTGTTGTTGTTGTTGTTGTGGTCTTCAGTCCTGAGACTGGTTTGATGCAGCTCTCCATGCTACTCTATCATGTGCAAGCTTCTTCACCTCCCAGTACTTACTGCAACCTACATCCTTCTGAATCTGCTTAGTGTATTCATCTCTTGGTCTCCCTCTACGATTTTTACCCTCCACGTTGCCCTCCAATGCTAAATTTGTGATCCCTTGATGCCTCAAAACATGTCCTACCAACCGATCCCTTCTTCTAGTCAAGTTGTGCCACAAACTTCTCTTCTCCCCAATCCTATTCAGTACCTCCTCATTAGTTACGTGATCTACCCACCTTATCTTCAGCATACTTCTGTAGCACCACATTTCGAAAGCTTCTATTCTCTTCTTGTCTAAACTATTTATCGCCCATGTTTCTCTTCCATACATGGCTACACTCCATACAAATACCTTCAGAAACGACTTCCTGACACTTAAATCTATACACGATGTTAACAAATTTCTCTTCTTCAGAAACGCTTTCCTTGCCATTGCCAGTCTACATTTTATATCCTCTCTACTTCGACCATCATCAGTTATTTTACTCCCTAAATAGCAAAACACCTTTACTGCTTTAAGTGTCTCATTTCCTAATCTAGTTCCCTCAGCATCACCAGATTTAATTTGACTACATTCCATTATCCTCGTTTTGCTTATGTTGATGTTCATCTTATATCCTCCTTTCAAGACACTGTCCATTCCGTTCAACTGCTCTTCCAAGTCCTTTGCTGTCTCTGATAGAATTACAATGTCATCGGCAAACCTCAAATTTTTTACTTCTTCTCCATGAATTTTAATACCTACTCCGAATTTTTCTTTTGTTTCCTTTACTGCTTGCTCAATATACAGATTGAATAACATCGGGGAGAGGCTACAACCCTGTCTCACTCCTTTCCCAACCACTGCTTCCCTTTCATGCCCCTCGACTCTTATAACTGCCATCTGGTTTCTGTACAAATTGTAAATAGCCTTCCGCTTCCTGTATTTTACCCCTGCCACCTTCAGAATTTGAAAGAGAGTATTCCAGTTAACATTGTCAAAAGCTTTCTCTAAGTCTACAAATGCTAGAAACGTAGGTTTGCCTTTTATTAATCTTTCTTCTAAGATAAGTCGTAAGGTTAGTATTGCCTCACGTGTTCCAACATTTCTACGGAATCCAAACTGATCTTCCCCGAGGTCCGCTTCTAGCAGTTTTTCCATTCGTCTGTAAGGAATTCGCGTTGGTATTTCTAGATATCGAATGCAAATTATTAAGACGCCCCAAAACGCGCGAGCAAAATGTACGATACTTTCGATGCGGATCCGTCTGTACTACCGATGTATTTTTAATTGCATTCAGAATCTGAAGGACGCTGACGAGAAAACCTTATGCTTCATACTAGTCACGTGATTGTGGGAATCGATGTATAGTAGCGATGACAAGTGTTTTGACAAACAGATTTTCATAAGAATATCAAATCATTCAAAGGAAAATATTTATGACTATCATGTCACTTGTTTAACAGCGCTACTTGCGCTAGTAACACAAAACAAGGTACATTTTTTTCCCATAACTGGCAGTATTCAGATAGTTTTACAAAATTACTCTAGTTTGAAAAAAGTCATGTTAGAGCTTAAAAGAGTTGTGGAACTTGGACTAGTGTACATAGCCATTAATACATGGTTGCATAACCTGTCGCCTCAATTACAGCCGCACAGCGTTATGACATGGAGTCAACGAGAACAGGCAAATGATGCAGGGTTATTTTATGCCATCCTAAACCAAAGATTGCAATAACTAGACGCGGCTGGAAAATTTTTGTCGCCTTAGTTTGTCATAGGTGTTCAGTCGGACTGAGATATGGGCTTTGGATAGGCCACTTAAGCATCCTTAGTCGCATCTTTCACAAAAACGTTTTTACATGAGCAGAGGTGTGTTTAGGATCATGTCATGCTGAAATTCCCACTTGCATCCCATTTTAACTTTGACGTGGCGCAAAACGTGCGTTTTCAAGATTTCACAATATTTTAAAGGATTCATAATGCCTTCAGTAGGCACCAGAGGGCCGACACCGGAACAGGAGAAACATCTCCACCCACAACGTTCCCATCGCCATGCCTAACAGTGGGTACTTGGTATTGAACACCATTTCTTGCATTGACCGGTCTCGAATCCCATCGGAAGGAAACAAATTAAACTTACTTTCATCGTTTCAGAGCACACCCTACCACTACCGACATTAACTGGCATTTGCTTGGACGCGAGCCATGAAGATTAGACTCTCTGTGGATCCGTTTTACGATACTGTCCGATATTTCTAAATGTGAAATTCACGCAGGTCTCTGTTTAAGTCAACAGCAGTCTTATTTGGGTCGCCCTTTGAGATCATCTACATCTACATCTACATCCACACTCCGCAAGCCACCTGACAGTGTGGGGCGGAGGGTACCTTGAGTACCTCTATCGGTTCTCCTATTCCAGTCTCGTATTGTTCGTGGAAAGAAGAGTTGTCGGTATGCCTCTGTGTGGGCTCTAATCTCTCTGATTTTATCCTCATGGTCTCTTCGCGAGATATAAGTAGGAGGGAGCAATATACTGCTTGACTCCTCAGTGAAGGTATGTTCTCGAAACTTCAACAAAAGCCCGTACCGAGCGTCTCTCCTGCAGAGTCTTCCACTGGAGTTTATCTATCATCTCCGTAACGCTTTCGCGATTACTAAATGATCCTGTAACGAAGCGCGCTGCTCACCGTTGGATCTTCTATATCTCTTCTATCAGCCCTATCTGGTACGGATCCCACACTGCTGAGCAGTATTCAAGCAGTGGGCGAACAAGCGTACTGTAACCTACTTCCTTTGTTTTCGGATTGCATTTCCTTAGGATTCTTCCAATGAATCTCAGTCTGACATCTGCTTTACCGACGATCAACTTTATATGATCATTCCATTTTAAATCACTCCTAATGCGTACTCCCAGATAATTTATGGAATTAATTGCTTCCAGTTGCTGATCTGCTATATTGTAGCTAAATGATAAGGGATCTTTCTTTCTATGTATTCGCAGCACATTACACTTGTCTACATTGAGAGTCAATTTCCATTCCCTGCACCATGCGTCAATTCGCTGCAGATTCTCCTGCATTTCAGTACAATTTTCCATTGTTACAACCTCTCGATATACCACAGCATCATCCGCAAAAAGCCTCAGTGAACTTCCGATGCCATGAGATTCTTCGTTGGGAGTGTGATTTGATTCTTATTCCAAACACAGTTTGACAGGACAAACCAAAATCCGGAGCAACGTGTGCCTGAGACTTTCCGCGCTGTAAAGCATCGATTAGCGCATATTTGAGGTCTGCTGAGGTCTTTGAAGGTCTTTGATCTTCGGCATGTTGCGACCTGCTTAAAAACAAAACAAGAGCTAATGCAAACCAAAGGTATTCAAGGTAATACTGGCGTAGGCATTTGTTTTCCGACAATAAACAAGTGTCAAAATACGTACTTTTGTACCGACCACAACAACTTTGTCAGTGTTCTATTTACCGCCACAGGGCTGAATCCTGATGGCATGTGTTTGCAGTGATCAGTCAGAACATTACGACCACCTGCCTAAAAGCCGGTACTTCCACGTCTGTCACGGATAACAACTGCGACACGTAGTGGCATGGAAGCAATGAGGCCTTGGTAGCTCGCTGGAGGGAGCTGGAACCACATCTGCTCACACGAATCCCTTAATTGCCGTAAATCCGGGGAGGGGGCGATGAGCTATGACGCCAAGTTCAGTAACATCTCAGATGTGCTCAATCGGGTTCAGATCTGGTAAGTTGGAGGGTGGGGGCACAGCACATCAATTTGATCTCGCCATTGTGTTCCTCGAACCATTCCATCACACTTCTGACGTTGTGACAAGGCGCATTATCTTGTTGAAGAATGCCACTGCCTTTGGGAAACATGATTGTCTTGAAGGGGTGTACGTGGTCTGCATGACCTCCACTGGACCCATGAGCATCACGATTATGTTCGCGGAACGGAGCCACCACCAGCTCGCTTAATCCCGCGGTACAAGTGTCAAGAATCTGTTCCCTTGGGAGACGACAGGTTCGCGCCGTCCCATCGGCATTATGAAGAAGGTATCTTGATCCATCAGACCATGCAACTCTATGCCTCTGCACCAAATGTCCAGTGCCGATGATGACGTGCCAATTTCGATCGTAGTTGCCGAAGTTGTGGTGTTAACATTGACGCGTGCATGTGTTGTCGGCTGCAGGGGATCATCTTTACGGAGGTCCGTTGCACTCTGGTTCAGACACGCATATACTCTGCGCAGCATTAAAGTCTATTGTCAGTTCCGCCACAGTTGGCCACCTGTCGTGTTTTACCAGTCTGTGCAACCTACGACGTCCAACATCTGTAATGAGGGGTGGCCACCCAAACCCACGACGTCTAGACATTCAAATGGTTCATATGTTTCTGAGCACTATGGGACTTAACTTCTGAGGTCATCAGTCCCCTAGAACTCAGAAATACTGAAACCTAACTAACCTAAGGACATCACACACATCCATGCCCGAGGCAGGATTCGAACCTGTGACCGTAGCGGTCGCGCGGTTCCAGATTGTAGCGCCTAGAACCGCTCGGCCACCCTGGCCGGCACGTCTAGACGTGGTTTCACCTTGGTTTCGTCGCGTGCTGAAGACACTCACCATAGCACTCCTTGAACAACCGAGAAGTTGTGCAGTTTGCGATATACTTGTGCCGAGCCTACGGTCCACCACAATCTGCCCCCGGCCAAATTGATACATCGCACGCCTTCCGCATTCTATACACGGACAGCACGCTCACTGATACTACAGGCAAAACGCGTCTTCTTACTAGCTGTCATTCCTCGCCAGGTGACGCTGCTATTACCTGGACGGGTTTATATCGATAGTAGGTCGGTACTCATAATGTTCTGGCTGATCAGTGTTCAAGAAACGCGAGCCGCTGCACAGTGAGCCATGACAGGCTGGCTAGGCAGGTAAGCGTACGATGCACACCCTGGCGGCCAAAATGTGTTTGTGAAAATACTTATTGTCGCTACTGTATGCTGACGACAAAAAAATCGGTCTGAGTATCTGAATGCTCACTTCATAATTGATATTCCCCCTCCCCCTCGCTCCCCCTATGGTCACAAGGCACTACTTACAGTCTCACTTTGGCGTATCTCTGTCCACGTTAATGAAGACCTGTACCAGTCTAGACCATACAGGACTAACTTGTGTCCCGAGGAGTCAGCGGCCCGTTGTCCGCAGGGCAGTCCCTGCAGTAGTTGGTGGGATCTGCGCACGGACCAATGGGCGCCGGCGCACAGTGGAGAGAGTGAAACTTGGCGCGGCCCGTTAGGTGGCCGTCGGAGCACGCGCATGCGCTCCGCAGATGAAAGCGCGCCGCGGCCCGCTTCCGCCCGCGCCAGGCAGCGGCGTCCCGTCCCAGCGGCGCATAATGAGGCCTCACCTCTCACCCGCAGCCCGGACAACGACCGCTGACTCCAATTAACGTGGCGCATCCCGCAGCCGCCGGCTGTGACTGACACGTGACACACAGGCGCGCTGAGGCTCCAGGCACAACTTCGGGCGCCGTGCAACACGGGTGCTGCGGCAATCGAGCGGAGCACACCTCCTCCTAGTTTGCTTTTAGGGAGAGCCACTTACTTGCAGGCTAGATTTAAGAAGCACTCTGTCTCACGAGGAGAACCCGGCGAATGCCATCATCCGACCGTCACACATTTATTATAAAATATTGGGTAGTCTCACAATTTCGTTCGCTTTCCGTTACAGTGCAATCACAAAGATCGCCTGGGAACACACCTTCCCACAGCGCAGTTACGACAGGGTGGTTGCCGGCCTGTCTGCTTGCACACTTCACACTCAAAGTCGTGCGCAGTATAACCAAATAAGGCGAATCAGTTTGTAAATAAACTGTTTATTTCCTGCAGTATACACCATTATTTTCGACAATGTATTGTCATTTCTCTGGAAGCTTATAAATGCTACCCTTCCAAAATTCGGAGTTTTTCAGGTGTATGGAGTTATCGATGTTCAGTCTGCAGTCCTCCAAGAAGATGAGACGTTTGCCATTCACGAAATTTTGCAGGGAGCATAATAGATGAAAGTCTGAGTGGGCAATATCTGGCGAATACGGCGGTTGGGGTAACACATCGCACTCAATGGAATGCATCTCTCAACGGATCACCATAGAGGTGTGTGGGACGTCAAATCAAACACCTTTCAGCTGTCTGTCCTATACGTCGGCCAAGGGCCCGAAGATGGCGTAGTAAATCGCCGATACTGGTAGTCAAATAAAATAAGTTTGGAAACTACACAGCGGAAAGGTGTTTGATGTAACATCCTTTATCGAACAGCCGAGGCCCCATACCATTTTTGAAAAGATGGACATTCAGGGAATACAAGTATGTGGTCTGGCGTTGTCGTTGTGAAAGACGACATCCTGACCCAATTCCAGTCGTTTCTCATCAATGTCTTCCTTGCGACGATCCAACTGCGAACAGTATCTTTCGAAAGTGATAGTACCATTCGGATGAAGTTCGTAATGCAGAAGGCCTTCCCAATTAAACACCATCTGCTTACAACTACCGGTCTCGGGTGCAGACCTGGTATACATACGGACAGTAGTGGCTGCCCTGTCTTGCACCACGATTTACTCTTCGCGTGTTTTCGTACACTATCCAATTTTCATTTCCAGTTATGAGCCGATCCAGGAAAGGGGCATTTCGATAGCGTCTCAATAAGGACTCGCAGATGGACAGGCGCTGAAGCTCATCCGCTTCAGTCAGTTTATGAGAAACCCATAGATCGTGAATATTTATGTACCCCAGCTTCTTCAGGTTCGTGGCTACAGTAGCACTAGCGAATTGAGCTCCAGTGCCAACACCCATGTCATCATTCGTGGATTCTAGGCGATTCAGTCTGGAACCGCGCGACCGCCACGGTCACAGGTTCGAATCCTGCCTCGGGCATGGATGTGTGTGATGTCCTTAGGTTAGTTAGGTTTAAGTAGTTCTAAGTTCTATGGGGCTGATGACCTCAGATGTTAAGTCCCATAGTGCTCAGAGCCATTTGAACCATTCGTGGATTGTTGACTATCAGGTCATTAAGCCGTTTCATGTCAATAACCCTTGGTCAGATCGAGGTTTGTCTGTTAGGGAGAAATTCCTAGCCTGAAATCGTCAAAATCACCTTTGACATGCTTGAGCTGCTAGTGGATCGTCCACGTACACAACACAAGTCTTCTACCGGCATTCTGAGGCGGTTTTCCCCTTAAAATAGCAAAACAGCATACGATGTCTGAAATGTTCCTTCTTGTTTTACACAGCTTGTAAACATACGTCCATGCTGTTCCATGCAGCACCAGGCACAAACACACACTGCCATATGCAGTGCTGCATCAGGTTGTCGACTTCTACGTCGTAGGGGTGTTTAGGCAACTTTGTTACCCTGGGGGCACGGTGGATGCAAGGTTTGCATTCGCTATAGATGGAGCGCGCGAGCAAAACGAGCAGACTTATGAGACAACCAAATACGTGATATGTGACTGACACGTGAAGTGCACCGGGACCAGCAGCTCCAGGTACAGCTTCTGGCGCCGCGCAGCACGCAGTACACCGCCTTCCAGGTTGTGTTTAGAGAGAGACGCGTCTCGGAAGGCTAAGTTCTAGAAATGTTTGTTCAACCGGGGTAGGAACTTTGGAAAATGAAAAAGAGAGAAAAAAACGAACTGCTGTCCATGGAACTGGCTTGGCAGAGACCAAGTGTAAAGATTACACCACATCAGAAATTATGAAATCGGCAGTTGATGGAAATGTAGGGGAACATCGTGGAAGTTATTGAAAGGAAGAGAATTCTATGGTAAGAACATTTAAAAACAAATGGGTGATAACAGATGACCAAAGAAACGAGGTTTGTTCCCCAGAAGACGGATGACAGATGCCACGCAAGCTGTGGACTTCAGGTATGTCTAAATGGACACTGGGAAAGCTATAAACGTACAGTAATATAAATGGGAATCATCTGCTGTAAACAAGTGACATATATACAGGGCGTACTAGTAGGGATGATCAACGTTCAGGGACATGACGGGAATGATGAGTCGAGACAAAAACATATAATAAACATGGGATCTGAAACGAATCTCTTAAGAACTATGAGCACTCTTTATCTTAGATACTGTGAAAGAAATCCATTCCACTGCCACGCTACTGCTTTTCTTTTTTTATGAGGAAGTAGTATGGACCTAAATAAGAAAAAATTGTCTAGTAAAAACGGGCTCTAAAATGCGTACCTTAAGAGCTATGAGCAACTGTTCAGTACCAGATGAGTTTCACAGTGGCGAAGACGAAGTGATAATAGCTGTTAAGATATACATTTCAGAGTTCATGTTTTTGGTCCGTACTACTACCTCCTATCTAAATATGGAAACCAAAGAGCTTGCAGTATTGAAAATGACAACCGCTCATAGCTCTCGAGGTACACATTTTGAAAGGGTACAGTACCGCCCGACATTGAAAATAGGTACGAAATACTTCATTATTTTTTTCAGAACAACACATTTTTTTGTAAAATAACTCAATTTCAATTAATACCACGAAGCCAGATACCAGTGTGGGAAAGAATGACAATTTATTTATTTAATTGATCACATGTGCACTCCCACAAAGTAAATCCCTACATCCAGTTTGGTGAGATTTGTGAAATGAATGAATGTATGGTCGTCTGCTAACCGCAGATAGTGAATGTGAATATATGATCATCTTTGAGTCGATCCTTTGGCCACCTTTGGTGGGACCAAGAGATGAGATTTACCAGAGCTTTGAGCGCCTGAAATGTGGCTGACCAATACAATAGCAAGGTGCTTCCCCCACCTCGACAGAGATGGGAGAGGACCTAGAGAATGGCCATGTTTCGGCACTCTGCCGCTGGATCTTGTGCTGTTAAGACCTGTTTTAGTTGTGCTCCGTAAACACAAAAGAGTGGAGACATGGTATGCATGTGGAATATTTAAGAGTAGTTTGAAATAATAATTTCTCTATTTCAGGCAGGTAATATTAATGGGACTGTAGTAATCTTCGAAAGTGACCAACGGTCACAATGAAACCACCTGTAGCAATAAGTTGAAATACTTCCGTGTGCTTAAGTTAAGCTGAATTACTAGCGTGTGTACAATAAGTTGAAATATTTAAGAAATAGCGTGTGTACCATAAGTTGAAATATTTAAGAAATGGCGTGTGCAGGACTTGAAATTAGAGACGAGTACTTCCACGTGGTGAGTACTGTGTGAGTCTCAATCTGTGTATGAGACAAAGGATAAAGAGAAGTACTCGTCCATGGTATCAGTTGAGGACTCGCGTGTGTGATGAATATGTTCTTAACATTACTTTGCGTGTTATGATTCCGTGTGACGCTAGATTCAAACTCTGATAGAGAAGCAAGGTGAGTCGGCCGTCTATCCAGCAACGCCACTTGGCTTGCATTGCACAGGAAGACGTGCATATGTCTCCAGAGTTCATAGTAGGAAAGTAGAATTACGAAGTGGGGCAGTGTCGTGTGAAACTGGGATAAATATTAATTGAAGTGGGAAAGCTGAAAGTGATAATGTTGTGACTATTCCCTGTGTAGCATTTCATGTTGTAGTGTAGTGTATGTCATGTAATTTAAGCATGTGTGGTTTGCATGGGAGAGTAGCAAGGTAGTTTCAAAAGATTGGTGGGTTATGCTTGTTCCTTCTGTACTGCTCGGTCTGGAGGATAATTTCGTGATGATGATTGTGAGAATCGAAGTGTGAGAAATAATAAAAGATCCACCATCCTATCCAGAAAGTGCACTGTAGCGTTAAATAATTACGAGACCATAATATAGAGATTCACCAATGTAAAGCCATGCCCACTGGGCGGAATTTCTCATGTGTTATTGTTGTAGGTTATAGAATTTGTGTGTTTAGGTTAGAGAATTTATCGGAATAAATAAGATAGTGAAAAGAAAAAGATTGGTGGACTTTTCCTTCGAATTGTATGTTGTCATAATGTCCCAAATTTATAATGTGTGCGCCATTCATATTCAGTGCGGTGGCCACGTGTTGACAAAAGCCGTTAAATAAAAGACAAAAAGAAAATGTGGTATTGCCAGTGCGTAGTGTACAGTCAGAGTTCTGTAAATTACTGATAGTCAGATGCATGTTTCCGTTGCGTATTAATCATATAGGAGGATAACTTGTAACTTAAGTGTGAGTACTAAAGTTCATGTTACTCGATAAATAAGAATGAATCCACTCGCTTGGCAGACCACTCATCTTGCAGGCCTGACTACTTGATGCCACAGTATGAGCAAGGCATGTGGGTGGTTGCCTCTCAATTTAAGTGTTGTATCATGTACTGACACCACCCTACAAGCGTCCCAAAGTTGGCAACAGAGTAGCAAGTTCCCATCCAACGCCGACTGCAACCGCTTGGGATGTAGTGTACCCAATGGTGTGCACCCACTGAGCCACGCCTGCAGCGGCTCTGGACTGCAAGCGCCCTCTGCTGCCACAATACAGGACGACCGGCGGCAGCCATTGAACCCACTTGCACTTGGAGCGTCTTTGATGTGACACCATTGTTCGTGCTTAGAACAGCGAGCCTCATCCTAGTTGATATTGTGCTAGGTGGACTCTGTTTCTTGCTGCATTATTTGTAATGATGCTTTATACACCTGGAGAAATGTAAGTTCATAAATCTTCTGTTGACTGTGTGAACTTCTTCGCAAATCATTTCTTCTCCTATCCAGCTTTGCTACACCGTTAGTTTCCGCACCAATCTGAAGCACACCTCTGCTAACCTTTGTGTACGAAGTCATACATAACATTTACAGCTCATGTTTACTTCACTTTTTCACTTCGAATGATCGTTTCTATCATATGCCTGAATACTGACCATTCCTCCAGGGAAACCCTGTGTATTATTATGATTATTTGCAAATTGGCTCCATTCGATAGCTCACTGCTTTTAGATTCGTTTTTCTCAACTTCTATATGGCTCTCATTCTCTCTCCGTCTGTTGTCTTTCTTTCTTCTGTCCACTGATTTTCGAGCTTCTTCAGTGGCTGTACTATCCAAAAGTTTACCTTTGACTAAACAGATTCACGTCTATTACTTCCACAGTTACCCTCTGAGCTTTCTCGAGGTCCTTTTTAACGTATTAAATCCATGGTACATTCTTTAAGTTTACTATATACAGCGTGCTTCATGTGATCCTAACGAGAGGTTTTATGCAACCTGCAACGCTATATACAGCGTGCTTCATGTGGTCCTAACGAGAGATTTTATGCAACCTGCAACGCGTTCAAAACCCACACTCGAGATTGTCAAGTTTTCTCGCTCCTTTTGTGTAAACTATCAGTCCTACAGAAAAAATGAAGAGAACCGTTTTGTAGGAAATTTAATGTAGTCAAATTTTATACTGGGTTACTTCTTTTTAGCTGGAGGTTAGGGTCTCCAGTTTATTCAAGAAAAATGCGTTTGGTGGTCACTTTTTTTTAAGTTTTCTTGAATATTTAGAAAACTGCAGCCTTCAGCGATAACGAATTATTGTTCAGAATTTAACTATATTAAAGCTGCTACGAAAAGGTTCTGTTTATTTTTTTCTGCAGGACTAATAGCTGCCATGTAGCGAGCGAGAGAATGTGAAAATATTGTAATTGGTATTTGAAGGCGTTATGGACTGCATAAAACCTATAGGCAGCGGCAGCTGAATTACTCTGTATATTAAATCATGTGTGGAAGCCACACTGTTGCGAAACTTTGAAGTTGTCTCTAAAATTTCACTCTTAATGTTTTTAATGCGCGCTCCCAGGTTTGATGATTTCTCTTTTGCTTTACTGTATTTCTGCCTGTATCCGTCCTTCGTTTTTACAGGGCCACGAATTTTCCGCATAATCCGATCATTCTTCCTTCCGAATGCTTTCTACATCGCTTTATCTATTGAGAATTAAAGTTTCGCTCGTGTAAAGAACTTCAGGTTTGATCACCACGTCGTAACCGTCAGTATTAACGACGCAAGTATTACATCGTACAATAATACGGTTTGATGTGGCCCGCCACGATTTAATTTCCTCTTCATTTCAGAGTGGCACTAACACCCCACCTACTCAACTATTTGCTGAATGTATTTCGATCTCTGTCGTACCTTACAGTTTTTGCTCTCTGCAAGTTCCTTTAGAGCCACAGGAGCTATTCCCTGTTGTGTTAAGAGATGTCCTATTATCCTGTTCATTTCTTCTTGTCGGTGTTCTCCATACATTCCTTTCTTCAACTATTCTCCGGAGAACACCTTCACTCCTTACCTGTCCACCTAATTTTCAACATTCTTCTGTAGCACCACATCTCAAATGCTTCTCCGATTTTCTCACAGTCCATGATTCACTTCTACAAAATGCTACGCTCATAAAGTACAGCCTCAGAAATTCCTTAAATTAAGACCGATATTTGGTACTAGCAGACTTCTTTTGGCTATGTATACCTCTTTGCCTGTTGTAGTCTGCTTTTTTATGCCCTACTCGCTTCGTCCGCTACGTGCTATTTTGTTTGCAGGGTAACAGAACTCCTTCACTTCGTCCCAGTTGTCCTGTTTTGATGGTAAGTTTATCGCTAATTTCATTTCTGTTACTCTTCATTACTTAAATCGTGCCGGCCCCCGTGGCCGAGCGATTCTAGGCGCTTCAGTTCGGAACCGCGCTGCTGCTACGGTTGCAGGTTCGAATCCTGCCTCGGGCATGGATGTATGTGATGTCCTTAGTTTAGGTAGCATTAAGTAGTTCTAAGTCTAGGGGACAGATGACCTCAGATATTCCATAGTGCCTAGAGCCATTTGAACCATTTGAACTTAAATCGATCTTGGGTTTACTCTCAATCTATATTCTGTTTCTTTTAGACTACTGATACCATTAATCAACTTCTGCCACTCTTCCTCAAGCGAATCTTATCGCTTTCATCCTTTCACCCTGAATTTTAATCCTACTCCTTAACTTTTCCTTTATTTCCATCACTGCTTCTACTATGTACTGACTGAACAGTAGAAGAGAAAGACTGTATCCTTGTTTTACTTCATTTTCAAGCAAAGTACTTCGTTCTTGATCTTCCATTCTTATTGTTTCCTCTCAGCTGTTTTACATATTGTATACTCCCCACGTCTCCCTATAGCTTATACCACTTTTTCTGATAGTTTTGTACATGTTACAACATTTTAAATCGTAGACCACTTCTTTTATGGCTGCAAATCCTATAAAGGAGTCTTGATTTTTCTCAGTTTCTCTTACGTTATGAAATGTAACGTAGGAACTGCCTCTGTGGTGTCTTATCTTTCTTAAAGTCAGAATGATCGTCATCTGACAGATCCTCATTTATCTTTTCCATAATTTTGTATACTGTTCTTGCCAGCGACTTCATAGTGTGCGTGTATTTCAAATTTGAGAGGTAATCAGAACCATCATAGCTCTCGGTTATTACATAACATTTTGAGCGACTAATAATAGATTAACACTACGATTGATGGTTAAGTATATAAGAAGTATATAAGAAACAAAGTTTTCTCATTCAGCAGTAAACAAAAACACCCAGAAGAAGGGTGCTTGCAACAGGGACCGAAACGTCGGTAGTTTTTGTATAAAAGGCGGATGTAAAGCTGTGAGGACGCGACCTGAGTCGTGCTTGAGTAGCTCAGTTGGTTGCCGGCACGGTAGCTCAGCGTGTTCGCTCATAGGGTTAGCTGCCCTCTGTAAAAAAAAAAAAAAAACTGAGTTAATGGATCATCAAAAAACGTAAACGGATGTCTTACGACGTCCGCCCCGAGCAGATACAACGAACGAAAGCGAACAAGATGAGATAAACAAAAAAGTTGGTAGAGCACTTGCCCATGAAAGGCAAAGGTCCCGAGTTCGAGTCTCGGTCCGGCACACAGTTTTAATCTGCCAGGAAGTTTCATATTAGCGCACACTCCGCTGCAGAGTGAAAATATCATTCTAGTTTTGGTATATATTGACAACGCGATCACAAACACAGAAAAATTTTATTGACCGTGACAATGGCCGCGGAAGCCTACGTTTATAGCTTTAGAAAGTTCGCGTTAATATCTACACCCCTCATTGATTGAAATACTGAACTGATTCATGGTTTACACGCCATTCTCGTGTCAGCCTTTATGCTCTGAGTAATGTTAAATATAACATAGCTTTGAAGTTCATGGAGTCTCAATGAAAACGCTTCCCGAAGCGTTATTGGGACTCTCCAAACCTGCGTTGGGCACGACCTCATGCGGGCACAGGGTGATCACCAAGTTGACAGGAGACCCACCCAGAGCAGGGCGCCCACAGCGCCACGCCCCACTGCAAGGCGGGGATCCAGGGCACTGAGGCGGCAGCGGCACAAGCAGGTGTTCTGTCGTACGCAGGTCCGCCTAAGCAACGTTTGACTGCAGGTTCGTTTTTATGTTCTAATCTTGTTGTTTCTGTGACTTAATGCCAGAACATCCAAGATCAAAAAATCTTATTTGTGGTCATCGAACATTGAAATTTATAGGAACGTTCCAGTGCCATTAATAGTATTAGAACTTTACAGTGAGATAACAAATGTCATGGGATAACTCTTAGTATCATGTCGGACCTCCTCAAACTCGTTGGAAGTACCATGCAAAAATACTGAACAGTGCTGCCAACCCCTTTTTTCTTGAGTCATCAGTTCAAAAAAAATGGCTCTGAGCACTATGGGACTTAAACTTCTGAGGTCATCAGTCCCCTTGAACTTGGAACTACTTAAACCTAACTAACCTAAGGACATCACACACATCCATGCCCGAGGCAGGATTAGAGCCTGCGACCGTAGTGGTCGCGCGGTTCCAGACTGTAGCGCCTAGAACCGCTGGGCCACGCCGGCCGGCTGAGTCATCAGTGTTCTGACTGATTTGATGCGACCCGGTCCTCTCCTGTGCCGACCTCTTCGTCTCAGAGTAGCACTTGCAACCGACGTCTTCAATTATTTGTTGGATATATTCTAATCTCTGTTTTCTTCTACAGTTTTTACCCCCTACAGCTAATTCTTGTACCATGGCAGTTATTCCCGACGTCTTTAACAGATGTCCTGCAACCCTGCCCATCTTCCTGTCATTTTTTTCCATGTATCTCTTTTGCTCGCCCATTCTGCGGAGAACCCCGTCACTTCTTACCTTATTAGTCCACCCAATTTTCAACATTCTTCTGTAGCACCACATCTCAAATGGTTCGATTCCCTCCTTTTCCGGTTTTCCCGCAGTGCATGTTTCACTACCGTGTAATGCTGTGCTCCAAACGTACATTTTCAGAAATTACTTCCTCAAATTAAGGCCTGCGTTCGATATTGGTAGACTTACAGTCGCCGTGGATGCTCTTTTTGCCAGTCCTAGTCTGCTGTTTATGTCCTCCTTGCTCCGTCCGTCATGGGTTATTTTGCTGACTAGGTAGCAGAATTCCTTAACTTCATCTATTTCGTGATCACCAATCCTGGTGTTAAGTATCAGGCTGTTCTCATTTCTGCTGCTTTTCTTTACATTCGTCGTTCATCGATTTACTCTCACTCCATATTCTGCACTCATTAGGTTGTTCATTCCAATCAGCAGATCCTCTAATTCTTCTTCATTTTCACTAAGGATAGCAATCTCATCAGCGAATTTTATCACTGACATCCTTTCGCTTTGAATTTTAATCCCGCTCTTGACCCTTTCTTATATTTCGTCATTACTTCTTTGATGTATAGATTGACCACTGAGGGAGAAAGACTACCTCCCTGTCTTACACTCTTTTTAATCCGAGCACTTGGTTCTTGGGCTTCCACTCTTACTGTCCCTCTTGGTTTTTGTGCACGTTGCATACTACCCCTCTTTTCCTATAGCTTACCCATATCTTTGTCAGAATTTAGAACATCTTGTACCATTTGACGTTGCTAAACGCTTTCTGCAGGTCAACAAATCCTATGAACGTGTCTTGAGCCGGCCGCTGTGACCGAGCGTTTCTAGGCGCTTCAGTCCGGATCCGCGCTGCTGCTACGGTCCCAGGTTCAAATCCTGCCTCGACCATGGATGTGTGTGATGTCATTAGGTTAGTTAGGTTTTTTAGTAGTTCTAAGTCTAGGGGACTGACGACCTCAGATGTTAAGTCCCTTAGTGCTGATTGCCATTTGAACCATTTTTCGTGTCTTTATTTTTCGTAGTCATGCTTCCATTATGAACTGCAACGTCAGAATTGCCTCTCTCGTGCCTTTACCTTTCCTAAAGCCAAACTGATCGTCATCTAACAGATCCTCAACATTCTTTTCCATTCTTCTATATGTTATTCTTGTCATCAAATTGGCTGCATGAGCTGTTAAGGTGATTGTGCGATAATTATTGCGCTTGTTGGCACTTGAAATTTTTAGAATTGTGTGAATAATATTTTTCCGAAAGTCGACTGGTATACTGTCAGACTCATACATTCTACACATCATCATAATAGTCGCTTTGTTGTCACTTCCTCCAATGATTTTAGAAAATCCAATGGAATGTTTTCTGTCCCTTCTGTCTTACTCGTTCTTAAGTCTTCCAATATTCTTTCATATTCTGATTCTAATACTGAATCCCCTATCTCTTCTAAATCCACTCCTGTTTCTTCTTTTACCACGTCAGACAAATCTTCTCCCTCATAGAGGCCTTCAATATACTCTTTCCACCTATCCGTTCTCTTAGTTGCATTTAAGAGTGAAATTCCCATTGCACTCTTAATATTACCATCCTTGCTTTTAATTTCACCGAGGGTTGTTTTGACTTTTCTGTATGTTTAAACAGTCCTTTCGATCATCGTTTCTTTTTCGATTTCTTCGCATGTTTCATGCAGCCATTTCACCTTGGGTTCCCTACACTTCCTTTTATTTCACTTCTAAGTGTCTTGCATTTCCGTATTTCTGAATTTCCCTGCTGTTCTCTACAATTATCCATAATTGCGAAAGTGTTGCCAATGCAGAAGATCATGCACGAACTGACCCCTCGATTATGTCCCATAAATGTTCTATGGGATTCATGCCGACTTGGCTGGTCAAATCATTGTCCACAATATAGTGCAAACCAATCGCGAACAACTGTGGCATGGCGACGTGGCACATTGTAATCCGTAAAAAATTCATTGTTGTTTGGGAACACGAAGTCCATCAATGGCTGTAATGGTCAATGATCGGTTCAGTTGCATCAGGGGCCCCGTCTATTCGATGTAAGCACAGCCTACACCACTATGGAGTCGTCACCAGCGTGCACAGTGTCTTATTGTCAACCTGTGTCCATGGCTATGTGGTATCTGTGCCACACTCTAAACTTACCATCAGCTCTTACCACATGAAATCGGGACTCATCGGGCCAGGCTACGGTTTCCCTGTGGTCTAGCGTCCAACCAGTACCTTCAGGAACCCAGGAGAGGTGCTGTAGGTAATGTCGAGCTGTTAACAAAGGAACTCGCGTGGGTCGTGTGTTGTCTTAGCCCATTATCAGCAAATTTCGCTCCACTGTTCAAACGGATACGTTCGACGTACGTCACACATTGGTTTCTGCGGTTATTTCACATAATGTTGCTTGTCTGTTAGCACTGAGAACTCTATGCCGATACCGCTGCTCTCGGTCGTTAAGTGAAAGCAACCGGCCACTGCGTTGTCCGTGCGGGGAGGTAAAGCCTGAAATTTGGTAGTCTCAGGACACTCTTGACGTTGTGGATCTCGGAATATTGAAATAACTATTTCCGAAAAGGAATGTTCCGTGCATCTAGCTCCAACTAGCAGTTCGCGCTCAAATTCCCGTCGTGTGGCCATAATCACACCAGAAATCTTTTCACATGAGTCACTTGAGTACAAATGACAGCTCTGTCAATACGCAGCCCTCTTGTACATTATGTACGTGATACGACCGCTATCTGTATATCTGCATGTAGCTATCCCATGACTTATCATCTCAGTGTATTCTGCAATTTCATAATTAGCTCAATGAATATGATTATAAGTTCTATTATTTGAGCTACCGAAAAGTCTTCTAACATTTTTCTTAACCAAAATTTTTCTGACATTAGTTGTTTTTGTATTGAGTAAGTTTCAGAACTTTTATTCCTTGGTTGTTTTATGGGAGTCAGTAACTACGGAGTATGCCTAGTTTAGCTGTTTTAGGGAATACAGTAATGGAAATGCCATGTGGCTAGGGCCTCCCGTCGGGTAGACTGTTCGCCTGGTGCAAGTCTTTCGAGTTGACGCCACTTCGGTGACTTGCGTGTCGATGGGGATGAAATGGTGATGATAATGACAACACAACACCTAGTCCCTGAGCAGAGAAAATCTCCGACCCAGCCGGGAATCAAGCCCGGGCCGTTATATATCACATTCCGTCGCGCTGACCACTCCGCTACCAGGGGCAGACTGGGAAGACAGTAGATTCCGATATTACTGTGACTACAATTTGTGAATGTTCTACTTTTCACTCTCACCCATGTTCGTTGATACAAAGAAAAAAATTAGATAATGCTATATGTTACAGTATTTGAAGTTATTCTGCATATAGAATAGTCACTGTGTGTGTCCTTCGATATTGGAGAAATACGAAGCAACTTTTTAAGACTCAAACAAAATTTAATTTTCACATTGTAACGTTATTAATCTTAATTTTCGTCTGGTAAGTACTCTACACAGTCTCCTGATCGGTCTGGTAACAGTATCTCATAAAATTCCCTGTCCTGTGATTACAGAGATGTCATTAATGGCTGTAGGTGTTTGACGTTTTCTGCAGATAATCACGTAGTGTTGCGTAAATGTGTTGCAAGACGTGATTCACCACATGTTTGCCTCCAACAAGTAGATTTAATATCTTGAACGCCGCTTGGGGACTGATTTTTAGACTTTGGTTATTCTTACGTTAAAACTCGGTGACTTTCTTAGCCGATTACGCAGCGTATCACAAAATTATTAAAAATTGCGTTGACTTCTTGTATTAAGCCACTGTTATACAGTGTCGAAAGACACAAGTCTGAGAAGCCTGTAAGGATGTTGCAAGGTAGGCTGTGCTGAGAAATAATTGTTAAGAAAAAATTTCGATACGTTGGACAGTTTCCGAGTTAATTAGCGTTGAAGTTAGCCAATCAGGCCTTTGCGCGCGTCCATTCAACCGGCACGCCAGATACAATTAGTGTCAGTTGTTCTTACTGCGTTGAAGAAAGGACACTAGATTGGTCAGTCTTTGGCCCGGGTTCCGTCCTTCCTAGCGTCCCACGTCCAGTTTCTGTTTCGCTCTCTGGTTTCGTGCATGCATTACCTGATAGGCTAAAATCAATGTTAATTAAATCGGAAACGGTATCAAATTTCTTAACAATTATTTCTCAGCTCAACTTACCGTGCAAAACCCTTACGAGCTTTCCAGATTGTTCCACACCGTATAGGAGGCAGTTTTATACTTGGAGCACTTTTCTCCCCTCCAGCCAGCCTGTAACAGAGGTTTAATTTATTTTCTTATTCTATTTTGAAATGCTACCATTCACTTTATGTGCGCTGCAGTCTTTCATTCTTTTTCTGAAATTACAAGAATTGCTCTGGAAACATAAGGTTTTCCACATGTGTAAACTGTGCTAGCGTGCAACGTGGTCATGTACCCAGGAGCAAATATCATATTCAAGTTTAAGAATGTTGCAACCAATAAAATCTTCTCAGTAACGTATTTAATAGTCTACGTGTTGCATTATATTCTACTACATAATCGTAAGTATAATTAAATTTAGAAGAATTATTATCAAAAACCATTTACGAGTTTAAAATGTTTTCAAATAGATGCTACTGGCAACTGGAGCGAATTTGACGTCGAAGCTGGTCCCACAGCTGTCCTATCGGAGACAGATGTGTAGACCTTGTTGCCGCGGGAGTACCTCAACATCACGCCGACAGTCCATAGAGACACGTGTCATGTGTGGGCGAGCATTGTCCTGTTGAAAAATAGCACCGTGATACTGTCACATGAGAGATAATACGTGAAGAAAGAAGACTTCCTTGACGTACGGTTGTCCCGCCAGACTTCTCTCACCAACTCATCGCACCTGCCGCGCCGTGGAGTCATTCTCAACGGTTTGCCACACCAACAAGCCAGGGCTAACATCACTCTCCCTCTCCAAAAAATTGTCAGAGTGAGGCCGTACCGCGGGTCACCGCCACGCTCGCCGACGACGGTCATCAGGGGGGTTCTGCAGAACCGCGAACCATCGCTGAACGCAATGCGACACCATTCTTCAGCAGTCCATACTTCCCAGTCAGTGCACCACTCCAAACGAAACCACTTGTTTTGTGGTGTTAAAGGTAGTATGTGCACTGAGCAGCCGGCCACTGCTAGTGCTGGGTTACAAAGAATGTTGCAGGGAGTCCATTACTTGTTCTCGAGCGGCAGGTGCAGTTGTGAAGGGGTTGAGATGTGCTTGTGTACAATGCGGCGATCCTTCCTTACGGTGGTCAGGTTTGGTCGACCGGAACTTTGGTAAGTATGCCTACACTCGGGTTCCCATGCCTCCCAAAATGGGGGAACTGTCACATCAGAATGCCCCATAAATCTTGAAATTGCACGATTCGACCAGCCTGCGAAATGGAGACCCACAACGAATCCCTTTCAAACGCTGTAAGGTGATGATAACGCTTTCACACAGGAGTACGTGACACTTCCGTGTCCTTCATAGCAGTCACTCAACATCTATGACGCTGTTCACACCTCTTATATACCACACCGGGCCTAATAACATTAAATATATAAAGAAGTTGTTAAGGAGAAACGTATTTAATCTACACATGTAAACACTTTTGCTATATATCAAATATTTTATTTCCATAGGTAGATTGAAAAAGATTACCCCTATCTGTGCCAAAGTTAGAGATGTTAAAGTATAATGCAGATCACTTTTCCCTCTAGTGTTTTACTTGATAATATACAGTATATGTTAATCTCAAATTAGATGGATTGTTGATAAAGAAATTCATAAGTGAATAAACGTACAATGAGGCTGTGGTTAATATTTCCAGCTACTTAAATGGACCCTGGAAGATGTCCGCGTATCAATGCACAGCCATGACACTAATTACTTTGTTTTGTGCAATTAATTATTTTAGCTAAGTGCGGAGTTACCTACAAATATTCACCCGCAAGACATCAGTGGATCAAAATATGCAGAATATGTTAGCTTAGTGACTTCTGCATGTCCAAACTTGGCATTTATTTTAATGGGAAATGCAGCCCAATCTAAGCGTGTTAGCAGACACACTATATGCTTCTTGCAGTTAAAATTTTGGTCAATATCCGCAACTAAAAACATAGAATGTTCAGTCCTCATCTGCAGACAGTTAAAATTTTGCCCCCCCCCCCAATCCCCCCCCCCCCCATCCCTCCTGTTCAAATAAAATCGTAGATTATTAACATAAAACAAAAACAATAATGGGTTAATGATCTAAATCTGTGGAATTCCTATTGTAATTTGTTCCCATGCAGGTAATATGGCATCCCTCTTTGCACTACTCGAAGAGCATAGGGTAACTTTCTGCACCATCTTTGTTAAATAAGAACCAGACAAAGCATGTGATCTAGTAAACTTAAATAAAAACTTAACTACGAAAGTTATGAAAACAAATAAATGTATCAACGAAACTGTTGAAGCGAAGATGAGCATAATGAAAATGACACGCAGAAGTGCAACCAAGACAGACACGAATGCAACACCCGAAGCAGTAGTACAAGCTTACATTCCAACTAGTATCACGGATCATGAAAAGACAGAAAGAATGTATAATGAGAAAAAGGAAATTATTCAGATGATTAAATAGATGAAGATTTAATTGTGATGGTTGACTGAAACCCATAGTAGGGAAAAGAAAAGAAGGAAAAATAGGAGTAGAGTGTGGAGTAGGCGACAGGAATGAAAGAGGAAGGCACCTGTTTGAATTTTGCACACAATATAATTTAATAATCGATAATATTAGGTTTAAAAGCCATGAAATAAGGTTATACGCGTGTAAGAGAACTGGAGACGCAGAAAGTTTTCAAATAGATTACGTAATGGTAAGACAGAGATTTCGAATCTTGATTTACACATTTACTGTAATTATAATGTATTGGTTATGAACTGTAGATTAAAACTGGAGAATTTTCAAAGAGTTAGGAAGTTAAAAGGGTGGGATCTCGAAAGACTAAAAGAACTAGAGGTTGTTGAGGGTTGTAGAGGAAGCATTAGGCGATGTTTGACTGAAACAGGGGAAGGAATACAATACAAGACGAAGGGATAGCTTTGAGAGATGAAATAGGGACCGGAGCAGAGGATCGCTTGGGTAAAAAGCATGGCCTGTTAGAAGCCATTGAACGTGACTTACGAAAGTGAAAAATACAAAAAAATGCAGTAAATGAAGGAGGCGAAAGGGAATACAGACCTCTAAAACAATAAGCAGGAATGGCTAGAGGACAAATGTTAGGCTGTAGAAGCTTGTATAACTAGACCAAAGATAAATACCGCTTATAGGAAAATTAATGAGACTTTTGGAGTAAAGAGAAGCAGCTGTGTCAATATCAAGCACTCAGATAACAAGCCAATACTAAGCAAAGAACGGAAAGCTGAAAGGTGAAAGAAGTACATAGAGGGCCTATATAAAAGAAAAAAATCTTGAGGGCAATGTTATACAAAGATAACAGGAAGTAGGTCAATATTTGATGGCAGATATCATACTGCGAGAAGAATTAGACAGAGTACTGAAAGATCTAAGTCAAAACAAAGCCCTGGAGTAGACGACATTTCCTCCGAATTATTAAGATCCGTGGGAGAGTCAGTCATGACAAAACTATTCCATCTGCTACCCAAGATTAACGAGACACGCGAAATACCCTCAGACTTCAGGAAGCATGTAATAATCCCCATTTCAAACAAAGCAGGTGCTGACGTGTATCACTGTCACCAACTATTCACTGAGTCAATGGTGATTGTGAAATACTGACACGAATTATTTGGGGAAGAGTGGAGTAACTGGTAGAAGCTAATCTTGGGGAAGGTTAGTTTGGGTTCCGAAGAAATTTTGGAGCACATGAGACAATGCTGACCCTGCGACTTCTCTTGGAAGGCAAAAAAAAGCAAACACACGTACTGTATGTAACATTGTAGAGCGTTTCTCAGTGTTCACTGGCAGACAATCTTTGAAATTTTGGAGCTATCAGGGATTAAACAAAAAGAGTAAAAAGTTATATACACCTTCTACAGAACCGAACTGCAGCTGTAAGAGTCGAAGGACATGAAAGGGACGTGGTTGAGAAGCGAGTGAGACAGGGTCGTAGACGATCTCCGATGTTATTCAGTCTGTACACTGAACAAGCAGTAAAAAAAAAAATCCAAAGAAAAATTAGGAGACGGAACTGAAGATCAGTGAGAAGAAATATAGACTTTGAGGTTTTCCGATGGCATTGTAATTCTGTCGGAGGCAATAAAGGACTTCTAAGTGAAGTTGAAGGGAATGGACAGTGTCTTGAAAGGAGAATGTAAGATAACCATTAAAAAAAGCAAAACTGGGGTAATAGTCGAATTAAGTCAGACGATAGTGAGGGAATTAGATTAGGAAAGCAGCAGACGATTTCTGTTATTTGGGCAGCGAAATAAAAAAAAATGACCAAAGTAAGGAGGATATAAAATGAAAACTAGCAATAACAAGAAAAGCATTTATGAAAAAGAGGGAATTGTTAACACTTAATATCAATTTCAGCTTTATGAAATCTTTTCTACAGATGTTTGTCTTGTATGAAACTGAAACGTGGACAATATGCAGTTCAGACAAGAAGAGAGTAGAAAGGTTTGAAATATGGTGCTGTTGTAGATTGCTGGAGATCAAATGGACAGATCGAGTAATACATGAGGAGGTACCGAATCGAATTGAGGAAAGAAGAAAACTATGGTACAAGTTGACTAAAAGAAGGGATTGGTTAATAGGACACATTCTGTGGCATCAAAGAATTGTCTTTTGAGTAATGGAAGGAAGTGTGTGGATGATAAAAATCGTAGGGACAGATGTATAAAACCGCAATAACAACAACTATAGCTGTTAGCACCACACCTACAAATCCGTCTTTCCTACTTCACCAGGCTTAGCACTTTACACATATTAGTGCTTCTTGCTGTGAAATGTTCAAATATAAAGCAGTCAAGTCAGAGAAAGATTGGCGTGTTAGAATGGATGGTAGGTTCCGTGTATTGCGAAGTATTTTTCTTTTCGGAGCGTCTACTTACGAGAACAGCGAAATTCTGGAACTGTCAGAGAGACAACACCTATCGATGAAGGGTTGTAAGGGTAGCCCACTTCCTGGCCACTAGTGATGGACAGTTGCAAACATTATCTGCGGCCGAAGTAAGGCGGAAGTGAGAGTCTCGAGAAGACGTAGGCCGGCAGTTTGTTGGGCCCTCGAGTTTCGCAGATACCGGGGAGGACCTGAGTGATCTGACTGGCTTCCAGTGAGTGCGCTAAGCTTCAACAGCTGGCAATAAAAATTCAAATTCAGCAGGGTAGCAAATAATGAAATTTTACTTATTGTGGATGTGCAATATAGTTGGGAGAATGTGTCATTAAATTTGTGGGTGATATACAGTGTGGGAAACATAATACACAGATGTGGCACCTCTTACTACAATACCGGCTTTATTCCGGCTGGGTATCGAGTGGAACTGAGGTTGGATGATAGACAGCGGTATGCCATTCCGTGCAACTTCAACCAAACGCCAAAGTTCATCAATCGTGGAGGCCGCAGAACGATGGCTTGTTAATCTCTCGGCAACCCATGATCATAAGTTTACAACTGGTGCAATTGCTGATGAGCGTGCTGGCCTGGGCAAAGGGCGAACGCTTCCTGTATCGGGGTAGCTCAGTACAGCATAGCAACATCGAAAGTGGAGAAGGCGCAGCAGTGGGCCTTAACATACAGGGAGCGATCAAAAAGTTTCCGTTCTAAGGCCATTCTGCACTTGTCTACATGTCGGTGCCTACCTAGCCCCATTGGAGATGCTCTGGGTTGCATATACGCTGCAGCAATGCACTCGAACGGAAACTTTTTAATCACCCCCTATGTAATTAATGTAATGGCTGTTGTCCACAATACCAGCTATGCAGACCAGAGGTGATCCAATGGCACCCCATACCAACAAAACCGTTTTGGCCCGTTTCACTGTGACGAATACAATCTGGTATTGTTCGTTATTTAAAACTTTCCAGTTCAGCTGAATGGGAGGTCGTGGTTATAAATTTTAAAATCTGGCTCAATCGGAATTTGTAATAAGGTCACAAGCCACAGGGGGCGTTTAGAAGCTGATTCTTAGCTTCAGGTAGAATTCTTGTAAATTTTTCCTAAGGATGAGAACCTACTTTGGTAAGGCGGCTTACAACTTTTGTTCTTATCACGAATTTTATGTGGTTGAGCCAAATTTTAATATTTCACTGCACTCTTTCCACTATGAACCTCAACACACACGGGTACTCGCATGTGGCATCGTACAAAGAACCGCGACCCGTCTGAAAAACGACGTGGTGCCGCTCCATTGTCCAGCGCTGTCGTTGGCCACAGCACTGTTAGCGCGTCTCACTCTGTTGCCGCGTCAAGGGAAGCCGCAACAACACTCACTGTACTGAGTGTCCAGACGGGGTCGCACTGCCCGCATGGATGCTTGACTTACTGAAAAATGCCCATTTTCTGAGTCAAGTTGCGTGACATGGCCGTACAATCCTTCACAGCTGAGCGCTAGTCGTGCGGGGTCATTGACATGGCATTGCGTGTGGCCCTCCTGAACCTATCGATTTCATATTCACATGTAAGTCGTGGGATCCCGACCAACGCGAGCAGCAATTTCGCGGACCGCAGTTTCAATCTCGCCGCTGTCGAATTTCAACACTTAATGATAGATGTTCCTTATCCTCATGCGAAGCATAACCCGATATTCCTGCAAACAACCAGTTGTATCGCAGACACAGTCCCTTTGACTGTTCAGAGATGTCACTAAACCAGCCCAAAGAAGCAAATAACCATGCACGAGCAGCGCCTATTAGACGGAGGGTCTCCGACAGTCGATCAGTTCCAGTCATTCCACCAGGATGTAGGAACGCGGCTCGTGTTGTCTGTAGTTCAACCATGCGTTGACGGTCAGTACCACCGTTCGATCGCGTCCGCAGTGTTCCTTTATGCCAGGAAGTGCTCTCAGCAAGAGAAGCGTCCAGGCGTCTCGGAGTGAACCAAAGCGACATTGTTTAGACATGGAGGAGATACAGAGAGAGAGAGAGAGAGAGAGAGAGAGAGAGGAACTGTCGATGACATGCCTCGCTCAGATCGCCCAAGGGCTACTACTGCAGTGATTAACTGCAACCTGCGGATTATGGCTTTGAGGAACCCTGACAGAAACGCAACCATGTTGAATAATACTTTTCGTGCAGCTACAGGACGTCATGTTACGACTCAAACTGTGCGCAATAGGCTGAATGATGCGCAACTTCACTCCCGACGTCCATGGCGAGGTCCATCTTTGCAACCACGACACCATGCAGCGCGGTACAGATGGGTCTAACAACATTCCGAATGGACCGCTCAGGATTGGCATCATGTTCTCTTCACCGATGAGTGTCGCATATGCCTTCAATGTTTGGAGGCAACCCGGTCAGGCTGAACGCCTTAAACACACTGTTCAGCGAGTGCAGCAAGGTGGAGGTTCCCCGCTGGTTAGGGATGGCATTATGAGGGGCCGACGTACGCAGCTGGTGGTCATGGATGACGCAGTAACGGCTGTACGAAGCGTGAATGACATCCTTCGACCGATAGTGCAAACATATTGGCGGCATATTGGCGAGGAGTTCGTCTTCATCGACGACAATTCGTGCCCTCATCGTGCACATCTTGTGTATGACTTCCCTCAGGATAACGACATCCCTCGACTAGAGTGGCCAGCATGTTCTGTAGACATGAGCCCTATCGAACATTTCTAGGACAGATTGAAAAGGGCTGTTTATTGACGATGCGACCAAGCAACCACTCTGAGGGATCTACGCCGAATCGCTGTTGAGGAGTGGGACAATATGGACCAACAGTGCCTTGATGAACTTGTGGAAAGTATGCCACGACGAATACAGGGATGCATCAATGCAAGACGGCGTGCTACTGGGTATTAGAGGTACTGGTGTGTACAGCAATCTGGACCACCGGCTCTGAAGGTCTCCTATGTGGTGGTAGCACATGGAATGTGTGGTTTTCGTGAGCAATAAAAAGGGCGGAAATGTTGTTTATGTTGATCTCTGTTCCAATTTTCTGTACAGGTTCCGGAACTCTCGGAACCGAGGTGATGCAAAACTTTTTTTGATGTGTATGTTTTCAAATCTACATGAGGCAGGCACATTTCTCTTCTTGAGGTCTGCAGCAGGCGTCAGCTGCTTGGACGGTGCCTGGCGATGCTGCGTCAGGACCCTGGAGGCGAAGGCAAAGCCACGGCCAGTTGCGACAGCGACGCTTCCCGGCGGAGCGATACGCCAGGTGGCGGCCCCGCTGCTCTTCGCTCGCCAGTGGCAGTGGCGGTTGTGTGCGGGGCTCGACCCACGCCCGTCGGGCAAGTGGCAGACGGCAGTTGGCGGTTTGACGCAGAGTACCTCCATGAGCCTCAGCGTCGGTGGAAGCAACCACAGGCAGCAGCCTGGTGGGGGTGTGGGACCAAGCCCCATGTACGATCCCGTGTGGTGGCAGTCGCAGCCTGGTCTCGAACCGTAGGCTGCTGCTGGCGCTGCCCAGTCGTCTTGAGGTCCGGCGGTGCTCCAGCGACTTGGTACCGCTATTCAGCGATGACCATGTCCCTGAATCGAATGACACTGTCCTTAAATTCAGCATCATTTATACTCCGTTACTGCCTATTTGTTTCTTTAAAACCTGGTGCTAGTCACGTTGCCCATAACAAATGGTTCAAATGGCTCTGAGCACCATGGGACTTAACATCCATGGTCATCAGTCCCCTAGAACTTAGAACTACTTAAACCTAACTAACCTAAGGACATCACGCAACACCCAGTCATCACGAGGCAGAGAAAA
Source organism: Schistocerca americana (assembly GCF_021461395.2). Taxonomy (NCBI): domain Eukaryota; kingdom Metazoa; phylum Arthropoda; class Insecta; order Orthoptera; family Acrididae; genus Schistocerca; species Schistocerca americana. The sequence goes on along the minus strand of NC_060119.1, from coordinate 435,415,273 downwards.
TCCCTGACTCCGCCGGGAATCGAACCCGGGAACCCGGGCGCGGGAAGCGAGAACGCTACCGCACGACCACGAGCTGCGGACTGCCCATAACAAAGAGGCTCGCTCGTATAGTGGCAACAATACTCTTACTACGTCATTCTTTGCTGCACGGGAGAGTTTACCGCTGCGCTCAGCTGTCCTTTCTTCCCAACTCACTTGCGCATCTGTTATTGCACCCTAAAAATTGGAAATTTGTGTTAAGGACGATGGGACCAACTGATGAGATCATCAGTCCCTAGGCTTACGCACTACTTAATCTAACTTAAACTAACTTAATCTAAGGACAACACACACACCCATGCCTGAGGGATATTGCGCCCTATTTGTCGACATAGTAAGGCTCACGGTCAGCGCTGTTACCACAGTACTACTTGGCGGCCTCCATGCAACTTTCAGTCACTTTGACTGAAGGTTTTCTGCTTTTACCTAGAATACTGGGTAGTGTCTCTAAAATGCTTATGACTTGAATATCCAGGCTAGCAGTATACACTTCATGTCAATTTGACGTTTGCTGCAAACTACCTTCATGATGTTGTTATTTCGTTGACCAGTAATCATTAATGGAGAATCTGGTGTCGAGCTATGAAAATAACCCATGCCGACATTAGCAATAATCAAGTTTCAAACCTTCGAATAATGCTACAGAGATTACAGAAAATGCGCTCATCCATGAAACAAATGCATTGATACTTAGTCGACAGTAGTACTACAAGAATTCAGAAAGTCACCTCTGTTTCCATAGATCAATACTTCTGCAAAATATTTCTAAAACGTAATAGAACTTAGAAGTAAACAGCCACAATCACGAACTAGATCTCAAACGCTAGCTGACAGTGTCAGTTATTTCTATCGATTATAGATCATATGGTTTCACACTGTGAAGTACATCTACATCTACATGGATACTCTGCAAGTCACACTTACGTGCCTGGAAGAGGAATCATCAAACCATCTTTACAACAATCTCGAAAAGTACGTGGAAAAAACGAACACCTGTATCACTCTGTGCGACCTCTGATTTCCCTTATTTATTTATGATGCTCGTTTCTCCCTATATAGGTCGGCTTCAACAAAATACTTTCAAATTCGGGGGAGAAAGTTGGTGACTGAAATTTCATGAGAAGATTCCGCCGCAACGAAAGACGCCTTTGTTTTAACGGTGTCCATCCCAAATGCTGTATCATGCCCGTAGCATTATCTCCCCATTTCGCGGTAATAAAAAACGTGGTGCTCTTCATTGAATTTTCTCGATGTACCCCTTTAATTCTATCTGTTAAGGATCCAAAACCGCGCAGGAGTATTCCATAAGAGGATGGACAGGCGTAGTGTAGGGCGTATGTTTAGTAGATCTGTTACATTTTCCAAGTGTTTTGCCAGTTAAACGAATTCCTTGGTTTGCCTTCCTCGCAACATTTTCTACATGTTCTTTCGAATTCAGGTTGTTCGTAATTGTAATTCCTAGGTATTTAGTCGAATTTACGGCCTTTAGATTTGACAAATTCATCGTCTAACCGAAGTTTTACGGATTTCTTTTACCACTCATGTGGATGATCTCACTAATTTCAATATTTAAGGTCAAATGGTGCAAATGGCTCTGAGCACTATGCGACTTAACTTCTGAGGTCATCAGTCGCCTAGAACTTAGAACTAATTAAACCTAACTAACCTAAGGACATCACACACATCCATGCCCGAGGCAGGATTCGAACCTGCGACCGTAGTGGTCGCTCGGCTCCAGACAGTAGCGCCTAGAACCGCACGGCCACACCGGCCGGCTTATTTAAGGTCAACTGCCAACTTTTGCACCATTCAGATATCTTTTCTAAATCGTTTTGCAATTTGTATTGATGTTCTGATGACTTTACTAGACGATAAACGACATCATCATCTGCAAACAACCTAAGACGCTGCTCAAATTGTCTTCTAAATCGTTTATATAGATAAGGATCAGTAAAGGGCCTATAATACTACCTTGGTGAACGCCAGAAATCACTTATTCTTTATTACGAACTGTGACCTCTACATCTACGTCTACATCTACATCTACATCTACATGGATACTCTGCAAATCACGTTTAAGTGCCTGGCAAAGGGTTCATCGAACCACCTTCTCTGTTCCCTATTATTCCAATCTCGTATAGCACGCGGAAAGAATGAACACCTATATGTTTTCGTACGAGCTCTGATTTCCTTTATTTTATCGTGGTGATCGTTTCTCCCTATGTAGGTCGATCTCAACAAAATATTTTCGCATTCAAAGGAGAAAGTTGGTGATTGGAATTTAGTGAGAAGATTCTGGCGCAGCGAAAAACGTCTTTGTTTTAATGATGTCTAGCTCAAATCCTGTATCATTTCAGTGACACACTCTCCCATATTACGCGATAATACAAAACGTGCTACCCTTCTTTGAACTTTTTCGATGTACTCAGTTAGTCCTATCTGCTAAAGATCCCACACTGCGCAGCAGTATTCTAAAAGAGGACTGTCAAGCCTAGTGTAGGGAGTCCCCTTAATAGATCTGTTACATTTTCTAAGTGTCCTGCCAATAAAATGCAGTCTTGTTTAGCCTTCCCCCACAACATTATCTGTGTGTTCCTTCCAATTTAAGTTGTTCTTGATTGTAATTCCTAGGTATTTAGTTGAATTTTCGGCTTTTAGATTAGATTGATTTATCGTGAAATCGAAGTTTAGCGAGTTCCTTTTAGCACTCATGTGGACGACCTCACACTTTTCGTTATTTAGGGTCAACTGCCACTTTTCGCACCATTCAGAGATCTTTTCTAAATCGTTTTGCAGTTTGTTTTGATCTTCTGATGACTTTATTAGTCGATAAACGACAGCGTCATCTGGAAACAACCGAAGACGGCTGTTCAGTTTGTCTCCCAAATCGTTTATATAGATAAGGAACAGCAAAGCGCCTCTAACACTACCTTGGGGAACGTCAGAAATCACTTCTGTTTTACTCGATAACTTTCCGTCAATTACTACGAACTGTGACCTCTCTGACAGGAAATCACAAATTCAGTCACGAAACTGAGACTATATTCCATAAGCACGCAATTTCACTACAAGCCGCTTGTGTGGTACAGTGTCAAAAGCCTTCTGGAAATCCAGAAATAGGGACTGAATCTGAAATCCATTATCAGTAGCACTTAACACTTGATGCTCGTTATTAACTCATGATTATTTGTTGCTAAGAGGTCAAGTGTGTTTTCACAACCGTGGGCTCACGAACTAACTACTCGAAATAATTTTCATAGAATGCGTTTAGGACAATTTCGGATGATGTTTTATGAGTACCTCCGGAATTAAACATGTATTTTCGCCAACATATCGAGGGTAAGATGAAGTCACCACCAACTATAATCGTATGAGTCGAGTACGTGTTTGAAATCAAACTCAAGTTCTCTTTGAACCTTTCAGCAACTGTATCATCGCAATTGGGAGGTCGGTAAAAGGATCGAATATATTTTATTCCGGTTGCGAACAATGGCCTCTGCTTATACTAACCCACAGGGACTATCTACTTCAATTTCGCGTCGAGATGAACTACATCTAACAGCAGTAAACACGCCACCGCCAACCGTGTGTAGCCTATCCTTTCGGAACACCGTTAGGTTCCTCGCAAAAATTTCGGTTGAGCTTATATCCGGCTTTAGCCAGCTTTCAGTGCCTATAACGATTTGAGCATCAGTGCTTTCTATTAGCGCTTGGAGCTCTTGTACTTTCCCAATACAGCTACGACAATTTACAACTGTATACCGATGGGTCCTGTGTCTACGTTCTTCCTGTGTTCGGCTTGAACTCTTTGTGACTGAAGCCCTTCTTGTGTTTTCCCGAGAGCTTCTAACCTAAAAATCCGCTCAGTCCACGCCACACAGCCCCTGCTGCCTGTGTAGCCGCCTCCTGCGTATGGTGGAGACCTGCCGTATTCAGCAGAACGAAATCGCGAATCCATTCACGTAGCTGAGACGATAATCCATAAGCATACAATTTCACTACAAGCCGCTTTTGTGGTACAGCGTCAAAAGCCTTTTGGAAATCTAGGAATACGGAATCAATTTGAAATCCTTTGTCAATAGTATTCAAACTTCGTGTATGTAAAGATCTACTTGTGTTTCACAAGTACGATGTTTTCTAAATCCGTGATGGTGTGTGTCAACAGACCGTTCCCTTCGAGGTAATTCATAATGTTCGAACACAATATATGTTTCAAAATCCTGCTGCATATCGACGTTAATAGTATGGAACTGCAATTTAGTGGAGTACTCCTACTACCTTTCTTGTCTATTGGTGTGACCTGTGCATCTTTCCAGTCTTTGGGTACGGATATTTTACCGAGCTGGCGGTTGTATGTGATTGTAAAGTATGAAGCTGTTACATCAGCATACTCCGATAGGAACCTAATTGGTGTACAATCTGGACCTGAAGACTTGCTTTTATTGATTTAAGTTGCATCACTACTCCGAGGATATCTAAATTACTCATGTTGGCAGCTGTTGTTGATTCGAATTCTGGAACATTTACTTTGTCTTCTTTAGTGAAGGAAATTCGAAAGGCCTTGTTTAGTAACTCTGCTTTCGCAGCACTGTCGTCTATAGTATTTCCATTGCTATCGCACAGAGAAGGCATTGTCTGTGTCTTGCCGCCAGCATACTTTACATACGGCCAGAATCTCTTTGGATTTTCTGCCAGGTTGTGGAAACTATTGTGACTATCTCGAATTGCTGTCCGCGCTACGTTACGAGTCTCTGTAAAAGATCATCAGTGTCGGAGATTTTGTGTCGGTTTAAATTTTGCATGCTTTTTTCGTTGTTTCTGTAACAGTGTTCTGACCCGTTTTGTGTACCAAGGGCGATCAACTCCGTCCTTAGTTAATTTATTTGTTATAAATCTCAATTGCCGTCGATACTAGTTCTTTGAATTTAAGCCACATCTGGTCTGCACTTACATTGTTAAGGATTTTTTTTTGGGGGGGGGGGGGATATAGTAATCAATCTCGCTATAACAACCTTCTGTTCACTAATCTCTGTATCCGTTTGATGCTCGTTATTTGCTCAGAATTATTTGTTGCTAAGAGGTCAAGTGCTTTTTCACAACCGTTTACTATTCGCGTGGGATCATAACTAATTGATCGAAATAATTGTCAGACAATGCGTTTAGCACAATTTCGGATGATGTACCTCCGGGTTTAAACATGTTTTCGCCATCATATCGAGTTAAATTAAAGTCATAATTTATTTCCCTGACGGCTCATTGAACTGTTCTTTAGATTTCACGGGATACTGGAATAGGACAGTCATCTCATAAGATTACGGTAAAGAACAGGGTTTCATTCATTTGTTAAGTTTCTATTTGGTCGTGCTGTATTGTAAATACTTAGATAAGGTGAGTCACAATGCCACTTTGTTATAGATGAAAATCGTATTTATTTTATTTGGGCATAGTCATCTTAGAGAGAGGGAACGCAAGAAAAGGAAAATTTGGCTTGATGAGATTTGAAATAATGGTCGAGTGCCGTGTTATCCCGATAGCAGCAAGACGCGCTGTATAAATCAATCGGATTCACCATCTTGCATCTACAAACACCATATTACAGTGATCAATTACTGAATCGGCGTGGTTTCATATTCATAGTCTTCCGACAACATGTTGAATTGATGGCTCTTCAGATTGTTTATCTTTGTGGCGTCAGAGGGTGACGGAAAGGGAACAAATAGATTCTACTCGTTGTTGTAGTTATCTATAGCGTAACTCGCAATGGAGGAAGCGTGCCCAGATTTTGCACTTCTATTTATTTTAACTTTCACAACAAAGTGCTATTTAGTGTAAAAGCTATCAGCATACGGGCGTCTGCTCTATACTTCCGATGGACGTTGGTGATCATAAGGCTATGTACCACACCGTTATCGTGGGAAGGTTGTAGTGGACGTGTGGCATTTCACGACGTGTAAGTGACTTCCCGTGTAGTCTGGATGCCTGTGATGAGTAGTTGTGCATTGTGCAATGCTGCTCAGTGCCTGTGATGCTATGAAACTAAAAGAACGTCTTTGGAACAGTGCCAATAAGGTCACTGAACATAACATATATACATTCGACAGACGATTTATTCTCGTGTTTTCTGAACTGTCTATAGCACATTGAGGCTGTTTCGTGTTTCTACCCAATAATCTTCTAGGAGTTTTTGAGCTGCCAAAATATCTGCGATAGTCTTGCTGTTGCGTTGAACTGCCACCATTTAGAAAGTTACGAACTTCCATTGGAGGCAAATTGTCAGACTCCAAATAGTTGCTGTAAACAGGGCAATTGTCGAAAATATGCAAGTGGTGTGTGATTTATGTGTTGCCGTGACAGTGTATAGAGTTAAAACGAAACTTTGTCTGCTAAACAGAGTAGAGGAAGGCTCAGTAAACTTGCAGTGCTTTAACCTCTGCTAAAAACATAAATTCTTCCACTCGATAGCCAACCGTGATATATTTTCAGTAGGAGAAAAAAGTGTAGGTTGCAATGACAGGAGAAGCTTTATTGAGGCGTTTCACCTTTTTGAGGCATCTTATTTTTTTAGGAACTGCAGTTCCTAAAAAAGAAGGATTCTGAAGATTCCTTGAATAGGTGAAATGCTTCAATTAAGCTTCTGCTGTCATTGCAACTTAGACTGTTTTTTTCTTCTCATAAGAAGACAACGGGGGCCGTAGTGACTTTCAGACTTAATATGTATCTACTGAGCACTCAAAGGCAAATAACATGCCAGGAAATGCAGAACCAAACATATCAAATGTAGATCTGCTATAGACCAATCATGCGTAGTTTTCCCTGACTATGAAGATAGCACTTTAGATAGTACTTTCGAGTAATGTCTTTCAGAGAACAGAAACTATGCTTTTTGCGTGCTTAAGACAGGTGAAAAGCATATCACTATATATAACTATTTACTTTGCTTGATCTTTGTTCTTTCGCGGAACATATATGAAAAAATTAGGGACGTAACTACACTAGGGGTACGAAGCAGCCTTGCACTTTAAAGATGTACCGTTTTCCAGCCTATCTAATTTGATTTTTCCGAGCGGTTTTTCCAAACAACACATGTAGAAAGCCAAGTGAATGCAGGGAAGAGACTTCAACGCTGCAAGGAGCACCAAACCTGGGATGGCGACCAACTGAAACATGAACGAAGGCGAGGCGTGATTACCCAACATACCTCGGAGGTGATGTTGTATTCATAAACATAGTTTCGTTATAACGGTATGAGCAGCGCAATAAATAGTGCTTCTCAGTCTGAGACCTTTCTCAAGTAGAACAAAATGATTTGTGTTTACGTCATTTTAAAGTATTCGCATGTTTCATTCAAAAGCAAAAATTAGTGCTCCAATTTCAACACTAGAGATGTGGATGACTAAATGTAAGCTTGACATACTTCTCTGGAAGCTCCCCGTTGTCTGATCCTTCGCGAAGGGTGAACAAGTTAAGAACAACTCCCGATGATCTTTCGTATGAGACCAGATTTTTCTGAGTTTTGTGTCTTGTATATTTCGTTAGATATAAGTTATTGTCTCCCCTTAGAAAGGAATAACTGAGTTTAATGTCTCAAGGGCTACGAGTTGATTAGAAACTGGCCAACGGCTTAGATTGGGTAAGGATAGAGAGGGAAATCACCTTATCAATGAGGGAAATTATGGAATACCTAGATGTGGATGGAGATTTGACCCGCCGTTTTCCTCACTACTATTGGCTTACCATCCAACGAATCTGGCCCAAAAGAAACTCACTAATTATTCTATTTTATAAAGCTTATCGTGTTTTTTTGCAATATGTCATGACAATATACGAATGTACAATTTGTGTTTACGTGAAAAAAAGTTAAGCTTTATGGCGTTTAACCAACGTCACAATGTTTTCCTGAGCCTCCGATTTGTTTGAATTTTGGATACTCTAGATGGCCTACGATTCCACACAGTCCAGGTAAACGATGTTCCAGTGTATTACCATTAGCATCAAATATTGTACATTACGTGCAGTTGTTACACCTGACGACGTTACGAGACGAATTAACTGCACAAACGTAGCTTACAAGAGCACGCTTCACTCTACAGCAGAACAGCACGTTCCTGTGGCTGGAATCTGCTGCAGCTGCTGCCCTTGTAGACAAGGGCGCGGGTGCTTTAGTTGTCACAAAGGCAGGACTTTGCGCTGCTAAACGCGCAGGCAGACAGAACTCGGCGTGGCTGCGGCCTTCGGCGTAGACGGAAGTGACGCAACGCAATGTTTGTTGTCCGGAAGCTGCGGACAGGAGCATTGTGGCGCTGTCGGCAGGCTTTGTCTCTCGTGGTCACGGAGCTGGGCACCTCAAGACTCGAAATGGTTCCGCGAATGCCCTGGGTGCCAGGGAGAGAGAACGGTAGATCGTCTATTACGTAATATATACCGCACTGTATAAGTAAATCCCGAAACATAACGATAAATCCTAAATTTTTCTGTCGACTTATATTTGGTCTCAGTATGCATTACCTGGCAAAAATGTGGAGCAACCAGAAGAAACGGTCGGATGTCGTACACGTACACTCCAGCAGCGTGTATGTAACTGATTACAGTTGCGATTCTTTGTGACAATCAGAACGACCACCAGAGTGCACTACGGTTGTTCGTGTTTAGTGTGTCGTCGACAGCATCAGATGTTGAGCGATCTCTGTGAAGGACACGGATATACCGGGTACTAGCGTGTGAAGGCATTATTGCCACCTGACATAGTTTGAAAGGGCTGTCATTGTGGGTCTCTATTTGGCCTGCTGGTCGAGTCGAATCGTATAATACTAAGGTTTGTGGGTCATTTGGATGTGAAGATGGTCCGATCTTAGACTGCATGGGAACATGAGGGGAGACATACTCCTCGACAAGGTTTCACTCGAGCAAATTTGATCACTAGTAGGGAGGTTCGCACTATTGTCCACGTACAAGTAATGTCCTCCCTGGAAAATTCTGTCATCACGCGCCACTGGTCGGAGACTGGCAGCAGCTGGACTCGGGATTTACCGTCCCATGCCTAGGCTTCCGTTAATATCCCAACAGTTATAGCTGCGTTTGGAATGGTGCCATGAGGGGGAAGCATGGATCCTGATGAATGGTATCTGTTGTGTTCAGTGATGAATCGCAGCTCTGCACCACCCTCAATGACCATCGTCGGCGAGTATGGCTGTGATGGCTGCGTCCTAGGGAGAGGTTCTAGTCTTGCAATATAAACAATTCCGCCTTTGAGGACAGCCCCCCTCCCCCACCCCCAATCCCATCCCACGAGAGTAACATGATGAATCTTCGTGAGGGTGGCGACGACCATGCTGTTGAGCGCCCTACATCCAAAATCATCATCGTCATCATCAGTTGAAAATGTGGAGAAGGTGATGGGAAGTTCAGTATGCAGTACAAAAAAAAAAAAAAAAATCAAAGGCCCGCGCTAGCCACGACCTTGAAATACCGTGGCAAACTACGTGGAAGATTTTGCGACGGCGTTTACATTTCAAACATACCTTTCATCTTGTTCAACAATTAAAACTGGAAGATGATGGCCGGCGCCTTCAATTTTGTATCACAAAGCAGTAAGTACTTTTCGATGAAAATTTCGCCTCCAAGCTGATATTCAGCGACGAAGCAACCTTCCACATTAACTCGACAGATTAATCACCACAATGTGAGAGTGAAATTGTGGAGCATAAACAAGATTCGTCAAATGTTAGTTTTCTTCGCACTGTCACAGCCGAAGCTGTATGGGCTCTTTTTCCTTTGTGAGAAGATTATGACGGGTACCACTTACCTTGGTGTGTTGCAGTTGTCGTTGTTTTCGGAACTGACCCCCGATTCTGTGAATTTCATCTTCTAACAAGCAGGGTACCCCATCTTTGCCGTATCGCTGTATTGTTCCCTTGGTAATCCAAGCCGTCTTACCTAACGCTTTGTGAATTTTTCCTTTAGGGCTCTTTCCTGAGGTCAGTATTTGCGTATCACCACTGCCAAGAGCACTGGAACGGCTCAGGGAACGCGTCAGTGCTTCTGTGATGACCATTGACAGGATGCTGCTGCATAAGGTATGAAACAAACTTGACTAACGCATGGACGTGTGTCGTGCAACCAGAGCGGGCATTCACAGAAAATTTGTAGACTGCAAAATACATACTTGGCGAGTTTACGGTTCTGTTCATGAATCAATAATATTTGCGCTTATAATAGTTTGAAAAATGCAGAGCTTTCAAAACGAATGAATCACTTATAGTAGCCCTGTATTTTTAATTTAAAGCTGGTACGATATATTCCACCGAAAGATGAAGCTTAGTGTGCGTGAATGTCTACTTGTTTGTGTGCACACAGAGTAAAGTCGATAATTTGTTCAATATGCGAAGCGTACCTATGCTGTAATTGCTGTAATTCAGGGAAACTTTCTTTAAGTTCGGAAAAATGCAAAGCAGTGGTAATAAGAAGAGCAAATACGCAACAGCATCTCATTACAAATTAATGGTGAATATCTGGAATATTCCACATCGTTTAAATATTTAAAGATAATATTTAGAAGTGAAGTGAATTGGGACGGAAACGTAAAACCAGTATGAGGGAATGGGAATGGAAGAGTTAGATTTGTTGTAAGGGTTCCGGGAAAGTGCAGTCCATCTTTTATTGGGTTGGTGCATAAGTTTGTAGCATTTTTGAATGACGTTGATCAATACAAAAGATAAACAAACAGAGACTTTATTCATTACTAATATTCGTCAATAATATATTTCCCTTCGCTATTTAGAAGAGTTTGCGAAGGCTGTGGTAAATTTTCTATTTTGTGATTGTAATTTCTTGAAGGTTGTTCGATAGGGAGCGGAAAAAAGCGAAAATCTGAGTTTGAAAGATCAGGTGAACAAGGTGGATGGGGGGGGGGGGGGGGGTGCGGAATGACCTCCCAACCCAACTCCTGCGTAGTGTTTTTCGTCAATATAGCGGAATGCGGGCGGCCGCTGTCGTGGAGCAGCATCATTTCACAGTCTTCCAGGTCGTTATTCTTGGACTAAGCCTGCAAGATGTCTGAGTTGTTGTCAATAAATGTCACCACTGATGGTTACACCTCGTCGAAGGAAAGTAGTACATCACACCGTCACTGTCCCACCAGAGTCATAACATTATCTTTTGTGAATGAGCACATGTTTTTGTAATGGGTGTTGCTGCTTTGTTTTGGCCCAACCATACGTTGCTTATGTTAGCACAAAGATACCATTTCTCGTCACCAGTAATGATACAGGATAGGAGTGCTCGGTATAGTTCACGACACAGTTGATGACGAGCAAGCAGAGATGCACATAACGCCACCCGCTGATCTCTGTGAGTCTGGCTTAGAGCATGTGGTGCTCATGAACCCGAATTTTAATCTCCCCCATTGGACGCAAATGTTGTACTGTGGTAGAATAATTACAGTTCGTCACATTTGCCAGTCCTCAGGTACACTGATGTGGATCATTGTGGATCAATGCATTTAAACACTCTTCATCAAATTCCGACAGTCTTCATGACCGTGGAGAGCCACTAACGTCAAAAAGATCCTTCTTCATGATGGAATGAAGGCTTTCACGACTCTTTTCCTCAAAACGAGAAAACCGTATTCTTGTCGTGCTCTGTCCAATGGCACTATCCCCATACACGGCGCAAATGTTTCTCGTTGCCTCCGCTGCTATCACCCCTCTACTGAACTCAAACAGAAGAATATCTCGGAAATGTTCCGGTTTCTCCAGTTGGCACTCCATTTTCTAGCGTCCACATCCCCACTCACTATTTGCACATGATAAGATGACAGTACGTAGACTCAGACAGCAACAGTAAACTATAAATAAAAAGCGGGAATACCAACGGGCAAAACAAAAGCGCTACGAACTTATGCACGAGCTTAATACATCACGGAAATCGTAGGCAACTCGCTAGAGGCGAAATGTATAGTATTGTTACAGCATTTGGAATCCTTATCAAGTGCGCGTGACAACATAGATCTAATGAGCTTAAAAAATCGCTGCTAAGATAATAACAGTTGGTATAGTCCGTAAGTAAATCTAACAGCGAGGCTCGGAGAACTTAAATAGGAAGTTTTGGAGGAAAGCTGAACGATACAAATGAGGGCAATAGCAGGCACCATCAGATCGATACTTCTAAAATGGTTGCCTGTGTTATCCATTCCTCTCATATCCGAAGACAAACAGCTCTGGTAAGATAGTGGCAGAATGTCGCAGTTGTCATCAAGTTCCCTTACGTCATGCTTGCAGTCCCCAGAAACAAGAGAGACGAAAATCCAGAAACCCTTCAACAAATCAAATTTCGACAGTGATCAGACGAAGCACAGAGAATGGAGCTGCGCGTATCCCGAATACCCACTTTTAATCAACAATAAATGCGGAGGTCCGGCTGGTCTAAGTTTACCAAGAAAGGAATGGGCATTTTCAAACATAACTAGGTCAAATCATAGAAGATGTAAATTACGGCCCCACATGTGATGAAAAGCTGACAACCCATTCTGTGACTGCGATAATGTGCCACAGAACAGCCAGCACATGGCTATGGTGCGTCCAGGAAAGACATTCGAAGGAATTACGCAGGCGAGATATACACAGTAACACGGATGGTGTTGTGAAAGGGCAGAAAACGCTGGACATTTCCTTTTTAACTTTAGCTACAATGTGATACGTTAATAACTATGTATAAGCTTTTGTAAGATGTTCATATTTCCCACGTACCCTCATGGTGTCCCTCCTCAAGTCGTTACGAGCATGAACTCTGATGTTTTGGCAGATATTTGTAATTAAGTTTCTGTAATGTGAAGCTGGACTCAGCCCAACCATAGATTGGTCGTCACATATTTCATCTGATTCCCAATGCAAACTGAAAGCTTCAGTTTGTTGCCTCTTACAAAGAAAATTTTTTTAAAGCGCAATTTTACATGCCGATTCGGTAAAGGGGACCCAAATTTGTCTAGCACGGTATTCTTTCTATAGATATGCATTAATAAGTGCAGTAAAACAGGAAGAAAAACAGTACTGAAGCAGCTCAACTGAGTCGCTCCTGCAGTTCTAGGTTTTTCTTGGTATCTGACTGTCCCTGTTAACACCACACTAGACAAACTCGAGACTGCTCTATCGAATGGGCACGTAAAACTTTTCTTTAAAAATAATTTTGCTTATAACAGGAAACCAACCGACGCTTCCCGTCAGCAGTGAGCGTCGCATGAAAGATGGTTAAAAATGGTTCAAATGACTCTGAGCACTATGGGACTCAAATGCTGAGGTCATAAGTCCCCTAGAACTCAGAACTACTTAAACCTAACTAACCTAAGGACATCACACACATCCATGCCCGAGACAGGATTCGGACCTGCGACCGTAACGGTCGCGCGGTTCCAGATTGTAGCGCCTAGAACCGCTCGGCCACTCTGGCCGGCCGCATGAAAGATGTGATGAACAGTAATTGTTTAAGTTGATTCAAGATACACATTACAACAACTAAATTGCAAGCGTATGTCGAAACACTAGAGATAATTCACCTGTCGTCTATTTGCAGGAACACCTAGCATATTCAGGGTGTTTAAAAATCTTTGCATCAAAGTTCTAAGTCATGGGAAAGAGCTTTTGTTAGAGATAAAATATTCGCCAACACTTCCCGGCGACGCAAGGCATCCTTTTATGATTAGTTATGCCCATGAGCAGCAGCAGGACGTAGCAACTCTGCCGCATGCGTATGCTACACGTGTTGCCTATACTCCAGTCATCCGCTCCATGTGAAAGGGGTCGGTCGAGCAACTGATTCGTTTACAAAATATGTGTCCTCCCTTAGAGACACCATTCTTAAGGTTTTCTTGTCGAAAATCACTCTGTCAATTTACTAGGATAGGTAGTATGCACAAGCGGCACAGATGATCAGCAGCCCTGCTAGTTCGGCGAAATCTCTTCGTCCCAGAACCAGCGTACTCAATAAAAAGACGTCTAGGTTCGCCGGGAAACGTCGGTGAACATTTTTACTACAAGAATGATGAGTGTGCATACGTCGCTGTGCAGAAGTTCCGGACACTGAAGGGTCTGAAAAGAGGTGTGGGTCCGATGACTGCCGTGGGGCTGCAGAAAGAGATTCGAAAAGACGGGTTGTTTTGGTGTGCAATCTGGTAGAGGGAGGAAAGGAATTGATTCGACGTCGGTGGAAGCAGTGGACACAGCAATGCAGGCGGAGATGAGTGGTGGTGTGCAAACGTGTAGTGCATGGAGGATTGCTCGAACATTGGACACACCCGTGAGCACGGTACCTAAAATCCTACGAAACATATAGTGCTATCCACTTAAAATTACCCATGTATACGAGTAGCTTCCTGTTGACCTGACGTCAAGAGAGATCTTTGCTCTATAATGTCTTGCTTGCATGGAAGTGGACAATGACTGACCGTGGAAGATTTTGTGGACAGACGAAGCCCACTTGCATCTGACAGGATATGTCAATACACCAAATTGTCGAATATGGGCAACGGAAAATCCACACGCAAATCAATCAGTATTACTCCATCCTGAAACGCTCACTGTGTGGTGCGGGTTTACGGCATCATTTATAACAGGGCCATATTTTTTCGAAGAGACAGATGCTTCCGGTCCTGTTACCTGTATCGTCACTGGTAAGCGTTATGAGTGTCTTTTGCGCAAGCACGTCATTCCAGCTCATCAAGAGCGTGGATGTGTGGGATCATTTTTATGCAAGATGGCACAACTCTGCACACTGAAAATCCAGTTAAGCAGCTGCTGAAGTGTCATTTCGTAAATGTAGAATTAACAGCCGCCATTTCCTTACAGCCTGGCCGCCATGATTATCTGGCCTTAATCCGTGTGACTTCTGGCTGTGGGGCTGTCTGAAAGATGTTGTGTTCAGTGTTCCGATTGCAAACTTAGCTGCATTGAAGGCACGAATTGCGCGACATATTCTCAACGTGACCCCAGAAACACTTCTATCAGTTGTGGAACATCCTATTTCTCAATTTCAACTTGTTGCAGATAACGGTGACAGCATATTGAACATGTTTTACGCCAGTCACACGGAAATCAATAATCCGATTTGATTTTGATTGATGCTTTTTATGCAGTTTTTTCCTCAGGACAATTAAAAACCGTTATGATTGATGCTTTTTATGCGGTTTTTGGCCTCAGGACAATTAAAAACCGATGTGATTGATGCTTTGTATACGGTTTTTTGCCTCAGGACAATAAAAAACCGATTTTTCCCATCCGATGTGATATGACCTTGCCGTGGTGGATGGGCTTACGTAACTAACAGTATCACACCTGTAAACCCATGCACACTGAGTAGTACAGTTCGTTTAACGTGAACGTACACCTTAGGCATTGTTGTATGATTCATTTGTCACTTGTAATCGACCTCTATTAAATTATGATGCTTACAGCGCCATCTATTGCTACATTTTGTAAATATTTAAACGGATGTAGTTCCACCAAAGAGCAATGCAGCCTGATTTATGACGTTGTTAGCAATGTCATTGTTGTTCATATAAAGTGAACGGCATTATTCTTGCAAAGATGCCCTCTACACAATATTGTAGGTGCGGAGAGAGGTTTGGAGTGGAGGAAAGAGCCAGCGGGAGAGCTTCTTCGAGGAGTCTATAAAGAGGCTTGCGCCACGTTTTATCACATGCATTGTACGGAATGGCGATCAGATGGAAAAATAGTGAACAAGTATGTTAACAATATGTTGTAATTTTTTAAAATACACTTTCTTTTTAAAAAACTATAAAAATCTAGTACACTTTCTTTTTGAACGGGCCTCGTTCATTTATTATTATCCACAAAAATGTGAGTTGTATTGTGTACATTAGCTTTCCAGATCATAGACTGTAATTGTGACCAATTAATAAATCAAAAATAAATCCTCACTTTGTTCCTGAAGTCACCCCCTACAAACCGTCAAAGTACGTCTATGTCGTTTTGTTATACTCTGTATATTTGAAACCCACGATTAGAAGCTGCCGCCATCATTCACAGAAGGACTATCCTACCTCTTACTTTTGCCTGTCTTCAAAGTGCATCTGTCTGTTAGGCCGTAATCCTTCTTGAAATGACACGATACGACTAAGTTAACATTTTACAGTTATCTTCTTTCAACAGAACTGACTACTATCCAGCTCTTATAGAATCGTCTGTTTTACACTAATGATCTAAATGTATTGCAGTATCACCGGTAATCGATAACACCGGGCAACACTGCTTCATTAGCAAAATTCTGAACTTTTGCAAGAATGCTGGGGAAATACTTTTTTGGATATGATGGCTCTGGGCAACTTATCTGTCAGTCCCTTTGCTTATAATGACTAATGTCCATAATCAGTTAAAATCAGAGTGGTGTATCTTACCGTCCTTCCGTTGGCTTGCTGAGGTATTAGAGTTCTTGTTGTATACACTCATGGCCATCTGAATTAAAACAGGTAGGCCTACCTAGTTAATGAACAAAATATGTATCCACAGAACACGTGGCCTGCAATTGGGAAAATATCATATTGCTCTCCATGAACAACAGATTCCTATTCGAAAACTTGAAGAGGGAAATAAAAGACCTCAGTCTACTTATAGTGGGTTCAATGAAGTGAAGTAGAAAGAGGATAAGGGTTTTTGGTTAGACGAAAATCAACAGCATCAGAAAAAGGTACAGTGGGAGTAGAATTCGTCATGAATAGGAAGGTTGGCCAGTGGGCGAGCAACTTGATAGAGTTGTTCTCAACAGGCAAACCGGTGCGAACAACAGTAGTTCAGGTATATATACAAAAGATAAAGAGGCAGAGAAAGTATAAGAGGATGCTGAATAGGTGATTCGGTACGTAAAGGGAAATGAAAATCTAATCATCATAGGGGATGCGGTTGTAGGGGAAGGATTGGAAGAAGGGGTTACGGGAGAATATAAACTTGGTAGTAGGAAAGAGGGAGGATAAAGACTGATTGAGCTCTGCAATAAATTTCAGGTAGTAACAGCAAATAAATCAGAAATCACAAGAGAGATTATACTTGGAAAAAGAGTCACGGGGCGATTGAATCTGAGGTATGTCATGGTCATACAGAACCAGAACAGAGGTGCTGAATTGTAAGCCGTACCCAGGAGCAGATACAGACTCGGATCACAATTTCGTAATGATTAAGAGTGGAATGAGCTTTAAGAGAATCGCTCTGGCAGCATAAGTGCGGAAAGATGTAGGATACGGAAGTAAAGAGGAAAGGTAAGAGGTGTTTGAAGTTTTCAGAGGCCGTAGATACTGCGACATCACTACAGGCAGAGCTAAGGACACGACTAAAAGGACAATCACAATAATTGGACTGGCAAAAATAGGTACAAGAAATTAACTGTAATGAAACCTTGGGTAACAGAAAAACTGTTACTATTAATCGATGAAAGCAACAAATAAAAAATATTCAGGAAAAGACGGAAACAGAACAATGAAGGTCACTAACGAATGAGATAAACAGGAAGTGTAACTAAACCAAGTCAAAATGGCTTGAGGAAAAAATACGGTGAACTTGCAAAAGAAATGGTCGTCAGAAGGACTTGTTGAGCACGTAGAAAAGTCAAACTTCGGTAACATGAAAAGCTAGGGCGTCAACCTCAACAATACAACGGGAGTTACACTTTTGTTTGAGAAGAAAAGAGTTGGCAAGTAGACGGAGTGTATGGAAAGCCACTGAGGGGGAGGTATTCTCTGATGACGCGATAGAAGAAGAAATAGGAGTCGATATGTAAGATTGGACCTATGGCTCGAAAGTAGAGTCTTTGGCTAACAATCAAACCGTTTTGGGTCACGGGTTCGAATCCATCACCCCCTAAATTTTGAATAAAAATCATCAGCAAAGGCGGCCGAACACTTTCTTCATAAAAAGTCATCCTCGCTCAGCCAACGGCCTTGTCAAAGAGGATAGAGGAGCAGACAGTGGTAGAGAACACTCCCTTGCCCTTGGGATGGAAAACTGCGGAAAGGCGGAAGAATCAGCAATTATTAACGGCGTGAGGATGCAGATGACAATGGAAACCATTAAGACACATAATGTGTATACCCGGGACATGTGGTCTGTAAGTGAAAAAGTATATTCATGATCGCCACATTGGCAAAAGATTCCGGACTAATCCCAAATCCGGATTTCCTGGATTCCCATCCCGGAAATCCGAATGGGGGAAGTGACCACGAGAAAAAGATACAATAACCAACGAAAAGGTAACGTTCTACGAATCGGAGGGGTGGAATATCAGTGGTTTGAACGCTGCATGAAAGCTAGACAGTCTGAAAAGGGAAACGCTAAGGATTAACCTAGATACAGTAGCGTTCAGTGAAGTGAAATGGAAAGAAGCCAATTATTTCTGGTCAGACGAGTTGGGTAATATCAATAGAAGAAGAAAATAGCATAGCGAGAGTAGTAGCCGTTATGAACAGGTAGGTAGGGCTGAGAATGAGTTATTGTATACAGTTTGTAACACAACAATACAGTGTCTATACAAAATTTTTTCCTGCTTTTTTAACATGTACATTTAAAAGAAGTGTATAAATATGTTGTGTATGTTATTGTGTGTATGTTTGTTTTAACAATTTCCGCTGTGCAAAGTAACCAGTGAAAAGGAATGTAAAGAATTGCAGTAGACGCACTGACCAAGTCAGAGAATATCGTTATGCTAAACCAATGAGGTTACTGTTATTGTTGTACTATCGCTGGGCGCAGGAGTGCGGCGCAGTCGGGCAGTGTCTGTCAGGTGCTAAAGAGAGTCGGTTAGTAGCGACTGAGTGCGTCTGACGCAAAGGAGGAATTTTGCTGCGAGAGGACGCAAGGCTTGTTTCATACAAGATCCCACGTACGGTATGGCTACGCATAATGTGAAGTAATTGGCACGGTAACAGCGCAAAGCATCAAGGTTAACCAGTGTTTAAGAAGAGCGCTGGGGGACCCAAAGTTAACTGTGGAAGAGCCTATGACTGTACATTGTCATGGTATAATGGACCTTGCTGCACCGACCGCACCGCTATGAAGTAAGACCCGACCAGTTTATCATTTAGAATTGTAAAACGGTCGCCAGTGTTGGTTGCGAATCGTTCAATAACAAATACTTTAGCAACTTATTTGTCTTAAGGTGTGCATCCTCAGTAACAACTACCTGACAGGATCCGCTCCGTAACCACAACTAACCGAATGTGTCATTAATGAACTGTAACTTGTAGCGGGACTTTGAGTTTCGCCGCGGTACACTCGTTCCCTCAGATATAAATTATACCGTCGCAGCTGTATGAGCGCTCGACGGCAGAGAAAATGTATAAGAAAATGAAGGTACAAAAATTGCAACTCTTTTTGTTTTCTACCCGCTCTTGTCTCTTGAGAGCGGAGGTTTAACTTCACTTACTCGCTAGTCTTGGTATGATTCAGACGAAAAAACTTATTCGTTAGTTTTGGTCTGATTAAGACGAAAAAACTTATTGATGTGCAGACGTATTGTGGAAGTTTGTATGAAATTTGGAGGATGGAAGTAGCAATGTAAAATACATTGCATTCAATATCAACATGGTTTTAATTTGTATACATTAGTAATTCCTGGACGATGAAATTTACTGCAAGATTTAGGAGCAGCTACGACTTTTCATGCAGAAATGAGGCATGAGATTTTTGGAGAACAAGACCTGGACGCCTCACGAGAGAAGACATGTTAACATGGTAAAGAATGAACTCCTATCTACGCCATTTCCCCCTGTTAATCACATTTTGTTATTCTCTGTTGTCTTTCAAATAATTTTTGTAGTGGAAATTGGTTTGACTTTTGCTCAGAAACGCCACAAGGACCACCCCAACTATAGATTTTCTGAGTCACGAAGCCCGATAGCTTTTCTGTAATACAAAGTCCGATTTACATTTCATCATTTCCCTTTTTCACAGTCGTTAAAGATTTTAAAACCCCCTTTTTATTCACCATGTCTTCCCACATTTTCAACCTTTTCTTTTCTTCTCTTTTTTCTTTCTTCTTAACCACTACAAACTAAATGATAAGAAGAGTGAAGTTTATGGAACTGATTAATAGTTTGAATGAAAGTGAACAAAAAGTTACAATATTATGAGAAGGAAAGTTGCTACTCACCATATAGCGGAGATGCTGAGACTCAGCATCTCCACTATATGTTGAGTAGCAACTTTCCTTCTCATAATATTGTTGCATTCAATCCTGGATTTTCCATTGTTTGAACAAAAAATTAGGTTTTTGGACTTGTTAATTAAGTGCTGATTATTGACAAATAATTTGTCAAAGCAGTATAGTTAACAATATTTCATGTTCAGACAATTTTAAGTGAGAAGTAATTGATGTGACAAAAAGTTAGTTTTTTGGACTTGCTAATTAAGTGCTGATTATCGACAAGTAAATTGACAAAGCAATATATTTAACGATAATTCATGTCAGAGAATTTTGTATGAGAAGTAATTTACGTAACAATAAGTCAAAGTATCGAACACCGTAATCATTTTAAAAAGCAGTTATTATTGTGAAACAGTCAATTTACATACTAAAATTATTCTTTTCAAGAAGGTTGCCCTTTACAAAACAGTTTAATAGCACTTAGCATTACAGAGAAAAACGCAGTTCAGTTGTAGAAACGCAGTTCAATTGTTACGTAACTGGAAGTATAAAGAACTAATAATTAATTTCATGAAGTAGTTGCAAGTTTCCTTTTGTCCATGACTGAATTTTTTATGGGTGGCCATAGTGTTTTGATAATGAGTGCGAGTCAGTGTCTTTGCGACTATCCACGCCTGCCAACATACTACATTCTACTACTGATTTAATTTCAGAGTCAAGAGTTATATTTGATTTCGCTCACACTAAGTGAGGTGGCGACTGTTCGTTCACAGTAATTTCCAAACAGAGTCAAAATTAATTCATCATTTCGGACCAAAATTTCACTATCTACTTTCCATATTATTTGATATATTTTTTTATTTCTGCTGATCGTTATTGCGCGAATTATTTTGTGCAATAATGATCAAGTTATGACAGCACCTGACTTCTTCATGATTCGATGCCTTATCTCAAATTAATATCAAACCATTAGCAACACGGTATTTCTTTAATTACTCTACCACCCGGAGAGGAAAGGGGCGTGGTATAAGTTGACTGACAGGGTTGTTCTCATCAGAATCGACAGCAAACCAACACCGACAACGACAGTTCAGGCATACATGCCGACGTCGCAAGCAGAAGATGAAGAGAAAGTAGATGAGGATACTGAATGAATACATCAGTACGTAAAGGGAGATGAAAATCTAACAGTTAAGGAGGATGCAGTTGTAGAGGAAGGAGTGGAAGAAAGGGTCACGGGAGAATACAGGCTTGGTAGTAGAAATGAGAGAGAAGAAAGACTAATTGATTTCTGAAATAAATTTCAGCTAGTAATAGCGAGTAATCTGTTCAAGGATCAGAAGTGGATTAGATACACTTGGAAAAGGTTGAATCACAACTCAGTAATGATGAAGAGTAGGCTGAAGAGAGTCTGAGAAGAAGAATAAATGCACAAAGACGTGGGATATGGAAGTACTAAGGAACGAAGAGATACGCTTAAAATTTCTAAGGCTATAGTTACAGCAATAAGGAACAGCTCAGCAGACAGTTTAATTGAACAGGAATGGACATCTCCGAAAAGGGCAATCACAGAAATTGGGAAGAAAAATATAGATACAAGGATGGCAGCTGCGAAGAAACTGGATAACAGATAAAATACTTCAGTTGTTTGGCGAAAGAAGGAAGTATAAACATTTCAGGGAAATTCAGGAATGGAGAAATACGGGGTGAATATTAAAAAAAATCGAGAAGCTACAGGGACAGAATCCTAACTGGAAATGGCGGAAAAGAGGTCCTGTGAACATATATCCGGAAATGCATCGTTGCTCCGGTGGATGGCGCTGGCGACTCAAGTTTCCTCTTACCATAGATGACGATTATACAGATCGATGATGTCATTTCTGATAAGGGTGCTTTGTTGGTAAACAGGATTGATAATAGATGGTCTCATGAAAAACCATCGACAACATCCTTCCCGCAAAGCGAAGTTCACGGCTGATAATCCTTGCTCTCATTCCGGGATATAGGGATAGTGCGGTTGTCATGCAGGATACACATAATCGTACTTTGTCTTACACCATGTTGGCGGGCCACTTGCCTGGAGCTTGTAGTATGATTCGCCTCATCATACCGTAGAACCCCGTCCTCCTAATCTGTTGTATGCACAGTCCGCCACCTTGCTGCACGTTGATCTGCCTGAAAGGACCCATGATCACACAAAACGCCCACAAAGAGCTTGAAATGTCGTGTGTTGTAGTTGGTGTCTGCGAGGACACCTGTTTTGGTGTGGCCATGCTTCCTCTCCACCGTTTCCATTTGTTTAACCGTACACAGGCACAATCTCGGCTTGTTCCATGAATACCGAACCATTACGTTGCTTACAGTACGCTTCGTCATCACACAGCTTGGAACATACAAGGAACATACGTCACGTGGTCATAGGGACTTACATTCGTAAACGCTATCTACCCTGCCAACGATGCGTTTCAAGACACATGTTCATACGACTTTTTCTTCTCCATTTACAGTAAGGAATCCGTCCCTGCGGTTTGTCGGTTTTATTAATGTTCACCCTGTATAAGTTCAAATGGCTCTGAGCACTATGCGACTTAACTTCTGAGGTCACCAGTCACCTAGAACTTAGAACTAATTAAACCTAACTAATCTAAGGACATCACACACATCCATGTCCGAGGCAGGATTCGAACCTGCGACCGTAGCGGTCACGCGGTTCCAGACTGAAGCGGCTAGAACCGCACGGCCACACCGGCCGGCCTCTATAAGTCATTTAGAAATGAAATAAGTAGTAAGTGCAGGGAAGCTAAGACGAAATGGCTGCTTGAGCCGGCCGCTGGTGCCCTAACGGTTCTAGGCGCTTCAGTATGGAACCGCGCGACCGCTACGGTCGCAGGTTCGAATCCTACCTCGGGCATGGATGTGTGTGATGTCCTTAGGTTAGTTAGGTTTAAGTAGTTCTAAGTTCTAGGGGAATGATGACCTGAGATGTTAAGTCCCATAGTGCTCAGAGTCATTTGAACCTTTTTTTTTTTTTTTTTTTTTTTTGCTGCTTGAAAAATATGAAGAGAGAAAGAAGAAATAACTGCCGGAAGGAGTGACTCAGCATATGTTGATGTTGTTGTTGTGGTCTTCAGTCCTGAGACTGGTTTGATGCAGCTCTCCATTCTACTCTATCCTGTACAAGCTTCTTCATCTCCCAGTACCTACTGCACGGTACATCCTTCTGAATCTGCTTAGTGTATTCATCTCTTGGTCTCCCTCTACGATTTTTACCCTCCACGCTGCCCTCCAGTACTAAATTGGTGATCCCTTGATGCCTCAGAACATGTCGTACCAACCGATCCCTTCTTCTAGTCAAGTAGTGCCACAAACTCTTCTTCATCCCAATTCTGTTCCATACCTCCTCATTGGTTATGTGATGTACCCATCTAATCTTCAGCATTCTTCTGTAGCACCACATTTCGAAAACTTCTAGTCTCTTCTTGGGTTAAAGTATTTATCGTCCATGTTTCACTTCCATACATGGCTACACTCCATACAAATACTTTCAGAAACGACTTCCTGACAGTTAAATCTGTACTCGATGTTAACAAATTTTTCTTCTTCAGAAACGCTTTCCTTGCCATTGCCAGTCTACATTTTATATCCACTCTACTTCGACTATCATCAGTTATTTTGCTCCCCAAATAGCAAAACTCCTTTACTACTTTAAGTGTCTCGTTCCCTACTCTAATTCACTCAGCATCACCCGACTCAATTCGACTACATTCCATTATCCTCGTTTTGCTTTTGTTGATGTTCATCTTACATCCTACTTTCAAGACATTGTCCATTCCGTTCAACTGCTCTTCCAAGTCCTTCGCTGTCTCTGACAGAATTACAATGTTATCGGCGAACCTTAAAATTTTTATTTCTTCTCCACAGATTTTAATACCTACTCCAAATTTTTCTTTGGTTTCCTTTACTGCTTGCTCAATATACAGATTGAATAACATCAGGAATAGGCTACAACCCTGTCTCACTCCCTTCCCAACCACTGCTTCCCTTTCATGTCCCTCGACTCTTATATCTGGCATCTGGTTTCTGTACAAATTTTAAATAGCCTTTCACTCCCTGTATTTTACCCCTGTCACCTTTAGAATTTGAAAGAGAGTATTCCAGTCAACATTGTCAAAAGCTTTCTCTAAGTCTACAATTGCTAGAAACGTAGTTTGCCTTTTCATACTCTAGCTTCTGAGATAAGTCGTAGCGTCAGTATTGCCTCATGTGTTCCAATATTTCTACGGAATCCAAACTGATCTTCCCCGAGGTCGGCTTCTACCAGTTTTTCCATTCGTCTGTAAAGAATTCGCGTTAGTATTTTGCAGCCGTGACTTATTAAACTATTAGTTCGGTAATTTTCACATCTGTGAACATCTGCTTTCTTTGGGATTGGAATTACTATATTCTTCTTGAAGTCTGAGGGTATTTCGCCTGTCTGATACATCTTGCTCACCAGGTGGTAGAGTTTTGTCAGGACTGGCTCTCCCAAGGCTGTCAGTAGTTCTAATGGAATGTTGTCTACTCCCGGGGCCTTGTTTCGACTCAGGTCTTTCAGTGCTCTGACAATCTCTTCACGCAGTATCATGTCTCCCATTTCATCTTCATCTACCTCCTCTTCCATATCCTTAATATTGTCCTCAAGAATATCTCCCCTGTATAGACCCTCTATATACTCCCTCCACCTTTCTGCTTTCCCTTCTTTGCTTAGAACTGGGTTTCCATATGGTCTCTTGATATTCATGCAAGTGGTTCTCTTCTCTCCAAAGGTTTCTTTGATTTTCCTGTAGGCTGTATCTATCTTACCCCTCGTGAGATAAGCCTCTACATCCTTACATTTGTCCTCTAGCCATCCCTGCTTAGCCATTTTGCACTTCCTGTCGATCTCATTTTTGAGACGTTTGTATTCCGTTTTGCCTGCTTCACTTACTGCATTTTTGTATTTTCTCCTTTCATCAATTAAATTCAGTATTTCTTCTGTTACCCAAGGATTTCTATTAGCCCTCGTCTTTTTACCTACTTGATCCTCTGCTGCTTTCACTATTTCATTCCTCAAAGCTACCCATTCTTCTTCTACTGTATTTCTTTCCCCCATTCCTGTCAATTGTTCCCTTATGCTCTCCTTGAAACTCTGTACAACCTCTGGTTTTTTCAGTTTATCCAGGTCCCATCTCCTTAAATTCCCACCTTTTTGCAGTTTCTTCAGTTTTAATCTACAGTTTATAACCAATAGATTGTGGTCAGAGTCCACATCTGCCCCTGGAAATGTCTTACAATTTAAAATCTGGTTCCTAAATCTCTGACTTACCATTATATAATTTATCTGAAACCTTCTAGTGTCTCCAGGGTTCTTCCATGTATACAACCTTCTTTCATGATTCTTGAAGCAAGTGTTAGCTATGATTAAGTTATGCTCTGTGCAAAACTATACCAGGCGGCATCCTCATTCATTTCTTAGCCCCAATCCATATTCACCTACTACGTTTCCTTCTCTTCCTTTTCCTACTCTCGAATTACAGTCACCCATGACTATTTAATTTTCGTCTCCCTTCACTACCTGAATAATTTCTTTTATCTCATCATACATTTCATCAATTTCTTCATCATCTGCAGAGCTAGTTGGTATATAAACTTGTACTACTGTAGTAGGCGTGGGCTTCGTGTCTATCTTGGCCACAATAATGCGTTCACTATGCTGTTTGTAGTAACTTACCCACACTCCTATTTTTATTCATTATTAAACCTACTTCTGCATTACCCCTACTTGATTTTGTATTTATAACCCTGTATTCACCTGACCAAAAGTCTTGTTCCTCCTGCCACCGAACTTCACTAATTCCCACTATATCTAACTTTAACCTACCCATTTCCCTTTTTAAATTTTCTAACCTACCTGCCCGATGAAGGGATCTGACATTCCACGCTCCGATCCATAGAACGCCAGTTTTCTTTCTCGGCATATATAAAAGTCAAAACAGCCTTCCGTGGAATTAAAAGTAAGGGCAGTCACATTACGAATGCTATCGGAATTCCACTGTTAACTCCAGAGGAGAGAGTGGATAGGTACAAAGAGTACATCGATGACCTCTATGAAGGGAATAACATATCTGGTGACGCGATAGAAGAAGAAACAGGAGTCGACAGTTAAGAAATAGTGGCTCCAGTATTAGAATCAGAATCTGAAAGAGCGTATGGTCAAATAAGACGGAAGCGATAGAACATATACCATCGTAGTTTTGAAAACCACTGGGGGACGTGGCAACGAAATACCTATTCACATTGGTATGTAGAATTTATGAGACTCGCATCGTACCATCAGAGTTTCGGAAAAACATCACCCACACAATTCCGAAAGTAGCAATAGCCAGAAAGTGCATGAATAGCCTCACAGTCAGCTTAACAGTTCATGCATCCAAGTTGCTGACAAAAATAATGTACAGAAGAATGGGAAAGAAAGCTGAGGGTGTGTTAGATGACGATCATTTTGGCTTTAGGAAAGGTAACTGCGCCAGAGAGGCAGTCCTAACGTTGCGGCTGATAATGGAAGCAAGACCGTAGAAAAATCAAGACATGTTTATAGACTTTGTCGAGCTGGAGAAAGGCATTCGACAATATCAAATGGTGCAAGTTGTTGGAAATTCTGAATAAAATATGGGTAAGCTGTAGGGAGAGACGGATAATATACAATATGTACAAGAACCAAGAGGGAATAATAAGGGTGGACGACCAAGAACGAAGGGCTCAGATTAAAAATGGTGTAAGACAGAGGTGTAGTCTTTCACGTCTACTGTTGAACTTTTACATCGAATAAGGAATGATGGGAATAAAAAAGAGGCTCAGGAGTGGAATCAAAATTCAAGGTGAAAGGATATCAATGATACGATTCGCTGATGACATTGCTATCCTCAGCGAAAGTGAAGAGGAATTGTACGATCTGCTGAGTGGAATAAACAGTCTAACAATTAGAGGATGTGGATTGTGAGTAAATCGAAGTAAGTCTAAAATAATGAGAAGTAGCAGAAATGGGAACAATGAGAAACTTAACAACAAAATTGGTGATCATCGAGTATAAGGAGTTACGGAATTCTGCTGCCTTGTAAGAAAAGTAATCAACGACGGACGAAGCAATAAAGATATAAAAAGTTGACTAACACATGCAAAGAGGGCACCTGGTCAAGAGAAGTCTACTGCTATCAAACATAGGCCTTAATTTGAGGAAGAAGTTTCTGAGAATATGCGTTTAGAGCACAGAATTGTATGGTAATGAAACACCGACTGTGGAAATAGCGGTACAGAAGAGAACTGAAGCGTTTGAGATGTAGTGCTAGAGAAGAACGTTGAAAATTATGCGGCCTAATAAGAAAAGGACTGAGTCCCCCGCAGAATCAGCGTGGAAGCAGTATGTGGGAAACACAAGTAGAAGGGACATAATGATAGGACATCTTTAAAGATATCAGGAAATAACTTCGATGGCACTAGAGGAAGGTGTAGAGGGTAAAAAATGTCACGACAGACAGAGGTGTGACTACATTCAGCAAATAATTGAGGGCATAGGTTGCAATTGCTACTCTGAGATGAAGAGGTTGACACGGGAGAGGAATTAGTGGTGAGCTGCATCAAATTCTTGACAAGACTGATGACTTAAAATAAATAAGAAAATAGAAGTTTTAGAGGAGCCACTGCTGCAGAGTTTAACATGGCCATGGAAGACTGGCGATCAAATAAGGCATAAGGGATAGATAACATTCCTTTAGAAATTTTAAAGTCATTGGGTGGAAAAGTAGCCAAACGAAAGAAAGAACAGATAAGAGCGAGACAGTTACTCACAGTTAGTTGGGAAGACATCTGCTTTATGTCATTTCGAGTGAAGTAAAAAACAACAACGTTGCCTATCCAGTAATTAACAGAATATATTCCTGTATCTGCCCTCAGCTCTGGGGTTTTCAAGCTTCTTCATTTCTACTACAGTTATTTCATTTTCCCTTTGCTCACTTTTTTAGAGCAGTTTCAAATAAATGAACATGGTATTCCAAACGTACTTTAAGTGTTTTTATTTCTTTTTTTGGAACACCACATGCTGCCTGAAGATGTCTACTTATTCTTCTTACTATTGGAGATCTTACTTGTTAAAAACCTTACTTACTGAACTGAAGGCAAAATAGGTAAGTTATTTAAGATATATATGTTCCTAATATTGCCTATCGGCGAAATTGGGCACGTATTGAGGTCTGATGCTAAGTACACACAACAGTTGTTACACTAATCTAAAAAAAAAGGAAGATAAAGTGTTTTATTTTTAAAAGCTATGATACTATGAGGTTCTTTATTTAACGCCATATGAAATGAAATCAACAGAAAGATGATTTCGCATTACTTGCCAGTTTCCCAGCCGCTATGGAGCTAAAAAAGACGATGAACAGGACTGTAACACTTTTAGCTCCATTACTATCTACATCTAACGGTAATGGTACCCCACGGCTGGAAGGTGGCAGCAAGAAATCGAAGATGGTGTAAATGGTGCTTTCAGAATAGGTATGACGATTGTAGCCATATGCGAGATATTTGAGACGATCATACCACTGGGTGGTTTCATTATTTGTTTATTAGTTGCTGTTTTAACATGTGACCTGTACCTTAGAAGCTACTATGGGCTGTGTTTTGCAGTTGTTAGTATTACTGTTTAGATCAACAGAGTATTATCAAAGAGTTTCCTTCTTTTTTAAATAGTTACCTGTGCAGCAAAGAAACAAAACGACGCTTTAAGTAAACAACTGATAAAGAATGAAGAAATAATTGATGGGTAGTTTGTAACCTAGAGAATACGGAAAGAGAGAGCTAACGGGACTACCTACAAACATATATTAAACGTAATGAAAGGAGGTTACCGATAATGGTAAGAAATACGTGTATCTAATTTAATTGCTAATAAGTGTGGGTCACCTCTGTTACACAGTTCACGACAGGTACAAGGCCTTTCCACATGCGACAGCAATAAAAAATGGGAGTGCCGAATATTGCCCTAGTGCGATGCCAACAATGTAATATGAGAATAATAAAAGATTCTCTTCTATTCTGCCGATCTGAGAATGCATTTTGGGCTCCTATGACACTTTTACATTTAATTTCTACGTTATTTTCGAATAGTATTTCATAAAAAATTTCATTGATTTTCTGAACGAACACGACTTCTTTTATTATTCTCTCCTTCATGATCATCAAACGACATGGCAAGTATTGGATATTATTTCTTTGCTTTTTAATGTGTGTTAATTAGATTTACAGACATTTCACTGATGATATTTTTGTTGACGGAGAGTTTATTGAACCTTTTTGGACCGTTAGGCTTTGTTGTATCGACGTTTGGTTTCCGTGGAGCAGATATCTGATGTTACCATGTTTTTGATATGTATATGTGTTTCACGTATTCATAAATTTGTGTTTTTTGGTGAAAATAATATATTACACCTTGAACAGCTAGTGATGGGGACGTAGGCGTCGTTGGTGCACATATGACCGTGTGAAATTCTGGTCCCAGAGCTATTAAAAAACATGATTGTAACTTTGTCTAAAAGGCCTTTGAAGCTGATGAGTTTTTAATAACACGTTCAGCGAACTGCGTTGCTATTGTTTTTCGCGTATTTCGCTGGCGACATAATAGACTGGAGATTTGATTGAGAAATAATTACGTAATGTCCCAAGTTAAAGTGAGCAATTACTGTTCGCCATAGATGTCCTGCTGAAGAATGTTTCTGAGGCACTGAAAGAAAAACAATTACCGTCCTCTTGTTTTACGTTACTTTGAAATTGTTATTAGAGAAAAAAATATGAGTCACATGAATTTCGCGGCACAGAAACTCTGTGTTCGGCATTAGAACGCACGTGATAAAGCCTTCCCTCTGCAATAAAAATTGGTCTTTGTATTCACATTTATCAGTTTTATTTGCGGAGGCGCTTTGAATATAATCAATTAAAGGCAACCTAGTTAAAAACGACACAGTCCACCGCCAAGAGCTGATAGTAAATACTTTTCTATTGGGGCCGGATTCAGTCGTCAGACCGTCACCAAGTACACTATGTACCAAAGAGGAGAATACATGAAATCCATTTTATATTTAGCTGTCAATATCTCGTTACCTGGTGTACACCCAAGAACCCTAACTTAATAAAGTCTCATATAATAACGCAAGACATTGAAATCAGCTTACGTGATGAGATAAAAGCAACGGTCTCAGTTACCATAAAAGCCATCGTAAGTCACTGAATACAAAATATTTCTGTTGGTCCATGGTGGTCAGGGGACATCAGCTGGTAAGTTATTTTCAGTGTCAATAAAATTCACTAACAGCCGTATAATTTAATATATTTTATTCTGAAAGCAACAAATTTCGGCATTTCATTGTGGCATCCACATGGCCTATACGATTCTATCCAAATAAACGAAATTGTCGTATACCGCCATAAATCACTGGATATCGTGAATTCCAATCGTTACACAATTGCTTCATATGAAGACGTGACAGCTCTCCTGGCCTGGAGATGGCAAAATGAAATGTCGAAACTGGTTGTTTTCAGTACAAAATACACACATCAAAAGAAGCTTTGCATTACTTCAGTACCGAGAGTTCCGGGACTTGTACAAAGAATTTGAACAGTGGTCAACATAAACATCATATCCACCCTCTTTCTTGATCATGAAAACCACACATTGCGTGTTGTGCCACCATAATGCCAGACCGTCACAGGTGGTGGTCCAGATTGCTGTACACAAAGGTACCTGATAGCCAGTAGCACGTCCTCTTTCATTGATGCATGCCTGTACTCGTCGTGGCATACTATCCACAAGTTAATCAAGGCACTGTTGGTCCACATTGTCCCATTCCTCAACGGCGATTCGACGTGGTGGTTGGTTGCTCACGTCGTCCATAAATATCCCTTTTCAATCTATCCCGTGTTAGATGGGGTTCATGTCTATAGAACATGCTGGCCACTCTAGTCGAGCGATGCCGTTATTCTGAAGAAAGTCATTCACAAGATGTGCACGAGGGTGGCGCGAATTGTCGTCCATTAAGACGAATGCCTCGCCAAAATGCTGCCGATATGGTTGCACTATCGGTCGGAGGATGGCATTCACGTGTCGTACAGCCGTTACGGTGCCTTTCATGACCACCAGCGGCGTACGTCGGCTCCACATAATGCCACCCTAAAACAGTAGGGAACCTCCACCTTGCTGCACTCGGTGGGCAGTGTGTCTAAGGCTTTCAGCCTGACCGGGTTGCCTCCAAACAAGTCTCCGACGATTGTCTGGTTGAAGGCATATGTGACAGTCATCGATGAAGAAAACGTGATGCCAATCCTGAGCGATGCATTCTGCATATTGTTGGGCTAATCTGTACCGCGCTACATGGTGTCATGGTTGCAAAGTTTGACCTCGCCATGGACGTCAGGGGTGAAGTTGCGCATCATGCAGCCTATTGGGCACAGTTTGAGTAGTAACACGACGTCCTGTGGCTGCACGAAAAGCATTATTCGACATGGTGGCGTTGCTGTCAGGGTTCTTCCGAGCCATAGTCCATAGGTAGCGGTCATCCACTGCAGCAGTAGGCCTTGGGCAGCCTGAGCGAGGCATGTCATCCTCTCTCTCTTTATCTCCTGCATGTCCGAACAACATCGCTTTGGTTCACTCAGAGACGCCTGGACATTTCCCTTGTTGAGAGTCCTTCCTGGCACGAAGTAACAATACGGACGCGATCGAACCGCGGTATTTACTGTCTAGGCATGGTTGAACTATAGACAACACGAGCCGTGTGCTCCTTCCTGGTGGAATGAGTGAAATTGATACGCTGTTGGACCCCCACCGTCTAATAGGCGCTACTCGTGCATGGTTGTTTACATCTTTGGTTTGGTTTAATGACATCTCTGAGCAGTCAAAGGGACTGCGTCTGTGATACAATATCCACAGTCAACGTCTAACTTCAGGAGTTTTGGGAACTGGGGTGATGCAAAACTTTTTTTGATGTGTGTTTCTTAAAGTATTCGGCTGTTGGTGAATTATATTGACATTGAAAAAGAATAATACAAAATATGTCGCATAAAGTAATGGGATTGAGAGTGTTCATATATATATAGCAATATACTTAAGTATGATGTATTTATACAGTGCTATTCATTGTCACGTAGTAAAATATATTACACTGTGAATAATAACATGAACCAGACGTTGGCAATCTTCCTTCTACGTATACAGTCTGGTGCTAACACTCTGTGTGGAGGCACACAGCTGATCATCGCTTGCAAGTCGAACCAATCATGATACAGATGGTCTGCATACATCGATACTTAGTCCGCCCCGGTAACTGAGTGCTCAGCGCGACAGAATGTCAATCCCAAGGGCCCGGGTTCGATTCCCGGCAGGGTCGGAGATTTTCTCCGCTCAGGGACTGGGTGTTGTGTTGTGTTGTCCTAATCATCATCATTTCATTCTCATCGACACGTAAGTCGCCGAAGTGGGGTGAAATCGAAGGACTTGCACCACGGCGAATGGTCTACCCTACGGGAGGACCTAGTCACACGACATTTACATTTTAGCGATACTTACACTACGACTCCGGTGATTAATATCTTTACAATTATAGATTACACATATACACTCCTGGAAATGGAAAAAAGAACACATGGACACCGGTGTGTCAGACCCACCATACTTGCTCCGGACACTGCGAGAGGGCTGTACAAGCAATGATCACACGCACGGCACAGCGGACACACCAGGAACCGCGGTGTTGGCCGTCGAATGGCGCTAGCTGCGCAGCATTTGTGCACCGCCGCCGTCAGTGTCAGCCAGTTTGCCGTGGCATACGGAGCTCCATCGCAGTCTTTAACACTGGTAGCATGCCGCGACAGCGTGGACGTGAACAGTATGTGCAGTTGACGGACTTTGAGCGAGGGCGTATAGTGGGCATGCGGGAGGCCGGGTGGACGTACCGCCGAATTGCTCAACACGTGGGGCGTGAGGTCTCCACAGTACATCGATGTTGTCGCCAGTGGTCGGCGGAAGGTGCACGTGCCCGTCGACCTGGGACCAGACCGCAGCGACGCACGGATGCACGCCAAGACCGTAGGATCCTACGCAGTGCCGTAGGGGACCGCACCGCCACTTCCCAGCAAATTAGGGACACTGTTGCTCCTGGGGTATCGGCGAGGATCATTCGCAACCGTCTCCATGAAGCTGGGCTACGGTCCCGCACACCGTTAGGCCGTCTTCCACTCACGCCCCAACATCGTGCAGCCCGCCTCCAGTGGTGTCGCGACAGGCGTGAATGGAGGGACGAATGGAGACGTGTCGTATTCAGCGATGAGAGTCGCTTCTGCCTTGGTGCCAATGATGGTCGTATGCGTGTTTGGCGCCGTGCAGGTGAGCACCACAATCAGGACTGCATACGACCGAGGCACACAGGGCCAACACCCGGCATCATGGTGTGGGGAGCGATCTCCTACACTGGCCGTACACCACTGGTGATCGTCGAGGGGACACTGAATAGTGCACGGTACATCCAAACCGTCATCGAACCCATCGTTCTACCATTCCTAGACCGGCAAGGGAACTTGCAGTTCCAACAGGAAAATGCACGTCCGCATGTATCCCGTGCCAGCCAACGTGCTCTAGAAGGTGTAAGTCAACTACCCTGGCCAGCAAGATCTCCGGATCTGTCCCCCATTGAGCATGTTTGGGACTGGATGAAGCATCGTCTCACGCGGTCTACACGTCCAGCACGAACGCTGGTCCAACTGAGGCGCCAGGTGGAAATGGCATGGCAAGCCGTTCCACAGGACTACATCCAGCATCTCTACGATCGTCTCCATGGGAGAATAGCAGCCTGCATTGCTGCGAAAGGTGGATATACACTGTACTAGTGCCGACATTGTGCATGCTCTGTTGCCTGTGTCTATGTGCCTGTGGTTCTGTCAGTGTGATCATGTGATGTATCTGACCCCAGGAATGTGTCAATAAAGTTTCCCCTTCCTGGGACAATGAATTCACGGTGTTCTTATTTCAATTTCCAGGAGTGTATCATATGTAACTATGGGCATTAGTGATAATCATATGAAAGACTAACGATCTATACGTTGTGTATAATACTATATTATGAAAATCACAAAAAAAACTTAGCATTGACAGTAATGAAGTGCAAATGACCAGCAACTTATATTTTTGCTATTTTATCTACACAAAATGATATATAATGGATGAATCTAAATACATATTCTTAATAAGTATTATACACACCTTAATGATCTGTAACAGCACGGAATAGTTTTATTTTATCCGTTACAAAAAATTGTTAAGGTAACTGCGTATCTTCATGTTACTTTACACTCAAATACTTCAATCAGGATCAACCAAACCTGATTTAATAACTGCACTTTTAATTTGTACAGCACATTTTAGAGCTCAGTCTGTCAGATGCAGGTGGCATAATTTATACAGTTAATTATACAGTAAGTTCTTATTAATCATACACTGTATGCGTCTGTTAATATAATTAGCGAGTGTTTGCTGTAGTTTCAGCCATTTACATGCAAGCAAGTAATTTCCATCTATTATACCGCAAAATATTCAGTCGGTTCGTATTAGTCGTACACTGTAGTGATCTTTTATATTAATCAGCAAGGGCTTTTGCTATATCATTAAATATTCGGTCTGTAAATGTAAGTCTGTAAGTAGGCTGTTTAGGCTATCTTATTGGTAACGCCACTAGCGCTCTGTATGAAAATCACTGGCTGTGCTGTGTGCAGTCTGTGGCTAGTTTGCATTGTTGTCTGCCATTGTAGTGTTGGGCAGCTGGATGTTAACAGCGCATAGCATTGCTCAGTTGGAGGTGAGCCGCCAGCAGTGGTGGATGTGGGGAAGTGAGATGGCGAATTTTTGAGAATCTGGAAATATGTCCATCAGAAACAGTACATTTGTAAGAATGGATGTCATGAACTGCTATATATATTATTACTATTAAGGTAAATACATTGTTTGTTCTCTATTAAAATCTTTCATTTGCTAACTATGCCTATCAGTAATTAGTGCCTTCCGTAGTTTGGATCTTTTATTTAGCTGGCAGTAGTGGCGCTCGCTGTATTGCAGTAGTTCGAGTAACGAAGATTTTTGTGAGGTAAGTGATTTGTGAAAGGTATAGGTTAATGTTAGTCAGGGCCATTCTTTTGTAGGGATTATTGAAAGTCAGATTGCGTTGCGCTAAAAAAAGATTGTGTGTCAGTTTAAGCACAGTCATGTATAATTTTTCTAAGGGGATGTTTCATATGTCGACCCTTAGCCGAGGACACCTCACTGGAATCTTCTGATTTTTTCTTGTAGTTTGTGTAATTAGTGTAGCTATTGTTTATTGCTAGCCCGTAATTGTAGAGAGAATCTCCTTTGTAGTTGCAGTCTTTCATTGTTGTACAGTAAAACAGTTGTGGCATGCATGTAGATTTGCACCAAGTATTTCGCAGCTGTGCTTGCAATTAACTAGATATTATTTTCAGGGCTATGTTAATGTGTTCTCTTATTTTTGCTCTTCAAATTGTGCTTTTCTGTGTTATCGTGTGAAATATTGTGACAATAATGGCGTGTGAAAAACGTAACACTAGGCTCCAAAGTAAACTGAGAAATAATAGTGACGACGAGCGTAGCTTGTCAGCACCACTGTGTAGTGAATTAACAGACATTCGAAGTAGTAATTTGGTAATAGTGCATAGGGAAATGGAGCGGGCAGCAAATAATGGTGTAGACAATGAAACAAGTAGTGAACAGGGAAGCATTATCGATCGATCGGTCGGCAACAGCTCGCCTCAGGAATCCGAAATGACAGAACACAATATTGCATATGCTGTAGACTTAGGTTTTGGGTCCTCACCGTTTTCTCAAATGAGTCAAGACACATTTTCTGCTTGTCAAAATGTGAATGTTGCCGGTGAAAATGCACTGCCAAAAAGCATAGAGAAACAGATTCCAGACACTAATACATTATTATTGCAATTAATGCAACAAATGGAACAAAATCAGAGACAAACACAGCAAAAGCTTCAAAAGTTAGACACCATGCTTGAACACACACGTGAAGATTTAACTACTGAGTTACATAACATTGAATCGAAATGTCAAAAAGTTTGTAATGATGTAAAAACACAAATTTGTGAACATTTTCAACCTATTTTTTCGCGGCATGAAAATGCATGACAGAATCACGAAGCAGCCATAAAAGAACTGCAAACTATTGTTCATGAAAATCATGAGACCTAGCAAGCTAAAATTGACTCAGTTGCATCTACCGATTCGGTTACGCAACTTGCAA
Organism: Schistocerca americana; assembly: GCF_021461395.2. Lineage (NCBI taxonomy): Eukaryota > Metazoa > Arthropoda > Insecta > Orthoptera > Acrididae > Schistocerca > Schistocerca americana. The sequence goes on along the minus strand of NC_060119.1, from coordinate 435,378,719 downwards.
AAACTCAGGAAAACTTCAAGGACGCAGTAGATACTCTGAAAATTGGTTCAGAAAGACACATGGAGGAAATTAGTTCATTATCAGAGAAAGTAGTTGAACTTTCGGACCAACTAAATAATTTATTTACGAAGGTAGATGATAATCTGAATGACACAAAACCGGTAGTCTTTAATGACACAGAAGAGTGCGAACAAATTAGGAAATTCAAACAAAATCAGAATCAAATTAATACGCAACACCAAAGAGAAATCCGGGAAGTACAAGATCAGCTGACACAGGTAATACAAGAATTACGTATTTCAGAGGACACTCGCGCTCCAATACGGGAAGAGGGACATAGAAATACGGAACAGCCATAAAACACGGGGTACTTCGGAAATTATGCAAGAAATTGGCAAGGTGCACCGAATTTTGAGATGGAACCGCCGAAACGACGTAACAATGACCGACATGCGACTCGCCGACATGACTATAAGCTGTTCATTACTACACGTAAATTCAAAACATTTAAGAATTCCGGCAACGACATTCATCCACAAGCGTGGCTTCATCAATTGTATCATTGTTTTCCTCCCAACTGGTCATTAGAGCACAGATTAGAATTTATCTGTGGCTATTTAAAGAATGAACCAGCTGTAAGAATGCGATCGGTCATTCACGATTGCCACAGTGATGGAGAATTTTATCATGCCTTCCTCTCAGCATATTGGTCTCAAGCTACACAAGACCGGGTAAAACATAGCATCATAATGATGAAACATTTCGAACAATCTGAATTTTCCAGTCTTGTGAAATATTTTGAAGACATGTTGCACAGGAATCAGTACCTGTCAAACCCATACAACCCCTCAGAACTCATCCGCATTTGCTTAATCAAACTACCTGAACATTTACGGCATATTATTTTGGCAGGACGTTACAAAGACGACATTGAAGCTTTTCAGGGACTCTTACAAGAATTAGAAATTGACACTGACAATCGCGGAATGCGAAAACAGGAACACAACAATTATAGGTCACATCCATCGCAATTCCGCGATGGTAGAAATAATAACTGGACACGACAAGGCTATTCTTACAAAGCAAATCGTGAACAAAACAGACACCACCCATATGACAACCACTGGCAGAGTAACAGTTACAGAAAAAGATCGCATTTCCGTAGTAATGAATATGACAGAGACAATCATAGAAACAGACAATATGGCAACCAGAACTATTATTATTACGGGAGACAGAATAACTTCAGACGCAACGGTCCACCGTGCAGTGATAATTCAGGGAGAAATTCTCCACCACTTAACCGACAAGAAAGAAACTACAGAAACTACCGACATGACGACAGACGATATAATCATAAAGACAGACCTGAGTTTCATTAGAACTGGCGGGATTTAAACAGGGCTGGGCCCTCTCGGCAAGGTGAATTTGTAGAAGTTAGGTCTCCTAATCCTAATAACGACGCGCGCCAACAAAGAAACAGACAATGACTAGCACCACAGGCAGCCACGTGCGCCGGCTGGCTCAGGGAAAAATAACATACACGCTAACCTCGAGAAAAATTTTAGCATTCCTTACCGACGTATAAAACATGATAACTGCCTTGAAGTTGAAACTCTGTGCACTAGAAAGGTAAAAGATTGCACCACATTTCACATGTAAAACCGTTTATTGAAAGATAATCTGCTTTTTAACTTTGTCTTTGCCATAAAACTTTTCACTTCACATTTCTAGTATGCTTTGTCAGACTTAAGAAACTGTTACCATGCAACAATGTTTGAAGTTAAATATCCAGTCAAGAACCAAGAGAACTTATTTAAACAGAAATTATGAATGTATTGTTATAGTGAACAGACGACACAGTGTTGTTATTTGTACGTTCTTGCTTGTTAGTTGCACGATTATGTAACGACTATAAGGCTTACATACTTAGAACATATACAGGCACTGCTAATCAGATTTTAATGCAACATTTTGGTTTACTTGAAAATACATTCTTTATTTGAAGTACTTTCTGTGGGATTAAAGATGACTTAGCATTTGGTTTCTTTGACAGCTACACAATTATATCACGACGCTACTAACGTGTGACACAATTTACATTGTGGCTTTTGCAGTGTATCTGTTTTTCTGAATTCTTCTGGAAAGTAAAACACGTTTTAGTAGTAACATTTGTGGTATAGCTACAATGTGACAGCCTTTTCCGTAGCACAACAATACGTTACAGTACAGTACTTTCTTGATCACAGTAAGGTACGTAATAACTACGATATCTATATGCAAAGCTTTTCACTTTCGTTTATGATGAGGGAAGTACATTGACTTCAGCAGAACTTTGTTTACAGAGGACGATAACTACGACACTTCCACAGAATTATCTTACAGCAAGACGCACATTTAGTGCTACATGACACGCATTTGAGAGATTAATTTTGTACTTAAATCATTTATTTTTCAAGATTTTTGAATTACAAAGAAAGTGTTCCATGATACATTTCATTCCATTGCTGTACTCTGTAACACCTGAGGGTATAATTACATTAATCCTCAGGGGGTACACACCTACTTTGTATACCATGTGTCTGGCAAGCACAAGGAGCCCTAGCTAATATGGTATTTGAAACTTCCTGGCAGATTAAAACTGCGTGCCCGACCGAGACTCGAACTCGGGACCTTTGCCTTTCGCGGGCAAGTGCTCTACCAACTGAGCTACCGAAGCACGACTCACGCCCGGCACTCACAGCTTTACTTCTGCCAGCACTTGCCCGCGAAAGGCAAAGGTCCCGAGTTCGAGTCCCGGTCGGGCACGCAGTTTTAATCTGCCAGGAAGTTTCATATCAGCGCACACTTCGCTGCAGAGTGAAAATCTCATTCTGGGAATATGGTATTTGCTTATACAACATTACACATCAGTACCGTATTTCTCTAACACATAAATTACACAGCTATCTGATCATTTAACTGAGAGAGACAAACATTTTTTTTTACTACATCAGTGACACATGTTTACACAATTACACAGTTGGATAACTTCACACTTATGAAACTGTATTTTGTCTGTACTTTGTGATCTGTTCATATTTTATCAGAACCATTGTGATACTATGAGAGCTTTGAATGATGTATTTGGTATGGGATCATGATCTTTAAAGTACGTTTGAGGTAGATGACACTACTGAAATGAGCAGAGAATTTTCTTTAGGTTTTGAAATTATTGGCGGAAGCTACGATGATTTTGAGATACGACTGAGGTGTTATGATGCTATTATTATGATGACAATGTGTATTATGCTGTTGAGGTATGTTTATGATCAATAAGCTGAGAATCGTACTTTAAGAGTTATGAAATGTGTGTAAATGCTTGAATGTATCACAATGCAGGCGAAAATTTTTTTCACACTGTTATATTCATAGGATTTTGTTTCTACACATTTGCAACGCAAATTCTCGACCTGTGAAATTTTTTATATGAGACTGTCACTGTAGTGCAAACTGATGTCGTAAATATTTCGGTAAGAAAGTTAAGTGACCACCTTCACATAATGCGTCGTGGGCACCCAGCTGCGCAACAGTCGCCTGGAAAAAAGCCATTAGTGTGTGCCTTTCAGAGGCACAGGTGGAGAAAAAAGGAGGCCATTATCCTTGCTATTGACATTTCTTTGTAGAAAGCATCGCAAATACGTCATGCTCAAACTTGAAAACATATGATTACACTGTGGTGCTCTTAATTTATGATATTTACCAAAATGCCTAATGAAATGATGAGAAACATTTTACATCTATTGCCTTTCTAGTTGAGAGATTGCTCATTTTGTTTCCAGCTGTGTTGCAGCATTGGTTTTATAAAATAAAATTAAGTGCATTTGCTAATGTGAACACTTTCTGCCAACAGATCACTTGGAATGGAAAGAACAATAAGAAGGGATCGATGCCGTGAACACCAGAGGCACACTCGACTGATGTATCCGAGCAAGTCATCAGTCGCTGAACATTGTTTGTCGGAAAATGACGCCATGGAGTATGACTGCACGAGGATTCTGGTACAGACGTCGAGATACTGGGACAGCGTTGTTAGAGAGGCCATCGAAAATCGCACCAATGACGACCTCATAAATGGTGACTGTGGCTATAATCTTAGCAAGGCTTGGCAACCAGCGATCGGGTTAATCAAGAGTAAATCGAGCAAACGTATAGTTGTGACGACCACGGCGGACAGAGCCATCACACCGACGTCATCTCAGACGCCGTCGCAATCTGTTCCACCGCGCGACCGTGGCGCGGGGCGCGGACGGCGGAGGGAGCGCGCCGCGGGCGGAGGGTATTTAAATCGGCCGCCGCCGCGACCGAACCCAGTTCCCTCTGAGCAGCCATAGCGTACGGATCTCCGTGCCGGCACGTTCACAGGAGCTCAGTCCGTCAGTTCACCTGATGATGGTGACATGTATGATCGCCGAAATATTGTGCCCGTTGGACACTATAGACCGACAGCATACCCGTGGATATTTTGATTATCAAATACGCCGGGAGAAACTCAAGAATCACATTATTTATTCTGTTTTGTTTTAATGCACATGTGTGAAGTTGATGTTTCAAAAGTTATTCTGATCTTTTATGTGTTTACTTATGTCATAATTCCTGTAACACTGATGTATATGTTATTTTGATTCATTTGTAAAGCCTATATTACTACAAATGTTATCTGTATTGTTATGTTCTTTAATGATGTATTTTGTACCTTTGTTATTATGTTCTCATGTTATAAAATTGTAATTGACACCAGTTCATCAAATTAAGTAACTTGTAAGCATTCATTTCACTGCACACGTTTCTGTTGGTCATAGTATATGCACAATATGTGAGAAGTTGGGACCTGTAGTGTTTGCACGTGAGTTAATAATTCAGCAATGGACTGGATAACAGCATTGCTGGTTCTAAGGACATTTCAAAAAAATTTTTTTGTGTGCACAAGTGGTGGTTCATGGACTTGCTATATTCTCCGCAAGACCCTTCAATGGTGATTGTACACCTGCACAGTCACAGCAGATGGCTGCTAGCCATCTCTACAAGGACTACAGTGGGTCTGCATCTTTGATGACCCACCAATAACATTTTTTCTACAAGGACTACAGTGGGTCTACACCTTTGATGACTCACCAGTACCATTATTTCTACAAGGACTGCAGTGGGTCTGCACCCCTGGTGGCCACCAATACCATAATCTCTTACAAGACTACAGTGGTCTGCTCTGTGATGACCTACCTACCACTCTGTGGTGGGTTTGCTCTGTTGTGGGCAATTACCTGTCTGCATGTCAAAAGTCAGAACTGTCTTTCCGTTGGAAGGACAACACTAATTCTTCAAGACTGCATGGAAATCCACTACTTCCGTGTGCATTTTCTTTTACTGCTCAGACTTTGAGAAAAACACTGCAATTTTACTGTGATGAACGATCAGGACTGTCTTTATGGACTGTGAGAAAATTTTAGCTTTTGACCAAAATTGTATCGATAAGTGTGTGCATTTGATTTCTTTGTTATTGTAATTATGAAAAATTTTTTCAAATCTGTATTGGCCACTGCCCAAAACAATTCGTAAAATTTTTTGTGGGGAGCATGGGGGCTATGTAAGTAGGCTGTTTAGGTTTTCTTATTGGTAATGCCACGTAGCGCTCTGTATGAAAATCACTGGCTGTCCTGTGTGCAGTCTGTGGCTAGTTTGCATTGTTGTCTGCCATTGTAGTGTTGGGCAGCTGGATGTTAACAGCGCATAGCATTGCGCAGTTGGAGGTGAGCCGCCAGCAGTGGTGGATGTTTGGAAGTGAGATGGCGGATTTTTGAGAATCTGGAGGTGTGTCCATCAGAGACAGTACATTTGTAAAAATGGATGTCATGAACTGCCATGTATATTATTACTATTAAGGTAAATACATTGTTCGTTCTCTATTACAATCTTTCATTTGCTAACTATGCCTATCAGTAATTAGTGCCTTCCGTAGTTTGAATCTTTTATTTAGCTGGCAGTAGTGGCGCTCGCTGTATTGCAGTAGTTCGAGTAACGAAGATTTTTGTGAGGTAAGTGATTTGTGAAAGGTATAGGTTAATGTTAGTCAGGGCCATTCTTTTGTAGGGATTATTGAAAGTCAGATTGCGTTGCGCTAAAAAAATATTGTGTGTCAGTTTAAGCACAGTCATATATAATTTTTCTAAGGGGACGTTTCAAGTCGTACACTGTCTGCAGCCGTTCGTTTAATCAACGACTGTCTGCTGCGGCTCGAGCAGTTTCCACTCTCTGTCCCTATTACCATTAATAATATACCATGAATGTACCTATTTTCCTGCATATTTTCAGCCTTCATATTATAGAAATTCTGATGCTGCGGGTGATAATGGAAGCAAGACTAAAGAAAAATCAAGACACGTTCATAGGATCTGTCGACCTGAAAAAAGCGTTCGACAATGAAAAATTTTGCAAGGGGTTCGAAACTCTGAGAAAAATATGGGTAAGCTATAGGGACAGACGGGTAATATACAATATGTACAAGAGCCAAGAGCGAATAATGAGGGTGGACGTCCAAGAACGAAGAGCTGGCATTGAAATGGGTGTAAGACAGGGATCTAGTCTTTCACATCTACTGTTCAATTTGTACGTCGAAGAAGCAATGATGGGAATAAAAGAGACGTTCAGGAGTGGAATTAAAATTCAAGGTGAAAGGATATCAGTGATACGATTCGGTGACGACATTGCTATCCTGAGTGAAAGTGAAGGAGCATTGCATGATCTGCTGAATGGAATGAACACTCTAATGAGTACGGAATGTGGACTGAGAATAAATCGAAGAAAGGCGAAAGTAATGAGAAGAAACAGAAATGAGAATAGCGAGAAACGTAACATCAGGATTGACGATCACAAAGTACATGAAACTAAGGAAATCTGCTACCTCGGCAGTAAAATAACCAATGGCAGATGGAGCAAGGAGGATATCAAAAGCAGACTAGCAGTGGCGAAAAGGGCATTCCAGGCAAAGAGAAGTGTACTAGTATCAAACATAGGCCTTAATCTGAGGAAGAAATTTCTAAGAATGCACGTCTGGAGCCGGCCAGAGTGGCCGAGCGGTTCTAGGCGCTACAATCTGGAACCGCGCGACCGCTACCGTCGCAGGTTCGAATCCTGCCTTTGGCATGGGGGTGTGTGATGCCCTTAAGTTGGTTAGGTTTAAGTAGTTCTAAGTTCTAGGGGACTGATGACATCAGAAGTTAATCCCACAGTGCTCAGAGCCATTGGAAACATTTTTTGTGCGTCTAGAGTACAGCGTTGTATGGTAGTGAAACATGGACTGTGGGAAAACCGGAACAGAAGAGAATCGAAACATCTGCGATGTGGTGCTACAGACGAATGTTGAAAATTAGGTGGACAGATAAGGAAAGAAATGAGGATTTTGTGCTCAGATTCGGAGAGGAAAGGAATATGTGGAAAACACTGTTAAGGAGAAGTGACAGGATGATAGGACATCTGTTAAGACGTGAAGAAATCACTGCCATGGTTCTGGAGGGAGCTGTAGAGGGCTAAAACTGTAGAGGAAGACATAGATCGGAATACATCCAGCAAATAATAGAGGAGATAGGTTGCAAGTGCTACTCTGAGATTAAGAGATTGGCACAGGAAAGGAATTCGTGGCGAGCCGCAGCAAATCAGTCAGTTTTCGGTCATCAGAAGACTGAACAACCCAAAAAAAAAATCTGTAACAGAAATTTGTAGCTATTATTCCGAAAAAAAAATGATGAAATAGCCCATGTTCCAATTCCGCTTTAAAGTAGTCATTAATTTTTTCCCACCAGACTGCTCCCTACTTTTTAAGGGGTCATCCACCAGCGTCATTTTTTCTTCTTCTTTATACAGATGATCAGTTACTTGCAGTGCTGCTTAAGCGATGACTGTTAAATACTTTTGTTCCTTCATAACATCGGCCTGTGGAATTGTAATTACAATTAATTTGTGATAACAACAAAACAGGAACAACGTCGGTAAGTTATCAGAGACGACTGCAGTTCTATATGGTCGTCTTTGGTTCGAAACCCTTTGTTCCTTGAGAATGAGAAGTCGAACGACAATGCGTTGCCGGCCAACGTTCGACCGAATCTAACGTTTGTCGTTAGTTGACATTCGTTGGCCTAATGTGTAACCGTCTTAAGAATGCAGTGTCTCGCGGGGCTAATATTGAATAAAAAGTGCTCGGGCTCCACCCATAACAACCTTAATAGTGACGGCGCCTGCAGCTTCGCGATGCGTGGGCTCCAACAATAGCGAGGCTCAGGCTGGAGCAGCGAACGCGGAGTCAACATACGCCCGTATGTGACAACGCCATGAGCACCAGTGCCGTCACAGCCGGCCGCCAGACTATACAGGCTGGTCCATTGATCGTGACCGGGCCAAATATCTCACGAAATAAGCATCAAACGAAAAAACTTCAAAAAACGAAACTCATCTAGCTTGAGGGGGGAAACCAGATGGCGCTATGGTTGGTCCGCTAGATGGCGTTGCCATAGGTCAAACGGATATCAACTCATCATCATCATCATCAGTTATCTGCTATATTAACAGGTCCTTTGCCTCTCCATTTTCTGCGATCCATTGCTTCCTTCTTAAGACTGCTGTATGTTGGACCGTCCATCATGTCATCCAGTATCTGGAATCTCTTCCTTCCTCGCTTCCTTTTCCCTTCTACATAACCTTCTAAAACTGTTTTTATCAGTCCGTCATTCTTTCTTAATATATGCCCAATCCAATTGATTTTTCTTCTCTTTATTACATCTAGTAACTGTCTTTTCTCTCCCACTCTTCTCAGTACCTCTTCCTTTTTTACTCTGTCCATCCAACTTATTCTTTCCATCTTCTGCCATGTCCAGATCTCAAAAGCCTCCAGCCTTTCTCTGTCTTTTTTCCTCATAGTCCATGTTTCAGCGCCATATAGAAGAACACTCCATACAAGACATTTTATGATCTCTTTCTGAGATCTCTGTCCAGACCGCTGCAGAAGATTCTCCTTTTCTTATAAAACGCCTCTTTTGCCATTACTATCCTTGTTTTAATTTCTGTGGTGCACTTCCAGTCGGTGTCTATCCTGCTTCCAAGATACTTAAAATTTTGCACCTGTTCTAGTGTTTCTCCATTCAGCACAATTTTTATTTCCTTATTTCCTCCTATTGCCAATACTTTTGTTTACTGCGTTTTCTTAAATAGGAACACCATTTTTATTACATATTCGTGTAGTACGTAAAGAAATATGAATGTTTTAGTTGGACCTCTTTTTTCGCTTTGTGATAGATGGCATGGTATCACGTAACATTCCGCCAGTGCTGACGGTATTTGGTTCGTGATACATTACCCGTGTTAAAATGGACCGTTTACCAATTGCGGAAAAGGTCGATATCGTGTTGATGTATGGATATTGTGATCAAAATGCCCAACGGGCGCGTGCTATGTACGCTGCTCGGTATCCTGGACGACATCATCCAAGTGTCCAGACCGTTCTCCGGATAGTTACGTTATTTAAGGAAACAGGGAGTGTTCAGCCACATGTGAAACGTCAACAATAACCTGCAACAAATGATGATGCTCAAGTAGATGTTTTAGCTGCTGTCGCGGCTAATCCGCACATCAGTAGCAGACAAAGTGTGCGAGAATCGGGTATCTCAAAAACATCGGTTTTGAGAATGGTACATCAACATCGATTGCACCCTTACCATATTTCTATGCACCAGGAATTGCATGGCGACGACTTTGAACGTCCTGCACAGTTCTGCCACTGGGCATAGGAGAAATTACGAGACGATGACAGATTTTTTGCACGCGTTCTATTTAGCGGCGAAGCGTCATTCACCAACAGCGGTAACGTAAGCCGGCATAATATGCACTATTGGGCAACGGAAAATCCACGATGGCTGCGACAAGTGGAACATAAGCGACCTTGGCGGGTTAATGTATGGTGCGGCATTATGGGAGGAAGGATAATCGGCCCCCATTTTATCGATGGCAATCTAAATGGTGCAATATATGCTGATTTGCTACGTAATTTTCTACCGATGTTACTACAAGATGCTTCACTGCATGACAGAATAGCGATGTACTTCCAACATGATGGATGTCCGGCACATAGCTCGCGTGCGGTTGAAACGGTATTGAATAGCATGTTTCATGACAGGTGGATTGGTCGTCGAAGCACCACACCATGGCCCGCACTTTCACCGGATCTTACGTCCCCGGAATTATTGATGTGGGGAAAGTTGAAGGATATTTGCTATCGTGATCCACCGACTACGCCTGACAACATGCGTCAGCGCACTGTCAATGCATGTGCGAACATTACGGAAGGCGAACTACTCTCTGTTGAGAGGAATGTCGTTAGACGTATTGCCAAATGCATTGAGGTTAACGGACATCATTTTGACCATTTATTGCATTAACGTGGTATTTACAGGTAAGCACGCTGTAACAGCTTTCGTTCTCAGAAATGATAAGTCCACAAAGGTACATGTATCACATTGGAACAACCGAAATAAAATGTTTAAACGTACTTACGTTCTGTACTGTAATTTAACAAGCCTACCTGTTACCAACTGTTCGTCTAAAATTGTGAGCCCTATGTTTGTAACTGTTACAGCGCCAGCTATCACAAAGCGAAAAAAGTGCACCAACTAAAACATTCATATTTCTTTACGTACTACACGAATATGTAATAAAAATGGGGGTTCCTATTAAACAAAACCAGTTGATATGCGTTTGACCTATGGCAACGCCATCTAGCGGGCCAACCATAGCGCCATCTGGTTTCCCCCTTCAAGCTAGGCAAGCTTCGTTCTTTGCAGTTTTTTCGTTTGAGGTTTATTTCGTGAGATATTTGGGCTGGTCGCGATCAATGGACCACCCTGCATATACGTTACACAATGTATCGATGTCACTAAACGTCGAGGAATTCCACCTGGCGTTATCGTTGTTCCAGAATGTCTGCCATTACAAAGAATTGACAGTTTTCTAGATAGTAGTCTAATATTTTGATTTAGTAATCTGGTATTGATCTCTTTGTATATTTTTACAATGAATTTTTGTTTGCAGACTACACTATGAGCTTTTCAGATACTGAGAAATACTCCCAACATTTTTTTTCCGGTGAGTACAATAAACGCGTAGGCCAGTAATTCTTGAGGAGGGAGAGTCCTTTCCTAGTTTGGCTGGTGAGTAGTGGGTGGTGGTGGTGAGATTCTCAACATTCCAAAGACATACAAACAAAGGCTAACCATTCAATCAACGCAAAATCAAACAACAGTTTTTTTTCCAGCTAGGGCCACCTTCAAAAGATTAAGCAAATAACCTTACCAGGAAACGTAAGGAGATACATCATTGCTAGAAATAAACAAATAACCATCCAACAATGCGATGGCAATCATCATAGAACCAGTCTCTTAGGACCAACATTGCAGAACTCTGTCCATCATCTGAACCTAAGTGTGTTGGAATCCTACCGTACTTAGAGCAACAGTTTACGCCTTCGTGTAGCCTTAAAACGTAAAATTGATAACGCGTCAGACATTTGCATGTTAATATTTGGAACAGCAATGGACTAAAAAGTGAGAACAGAACGCAAAGAAATTTTGAGCAAAACTGCTTTCGACGTAACATTGATTTCTGAAACACATTAGTTACTTGAAATATATAAACATTCAAGCTATCTCAGTGATCGCATTCGAAAACGAGAAGATTGTCAAGTGTCCCAACACATGCGCAGAGGACACTCTCAAGAGGCTGCAAACGGATCAAACACGTATCGCTGTGCGTAGGAGGGTATGTAAGTGTGATGAACCCTCCTGACAACACAGTAGCTTTAGTAGCACCTGATGATGGAGGCGTACTTCATCTCAGAAATATTGTGCTTACCTAAGAACTGCAACAACAACGCAGGGAAAAACGGTGGATATACGTTGTCGCCGGCCGAAGTGGCCGAGTGGTTCTAGGCGCTGCAGTCTGGAACCGCGAGTCCGCTACGGTCGCAGGTTCGAATCCTGCCTCGGGCATGGATGTGTGTGATGTCCTTAGGTTAGTTAGGTTTAACTAGTTCTAAGTTCTAGGGGACTAATGACCTCAGCAGTTGAGTCCCATAGTGCTCAGAGCCATTTGAACCATTTACGTTGTCTTATGTATTTGTACAATACTTTCCACTGTATCCAATATTCATAGCTGAGAGTTTACAGTAGTGGAGAACCTTATGTGTGTGTCTCTCGTTCACATTTTTTCGTACAGTAAACTAAAATACAAGATGTTTCCACAAAAACAAAACAAGAGCATTCTTAAATAAAGTTTTCTTTTTATTTTATAGAAGAAGAATAATAATATTGCTAAATATTTCTTTCTTGCAGCAGTTCTTTGCTTTTTCTTCTGCTATTGCAGCGGCATCATGGAAGCCCTATGCTTTATTGCCACTTTAGGGTTGCAGAGTAATTTATGAAACGAAGGAAAATAAATTAAATATTTTATACAACATATTTCAGGAGATTCAAGATAAGCTTAAAGAACGTAAGAAAGGGTAAGAACAGAGCACTGTTTTAGCCTGAATCGCATGTTCTACAAGGTAAGTCGACGAGCGAGGTAGTGCAGCGGTTAAAACACCGCATAGGACTGAGATCTCCGTTCAGCTGTCCATATGTAGACTGTCGACAATTTTCGTAAATCGATTAAGGAGAATGACGGAATGGTAAGTTTGAAAAGGATTCAGCCACTTCCCTCCCTCAGTCTTTCCTTGAGATTCATCTTTTTCTCGCCAGTATCATCGACACTGACGGAAAGTAAAAATATAAATTTCCTTCCCTATTTTTGGAGTTAAAAGTCAATCAATGTAGGATGTACTCTAATTTTGGGTCGCATATGAATAAAATGCTATTAAGCTTTGCATGACTTAGTATGTAAATTTGTATTTAGAAAAGTATTCAGTGCGTAAGTTGCACGGTGGATCGCGAGAGAGGAGGTCCACTCTCATTGCCACTGTGTTCTATGGGCGTAGATAGCCCTTAAAAAAGTGTAAAGGTTGTCAGGGGGCATTGTAGAATAAGTGAATTTTCTGAGGAGTGATCTAAAACCTGTGACTCATTAGTTCAGCTGTTCAATTTATGGTCTGAATGTCACCACAGTGCGAACATTTTTTGCAAACCAAATGACGTAACTGTAATCTGCGAACAATAAATCGAATGCCCCTCATCAGCAGTTCACTGTTATATGGGATGGTTCCGTGACCATGTTACAAACTTTCTGGGGCCGTGGAGAAGGGCGAATGTATTAATTTGAGGTATGGACCCTGGTCCGGAAACGGCCGAGTCGAAAGTTATAAACGAAAACGAGCCTTGTAAAAATTTCAGTTTTCTTTCTTCGTTCCGGAGATGTCATCTTTAATGTTGTAGCCCAGTCCCCAGTCTGAGGGAGGATAGTAAAGTTTAGGAGCCCATCCGGCGGACGTAGGACCCGCTATGTGTTAGTGAAATTTTGAAAACATATGTGCAGCTTAAAATCCCTTTATGTTTTTCGGTCAAAGCACTGTCGCTATCTTTGTTCTCTGCACACCATAAATGTAAACTGCAGACCAGCTGAAGTAATGGTTGACCTAAGAGAGTGAGCATTCTGTTTAGGAAGTTGGTGTTTTTGGAGTAATGATTATTAATGAGGAATATTCACGTACTAATTCGGAAGGAAGTCCAAGTTGAGGACTGCATTAAGGCCTGTTAGTCATATTGTCCATGCGAGGCTAAGAAAATTTCGCTCATATAATTGCAAAATCCTAAGTTTACTGGCAAAAATTATCAGACAGAATGAGACAACATTGATTTTTTGATTACAATAGTGTATTGTTTGCACGCATTCGGTAGCGTGAGGAACATTACTACACTTTACAGTACAGTTTCTATCTACATCTATACCCTGCAAACCATCGAGAGGTGCATGACAGGGTGTACGTTCCATTGTACGAGTTATTAGGATTTCTTCCTGTTCCATTCAAGTATGGAGCACTGGAAGGACGATCGTTTGAATACTTCTGTGCGTTATGTAATTATTTTAATCTTATTCTCATGATCCCTATGTGAACGATACACAGGGGTTGTAGTATATTCCTAGAGTAATCGTTTAAAGTCGATTTTTGAAACTTCGTTAATCGACTTTCTTGAGATACTTTATGTCTATCTTCAAGAGTATTCCAGTTCAATTCCTCCAGTATCTCTGTGACACTCTCCCACGGATTAAACAAACCTGTGACCATTCGTGCTGCCCTTTGCCGTACATGTTCAGTATCCCCTGTTAGTCCTATCCGGTACGGCTCCCATTCACTTCAGCAATATTTTAGAACCGCTCGCACAAGTGATTTATAAGCAATCTCCTTTGTAGATTAATTGTACTTCCCCAGTGTTCCGTCTATAAACCGAAGTCTACCACCTGCTTTATCCACGACTGAACGTATGTGATCATTCCATTTCCTATCCCTACGAAGTGCTACACCCAGATATTTGTACGAGTTGGCCAATTCCAATAGTGACTCATTGATATTATAGTTATACGATACTACGTTGCTTCCTTTTGTGAAGTGCACAGCTTTACATTTCTGAACATTTCGAACAATTATAGGTAACTTCATCATCTATAAAAAGCCTGATTTTACTATTAATATTGTCTGCAAGGTCATTAATATACAACATGAACAACAAAGGTCTCAACTCGCTTCCAAACTTACTTCTATATGTTACGATGGCTCTCCATTCAAGATAACGTGATGCGTTCTCCCTACCAAAAAGCCTCAATCCAGTCACATATTTCACTTGATAACCCATATGATGGTACTTTTGACACTAAGGGTGATTGTGGTACTGAGTCAAATGCTTTTCGGAAATCAAAAAATATAGCATCCACATGACTGCCTTGATCCAAGGCAATGTGAGAAAATTGCGACATGATCGATGTTTTCGAAATCCATGCTGCCTGGGATTGAGGACGTCATTCTGTTAAAGATACTTCATTATGTTTGAGCTCAGAACATATTCTAAGATTCTACAACAAATCGATGTCAATGATATTGGGTGGTAGTTTAAGGATCACTTCTACAACCCTTCTTGTAGATGGATGTGACCTCTGCCTTTTTCCAAGAACTGGGCATGGTTTTTTGTTCGAAGAATCTACGACAGGTTTTAGTAAGAAGGGGGAGGAGGGCAACTCAGCTTCAAATTCAGTATAGAATCTGACAGGAATTCCATCTGGCTTTGTTCAGTTTTAATGATTTCAGCTGTTTCTCAACATAACTGACATTAATACTTATTTCATTCATCTTTTCAGGGGCGCGTGGGTTTTACTTTGTAAAGAAACATTAGGAAACACAGGTTAAGCATTTCAACTTTTGCTTTGCTACCCTCATTTTCATTTCCAGTTCCGTCCACAAGGGACTGGACACTAACTGGACTGCCACCAACAGACCTTACATACCACCATAATTTCATTAAGTTCTGTGAAGGATCACTTGGGAATACCCTGCAATGGTAGTCATTGAAGGCAAGACGCATTGAACTCTTGACAGCCAAATGCGTTTCATTTCACATCTATCTATCTATAACACTACAAGTTGCTTTAGACCTATAATGCATTAATCTCTGTTTCTTTAGAAGTTTCTTTACAGCGACTATATCATGAAGGTTTCCTCCCATTGTTAACTGTTCTACTGGGTACATATCTATCCAGTGCATGGTCAACTGTTCTTTTAAACTTTAGACAGAGTTACTCTACAATCTCCTGCCCTGTGCTGAAGGTTTCAAGTTCCTCATTGAGATATGACACCACTCATTTTTTTATCTAGTTTACCGAACATATATATCTTTCTGCTTAGTTTAGTTGTCCTTGGTACTTTGGTAATCACTGATGCCACTACCGCGTCGCTGATACCAGTTTCGATGTGGACATCCTCAAAGAGCTCAGATCTATTTACTGCCATTAAACCTAACCTGCTTCCATCATGAGTAGGGCTTCTAACCACCTCTTCTAGGTAGTTTTCAGAGAAGCCATTTAGTAAAGTTTCACAGGGTGTCTTATTACGCCCAACACTAACAAAGCTCCGACGATGATTACAGTGTGAATGGGGAACTTAAGTAAAAGGGAAGTGAGGTTTTCTCTAAAGTTTTCGGTTACATCAGGAGATGAATCTGGTGGGTGATAAAAGAATCCAGATATCATTTTATGCCCACCACTGATGCTGCGTCTTGCCCAAACAATCACACGCAGGTTCAGTTTCTATCTTGGTGGATTTGAGTTTCTTGTCTGCTGCGACAAATACAATGCCTCCATTTCCTTTTTGCCTATCCTTTCTACATCTACATCTACATCCATACTCCGCAAGCCACCTGACGGTGTGTGACGGTATACATTTAAATTTTCCCCAAAAATTTCACTGCTGTCAATTTCAGGTTTCAGCCAACCTTCTGTTCCTAGTACTATGCGAGCTTCGCTGCTTTTCATAAGCGCTACAAACTCTGGCACTTGGTTGCCAATGATTCGGCAGTTTATCATTAGGATTTTCATGCTCCTTCCTGTGGGGGCCATTTGACGTTATTTCTGTGTGGTAACTGATTCATGATTCACTTACATACTACGAGGGTTTTCGGAAAGTAATGAACGATCAGTCGCGAAATGGAAACCACAGTGAAAATCAAAACTGTTTTCTTTGCACATTTAGCTACACCTTCTAGGTACTTCTCTACATAGTCGCCGCTCCGATTTAGACATTTGTTGGAGCGTTATACCAAATTTACAACACCATCGTCATAGAAGGCAGCCTCCTGTGTTTACGATAATTCTCTGCCCTGGTCTATAGCACTTAGCCTGCGACCAAGTGTTGTCTTCATATCCAGCGTTTCATGTGAACAGAGATGATACTCAGGGCGAGCCAATTAGGGCTGTGTTGTGGCTTCCCATCGAAAAGGCTGCAGCAGCGACTTCACTGCCCCTGCAGAGTGCGGCTGAGAAATGCCATGAAGAAGGAAATGCGTGGCAGTTGTGTTAGGTGGGCTGCATTCAATAAGGCGAAGCCTCTCAGCGGGCCCTCCTACTTGGCGGGAGACGCTGTTGTTCTAGGCACCTTTGCTCGCTCACAGTGCGCTCACTACTGAAAAGAGTGTCTTGATGTGATCGACGGGAATACTAGACACTGCCCAAAACGTCTGTGAGAAGCATCGTCGGATTTTCACAGTGGTTTCCATTTCGCGACCGATCGTTCCTCACTTTCTGAATAGCCCTCGTAAGTAGAGAACCCGCCAGTTCTTCGCAGTTACTAAATACGTACTGGAATGGGGTATACTTCCTATTCTCTCCCTGCCCCTCTCCCTAGCCATCTCCTCCAGTCTCTTTGTCCATCTCTTCCTCCTTCCCTATCTCCCTATCCATCACCTCTCTGTGGATTTTCAGCTTCCACCTCTCACTCTCTATCTTTTCCTCCCCGTTTCTCTGTCCATATCCCCATTCCCTCTCTCTATATCCGTTTCCTGCTCCTCTCTCTGACTGTCTACTCTTCCCTACTCCTTTTGACCTTGAACTTTGTTTATCGTCATTTGCAAACAAAAGCATGATTGGGAACTGAAATCGCTTAAAAAGAGTCGATAAATCGGTTGGGATCACTGGTGTGTGGAATATGTGAGAGACCTCAGCAGCAGCTGGATCAGTGAGGGTAATAGCTTCAATTGCAATTTTTCTCATAGTTTTACGCTGCGACCGAGTAAAGTTACAAACCTTTGGGTGATTCAGATTCCGTAGTAGTTTTCTGATCATAAATCGAAAAGCCATAAATACAACTTAACTGTTTTCTGTTAAAATAGACTGCGAGGAAGGAAACAAAACAACACAGTGTTGTAGGTTTTCTTCGTTTATAATTATATATAAGCAGAAATGTTACATATGGGAGAAACAGTTTATCTGAGGATTCAAGAGCGATGATGTCACGGTTGAAACTGACTGCGAGAAAGAAAACTAAAACGGATATTTTCACAGCAACACATTTTTGTCTCGCAGTTGGATTTAACACAGACCCTTTAAGTTATTACTTAAGAAAATAAGTACCGAATGTCCGTCCGATTGTTGGTTAGAGTATTGCCTAAAAAATTAGAAGTGATTCGACTAAGAACTTTCCGCCGAATTTCCTAATAACGTTTCCCCATAATAAGAGCTTATAATGCACGCCTGTTTGAATGTTTATTACAGCACTATGTAAAAATTTGAAGTAAACGAGTTAAGAACTTTTTGAGGTTCTTTTCCTAACAACGTTTACGATTTACGTATTATAGAAATATTTACGTGTTATACAAGTGTACAGCCTACATCAATTCGAATGTATATTACAACATTGTGTAAAAATATGAAGTACATTGGTCAAGAATTTTTCGAGATTTTTGCGAACAACGTTTCCCCTATGTGCACCGAAGTGTTCGTTACAGAACTGTGTAAAAATTTGAAGTAAATCGGTCAAGAACTTTTCGAGATTTTTGCTAAGAACGTCTTGTCTTGATTATGGTAGTATGGACATTAGACTATATTCATTCTTCTGCAGAGAAAGAATCACTTGCCACGAATATTGTGGCATTATGTTAGAGAGTTTTACATATTGTCTTTACCTCAATTACGGGATTTCATTGTCCGCTTTATGGAGTGGTACCAAGTTAAGAGCTTACAGGGCCACACACTAGCATCATTCTTTGGAGTTCCAATAGGACATAAGTACTGTATTAGATGCTGTGCAACATGCGACTACGTATGGTCATTTAACATACTATGTTTTGTATGTCTTGTTTCAGAGGTGATACATTTTTGTGCGTACCGTGATTGGCGTGTGATCATTAACCTTACTTTTAAGATCCTGAAACTTGAGCAACTGATGACAGCGACATTTCAAGTAACTGGAACTTAAATTTTGTGCACTGTTGTTGGTTTAGTTTTTTTACGTAAGCACAATCTACCTTGTACATTTTATTTGGCTACTTCTTTTTGGCTTTAAAGAGCTACGTTAACGCGTGGGTAGGGATAGTAGAGATTGCGGGATCCTGATGAAGGAGTTGGCTGCTGTTCGCAAACAGCTGGAAGGTGTTTCATCGTGTGCCGACCTGCTTCCTTTGGGGCTGGGACCTACTGCGGAGACGGAGAGGCAACGAGGTCTTTTGCGAACGTGCCGCGAAACAAGCCAGCAACTCCTGTTGCCTGGCGCCAATTGGGCTTCTGAGCGAGTTATGTCCAAATGTTTTGCGCGAACGTTGTGTGGAGATAATGGCCAAAAGGCTAATCCCATACTGTTACCATGAGTGAATCTTGCCTTCTCGACCAGTGGTCTCATCTCTGTCGACATATGGGCATCCACGAACGGTTGGGGGGCTGTTAGTCGAATCTGTTCCAATAGTAAATACTTGATGGCCCCTTTAAGGGAAACAGGAAAATGAACGAAATGAGTACTCAATATGTATCTTGGGAGCATTGTCCACTAGGAGAAAGAAGCCATCACGGGAACAATTGAGAGCTCAGTTTGAAATCAGTTGCAAATCGTCGCTGACGTCAGCACCAGCGACGTCTGTCGCATGGTTTCCGAGATCATTCTACGTTCTTTCCAGAAACTGACGGAAGTGACGTTGACACTAGGGATCATTCGTGAGGTCTCAGCACAGCTTTTGATTTGAAGCGTTGTTCCGAGGAATGGCTGGGGTCCCGAGTCTGTAACAAACTGGCGTGTCTAGATCAGAAGTTTGGTGCTTCTGTGACGAGCTCATTTATCCACTCCCCGACATACGCTACACAGTGGAGACTTTCAACGTCCTTCTCTAAAGGTCTGGAGCGCACTCTACACCGGGAACGGCAAGTCGGATGGCAGAGAATGGGTGGAGTGCAAACTGACAAGCACAGTAGCAACAGGGGTCGTTGGACTTAGATTGTGGGCAACCAGATTCAAACTAATCGGTCATAGTCACGCAAACATAGGAACTTGATATCGTAGCAGTATCCCGATCATTGTTTAGTAGTAGATGATGACTTCAATTTGCCCGGTATCGAGTGGGAAAACTGTGCTTACATTATCGCCGATGTGGATGAATTGTGTTGCGTGGTGATCAGGGGAGTAAGTACTGTCATGGAGATCCTGGAACAAGTACATGCAGTGTAGCCCCGTCCCACTCCCACTTTCGATTTATTCATACGTGGATGACTCAGGTTATTTATTTGTCCGCAGATCTCTGGCGTACGCGACAGTAACCCTACTTTCGTCAACTGACGAGGATTGATGAACAAAGGGATAGTGTCGTGTAAACCAGAGATCTACGGACACTGGTTATTTAATATTGGCTCCTGATATGACTGCACACGAGATTGGATTCTTCCCAATTTACGTTGGCCAAGGGCGTGGAGATGTGTACCGGAACACCGAAAGTGCTTGCGTAAATAAATTAAATGCACAAGAGACGGCTGCAGGTGTTTTAATTTCCATTTCATTTGAGACTAGCACATTCTAGCTACTAAACAGACTGCAAGGAAGCTGACAGAGAAAACATACTATAGTCTCGTGCATAGATAATAAGGGCCATTAATCATACCTAGAATGTTATTCACACATAATTCCAGGCAGAAAATGTATCAAAGTATCCTAAGAAGTCTGGTCAGATGTTAAGCCAATGGATGGATCCAAACTATCCATACAATCTCTCGTGAATCTGTCTGGTGTTAATTCTTTAGATCGTATGTATAAATCAGAAATATTGAATTCCGAAATTAAAAATGTATTTACGCATGAGAATACAGGCATACCAATGTCTGACCACCGCATAAACTAACAAATGAGACACATTGATGTAAGCACAGGGGCGAGGGGAATGGGAAACTTGGTTCTACTGAAAGGATTCTGAGAGAATAGTGTGCATTTGCGAAAGGAAATCATATAGAAGATGGTACGTGACGAATTCAAAAGTTGTGGCTTTTGGAAACATTGAATGGTGATGACACCAGACACAGGCACAGTCACAAAGACACACTGCTAGGATCGTAACACACCTGTATAAAAGATATCAAAATGTAACAGTGATGCTCGGACAAAAAAATGGGAATTTTTGCAAGAGACATGACGTAGATCTCGCGAAATCCTGTTGGGTAACTTCATAAAACCTGTATTGGAAGTACTCTGTGCGACCATTCTGATTAACGCCATCGTACACTATGCGATCAAAAGTGTCCGGACACCCCTACATAATGGAAAATTGACCATTAGATTTCAAGGTGCGGGCCCTCCAGAATAAAAGGAGAAGCAGTAATAGCAGACTGAGTCGGTCAGGATAGCTCAGTGACTTCCACAGTGGGCTAGTCATTGGATGACACCTGAGTAACAAATCCATTTGGTACATTTCAACTTTTTTAAAGCTGACAGTAGGAATGAAGTCGATTGCTGTTGATGTGATTGTGAAGTGGAAACGCGAAGAAACAACCACGGCTAAAGACCTCATGTACTGATGGATATGGACCGTAGAATATTGCGGAGGGTAAATGCAGAAAATCTGATGAAATCAGCGGAAGAAATAACTAGTGAGTTCCAGAGTGTTACCAGCAGTCTAGCAAACATCGCGAGTTTGCGTAGAGAGATAAGAAGAAAGGGGTGCAACGCTCGAGCAGCTCCTCTTAAGTCACGCAGTTCTATAGTCAGTACTAAGCGAAGCTTCAAGGTCAGGTAAAGAACGACGCCGCTGGACAGTGCATTCTGAAAACGAGTGATTGGCAAGGATGAGCCACAGCGTAACTTTGAGAATCTGATGGGACGGTTTGGGTTTGGCGAATGTCTGGAGAACTTATCTGCCGTCATGTGTGGTGCCAACAACGAAGTACGGAGGAGCTGGTGTTACGGTATGGGAGCGTTTTTTGTCGTTAGGGCATGGTCCTCTTATTGCACTTAAGAAATCGATAAATACGGAAGGATATGAAGCAGCAGTGTGTAAGGTCTACCGAAAACAGTAAAAGAACAGTTCGAAGACGATTGTTCTGCCCAGAGTCCCGATCTGATCCCAATGGAGCACATTTGGGATGAGGTAGATGCTCCAGACCACAGCGTCCAACATCATAACCTTCTCTCGTTTTGGCTCCTGAGGATGAACGGGCTGTCATTACGTTCCTTAGCAAGCATTCAGACAGCTCATTGAAAGTGGCCCAGCAGAGTTCAAGCCTTTATCAAGGCAAAGGGTGCACACACCGGATAATAATGTCCACTAATAGGTGTCCGGATACTTTTGATTAGATAAACTCGCATACTGATAAAGAGAACGTGTTAGGAGAGATTACAGTGCATACAGTCCCTCGCTCAATACGCTGATCGTACATGACAGATAATTGCTGATAGTGGTACAAAGTACCCTCCGCAATGTCCTATACAATGGCTTGCGCAGTATACACGGACATGTTGATGTAAAAAGCTTTGAAAGAACAAAGCGTTGTTTCCGTGTTGCACTAATTTAGGCTGGATCGACGACGAGTAGCGGAGGATCTGCTGTCATTTGGAAAGCCAATTGCGACTGTCAGTCGTACGCTCGTACCTGTCACAACGGGGCGTTGCTGCGCGAGTAACGTATCCTGGCATGGCTGCACGGGGATTGACAGCTTGTCACGGCTGAGCGCTGTGGCGAGGGCTCTAAATCGTGCTGAATACGGAAGATAAAGCTGCACAGCGCGGGCGCCAAAATTAACAACACCAGGCTGGAGGTTCCGTGGTTACGCACCCTGAATGCGAATGCGTGTTGCACTAACTATATAGTATATTACATCAACAGTAGGAACCAAAACGCGGAACAAAAGATAACTAAATTTTCGATCTTTAGACACTTATTTACCTATAATATACTATGAACGAAGTTGGTTCACTGATACAACTATACTCAAAAGCACTGTCCTGTTCATCAAAAGAGCCAACTTTGGGCTGGAAAAAAAGATTTCAGACACGCTTCAGCATGAGTCAACAAGGTATTCAAATATCAATAATCATATTTTAACATGCGTGGTCTACAAAACGGATACACTGGATTTCCAGGCTCAGCCATTTTGCTATCTCTTTGATTGAACGCACACACAAAGGAGAGAAAACTGTCGGTAACAAATGGCAGTGGCAAGAAAACTGGTTTTTGATGGACTATAACCGCGAAGTCTGTCTAAGTAGATTGGTGTGCAAAACTGAAGGGTGAAAGTAACTTTCGCATTAAGTGTCACAACCAAGTAACATAGTTCGATGAAAGCTGGATCATACATACACTGCGCAACGCAATTAAAGGCTCACTTTTCTGAAACGCCGTAATTGTCCTCCATGGCGTCATAGAAATTTCAAATTAGGCTCGAAGGTGTCTACAACCTTCCAGCACAGTGGTGGAGAATCCTGGCGCACTGCGACATCGCCCTCGGGCTAGGCGATGCTTGAAACAGCGAGGTGTCGACACATGCGCGAAAAAGGCCAGAGCTCAGAAGTTCTTGTGAGGTGTAAAGTGCGTTAATGCCGTTACATTGGCACCAAATTCCACCACTTTTCTACCCAACGCCACTGTGGACGTGTCGCACGATAGGAAGATCCTAGGCGCCTGCAGGCACGCTACACTTCTGCTTTTCGCCTGCTAGTGGGCATGTGGGGTGTCAAGGGGTTCCCTGTGCATAGGAGTCTGTCACAGTTTGTCACCTCATAGACACAATTTGTAAGTGCTCAACAAAAGTTGGCAGATAGCACTGATGGTGTTGCTGAAGTGGGGGTTCTTAGAGGGACCCATTGCTATTTTATTTACACACGTATCCAGGTCACACCACTCCATGATCACACCACAAAATCGATCGAAAAAGGAGGGCTGAAAAAGTATCCTTTGCTGCTTCAGATCGTGTTCACTTTCCATCTAGTGGTTGCCAATGGTCCCTAGTAGTACCTCTCATACGCTGTAGTAGCACTGCACTCCAAAGGGGTGTGAAAATGTTCACTTTGGTTGCTGGCCTACAATATCCTTGGAGAAGGGTTGAATCATCCGGGAGGGGTGTCAGTAGTGTCAAAGGTTCTCAAGAACGTCGTCCTGATTCTCATCATACTGCGAACTGTCGTTTTCGAGAGCAAAATGTGAGGAAAGCAATGCTCCAAGGAAATGGGTTCTGGGTTCTTTCATTAAACCCATTTATGCTCTAAGCTCTAGGGGACTGATGACCTCAGATGTTAAGTCCCATAGTGCTCAGAGCTATTTGAACCATCTATTTTGTGTCAGTTCTGAGCGACGGTGTGTCTGAAACATTTTCCTCGGCCACACAGGAGAAAAACGCTCAACGTCGCTGTCCTGTCTTCCATCACAGAGGCGTCAAAGGAAGGCGCGAAACGTAAGAGGGGGTGTGACGACCTTCCATCGTGCGGAACGTCCACGCTGGTGTTGGGCAGAAGTGTGGTGAAATTTGGTGCTAATGTGACATCACTCAGCCATCCTACATGTCATATTAACTCCTGAGCTTTGGTCTTTTTCTCACACGTGTTTGCTGTCTGACGTGTCGCCGAGGCCGAGGGTGACGTCGCAGGGCGCCAAGCTTTTGCACCATCATAGAGGAAAGCTGTATGCACCTTTGAACCAAATTCCAAACTTATTCGGCACAACGGGAAACGATTACGGCGTTCGGAATAAGATATCCTTTAATTAACTTGCGCAGTGTAGACACTTTCATTCAGAGAGTAACTACATTGACATCATCGCGATTCTTGATGGTCTCCCAAACATTTCAGACAGCGGAATATGGTTCTTAATAGGGTGTGTGATCATCGTGGACGGCAATGCATGCTCTGCAATGTGCTGCCCTGCTAGAGACAAGGCTGGTAGAGAGGATATAAAATGTAGACTGGCAATGGGAAGGAAAGCGTTTCGGAAGTAGGGAAATTTGTTGACATCGAGTATAGATTTAAGTGTCAGGAAGTCATTTCTGAAAGTATTTGTATGGAGTGTAGCCATGTATGGAAGTGAAACATGGACGATAAATAGTTTGGACCAAAAGAAAAAAGAGGCTTTCTAAATGTGGTGCTACAGAAGAATGCTGAAGGTTAGATGGGTGGATCACATAACTAATGAGGAGGTGTTGAGTAGGATTGGGGAGAAGAGAAGTTTGTGGCACAACTTGAGTAGAAGAAGGGACCGGTTGGTAGGACATGTTCTGAGGCATTAAGGGATCACAAATTTAGGATTGGAGGGCAGCGTGGAGGGTAAAAATAGTACAGGGAGACCAAGAGATGAGTACACGAAGCAGATTCAGAAGGATGTAGGTTGCAGTAGGCAGTGGGAGATGAAGAACCTTGAACAGGATAGAGTAGCATGGAGAGCTGCATCAGACCAGTCTCAGGACTGAAGACCACAACAACAACAACAAGCCACCACTTCGTGTATGAAATGAGGACCGTTAAGTAGAAGAGACTAAATGCTATAAACAATTAGTTATACCGTTTATATCGAATATTGATCTTAAATTAAATTTTGTTGTAATACCGTTAATGAGTAAGACTTCATAATCGCAGATTCCAGTAGAAGGTGCAATTCTCGTTAGTACTGCGAGTTAACGGGTTTAGAAACGCATTTTGTCCGCTGAGCTGAGCGAGCGAGCGAGTTGAGGCCTACCTCCGTGAACGTATGCGCCGCGACCTATCTATCTCGTCGGCCTCGTGTACTATGCTGTAGCAGTTCTTTCTAGGTATGGCCCACATTCCATCGACCAGTATTACTACGCTGTGATGCATAATGTGGAAGTTACTTTCACTCCGATGTTTTGCGCACCACTGTAGTTCCCACGCGCTTTTCTGACCAAAAGCTGTGGGATGGTTCTGTTGGTTGTAGGGCAAATGCAGCAACTCGTAGCCCTTTCCATTTATTACCAACCACGAAACAGCACGCTTTGCTGCTTGGAATAGAAAATGGTGTATAAAGTAGCAGTGTATCCATTAATGCATTATAGTTGACTTTCGGAGCAATACATCGAGTAACGTGACTAGCTCATCAAGAGCGCTTGGATTCCAGC
This sequence comes from Schistocerca americana, assembly GCF_021461395.2. Taxonomy (NCBI): domain Eukaryota; kingdom Metazoa; phylum Arthropoda; class Insecta; order Orthoptera; family Acrididae; genus Schistocerca; species Schistocerca americana. The sequence goes on along the minus strand of NC_060119.1, from coordinate 435,352,646 downwards.
AGCAGCCTCGACACAATGGAACCTGCGAGAACGAGACGTAGGGGTGTTTCATATTCCTTTAGCGGCTTATTTAGCTTTGCCAGTCGGCTTACTTCTGTCATCGATGAGAACCAGTTATCACTTTCGTTACAAGTTGAGACTGCGTCGAAAGAACTGAATACGAGTTCGCTTTCGAGAGTTTGTACACAGAATTTTATTGCATAAACCATTAATAGGGAAAATGTATTCACTTAAAGGAGTAGGAACCCTTACCAAATTACTATCGTTGGTGAGATGTACCCAGTTACTGAGGACAAGATCTGAAGTAGTTTTCTTATGATACTTGTGCTATGACAAACTACTTCAGGGCCTTGAGACCTGCCGGTGGTCGGCCCGTTGCTTTCTTACTGCCAGGGCCGCGGCTTGCGTTACGCCCTTCCGCCGTTCCGCTGGGGGACGCGCGGCCGAGGCCAGAACCTTGTGCTCCGTGACATCCGTGGTTACAGACTTGCAGCGTTACGTGCAACAAGCACTCGTGCAGCCCCTACTGAGGTCACTACAATGGTGAGTCGTAACGTTATGACCACTGTACACCGCGACACTGAACGACGCACAGTGGGGCTTTTGTGCCGAAACCTGGCCAAAATTGCAAAAATTTAAGTTTGCTTAGCAATTATAGCAAATATTTTTATAGTAACCGACAAACGGTGGGCTCATAACTCAATTTTCAGGTGCCTGAGACATGTCAGCTAGACCCTAGCAACAGTTTCAGAGGAGTTTTTTGCTGCAGGGGGACGTTTTTCTTGATTAAGGTGGTAGCTTGATTCCAATTTTTTGTGGCTATACTAAATGATTGTTTTAAATTGAAGCAGATCTAAATGGCAAAAGATTTTAACAGCTTGTATTTAAAATGCGGGCTAGTGTAATTATTTAAATTTGCAACGTAGTAATGCTATTGAAAAGTTTTACTAAACAATATTTTAGTTAGTCTGTCATTTTCTTCAGCACTTTCGATTGTGTGTCTGGGCTTGGTGGACCTACTCTGAAGTCTAGTCATGACTGGTACAGTCCTGAGAGCGAACTGCAAAGATAAAAAATTCCCCAATTTCACGTAGGTAAGTATAAGATTTTTAAATAATATACTGTTTTTATTTATCTTACCGAAAAAGTAATGTTTATTTCAATTACGAACAATCTTACAACTAAATAGGTAATCCGTATGACACACGTGAACTTTGAGCACTTTACTCACATTTAGTGAACTTTTCAATCGTTAATCAGTATTTTTTAATAAAAAAGAGAAAAAGAAGAATTTAACATAACCAGAGAGGAAACTACATCAAAGATGGCATAATTATACTAAGAAGAAGGAAGATGATAATTGGATTGTTGTACGAAGATGAAAGTGGTCGATATTTAGAGTTGCTGCTACCTGGTGGACACGAGGAGAAACTTTTCATTCTGAGCCTACAGAGAGATTTCCAACAAGGATGTCTTGTACAGGATTCTTCTTAGCACCGGTCCTTATACGAGCAGCTGTAGGTTAAAAGAGAAACGACAAGGAGTAAGCCCTATCGCGGTGATACGTTGCAACTTCTTCTTCTCGAGATGTCAGACATTGGTCTTTCTGGTAAAAGTCAGGAATAGACGGCTGAGGACGACGAACTTGAGGAAGACGATGAAGCTCTGCATTCTGGAGATTCAGATTTAAATTGACAGTATGAAAACTAAATATATATATATATACGTTTAGTGATTTGCATAACTGATTAAAATTTTATATATTTCTAAATTTGTTTTTATTTAAACCATTCTTATAAATCAACCAATATCTCCTTTCGCAGCAAAACAGTACGCAGTTAAAATAAATTTGCGCATTACATTTTTTGAAAAAGTAAACTCATATCTTTATGTTCACAAATGTACAAATCAGGAGCCTCACGCAAATTCGTAAATTCAAAATTTATAGCACCTGCTGGAAGCATATGGACAGAATAGTAAATACTTACAGGTATTCTTCATACGAGTTCTCTTCCAATATAACACGACATTATGTATAAGCATAATCAGGAGCTGAAGCTGAAACTTTTGGGCCAGAAGCCTGAGACTACCGCCCATCAAGATCGGGATCATTAGACTAATGAACGTAATAGCCACGCCAACCTAGACTACAGTTATACAGTCATGTATATATAACAAAATACAAGAAATTCCATTGTACGTGTAGCTAGAATTACTGAATTACTTTGAGAGAATATCAAAAAAATTTGTGAGAGAAATAATGGCAGACCAACTATTTATGGACAACCTCGTTTGTGACTAGATATTTGGCTACCCTCATGAATGCATATCTGTCATCATATCGTCACCAATATCTATACAGTACTTTAAGGGTATATCATCAGTTTATGCTGAAATTTTATACCCAAAAGAGGCGAATTTGTGAAAAGTTGCTTGGTACAAACTGAAAGACAAACTAAGAAAGGCACACCGGGTCCTCCCAGGTGCCTCTCTAAGGTTGGTAATGAAGTGGTTTAGATGTATCTATACTTACAATTAAGTTAAAAGCGAACGGAAGTGGTTTAAACTTTTAAAACTATTAAAAATAATTTTGTCCAGGATTTCGGTACTGTGTGCCATCTGGTGGTGCAACGGGCACGTGCCGGGTTACGGACTGTATACAAGCAGAGCAGAGACGATTGAGGAAACATTCTAGCGACGATGTTGTTGTTGTTGTTGTTGTTGTCTTCAGTCCTGAGACTGGTTTGATGCAGCTCTTCATGCTACTCTATCCTGTGCAAGCTTCTTCATCTCCCAGTACTTACAGTAACTTACATCCTTCTGAATCTGCTTAGTGTACGGGCCAGATATGGGCAGATCTACTGAAAGAAACGTCTTCGACAAAGGACAGATGTTTATGTCCCGGCGTCTGGCAACAGGAATGTGCGAAATGGCGAAGCGCTGGTCGGCTATTCACGGGAGCATCTATGGAAAGTGGTTGAAGGACGATGAAACCACGAGTAGGCGACAGGGTGTTGGACGTCCACGCATTATCACAGAATATGGTGGTCGGATACTTGGTCCCTCTGTGAAGCATGAGAGATAGCAATCTGTGGCTAGAGTTGCTCTCTACCAAAACTACGGTACGACAGTTTTGATACAATACGTAAATGACTTAGTAAAGGGTAGGGTTACCGGTAGTATTGGGAGCATTGCTATGGAGAGAAACATTAGTGAATGTGGAAAAGAGAAACTGGGAGCAGACGGTTTCTCTTTGTTATTTTTTTGTTCGGTTGTTTATTTTGCTGACAATTAGAACCGCACATCATTCAATGATGGTCCACTGTGTATTTTATGTCCTTAAATGACATAAATTGCATTTTATAAGTAATAAAAATTAGCTCATCGCAAAACATCTACGCTTTTATGCAGCCAAAGCTATTGCTTTTGATACAAACGCAGGTAACATGCACAGACATAACCAATATAATTATTGTTGTTATTTCGTATTCAACAGAACGTTCTTGATCGTAAGAAAAGGTAGTAGTTGCCTGTTATTATTGATAAATCCGAAAGTTGTTTATGAATACAGAAACATGTGTTACGTAAGTCTGACGAAGTGTTAAAGCAATGTTTGGTATATTTTTGATTTGCGAATTTTTCATTTTAACTTTTTTTTGCGGAAATTGCGTTTTCTAGCGCTATATGAAATATTGTATTGTTTCCTTTATTTTTACTGCAACATCCCTCTGTTTCACGCTTCAAATACACAATTTGTGAACTAAACATTCACAAGTTCAATTTGGCTATGAATACTGCTTATTTTTAAGTAGAAGACTAGAGGATAACTATGTAGAATAAAAAATGTTCCGTAAGCTGTGCTGCCCTTTACATATCCTCACTCAGTTTCTAGACTGTTTATCGGTCCTGGTTTTTATGGAAATCTAGATAGACACTAATCGTGTACGTAAAGAAAGCAATCGTTATGAGATAATGCCTAACGGGTATGCAACACACCAAATGTACAGGTAATGTGGGCATGACGTTAACTGACCAAAGCAACTAGGAAAATTATTGTAGTCTACGCTTACTTATGGTAGTGTGTACGGTAGCCTACAGAAATTTTACAACTGTATCTGTGGTGGATCCGACAACGGAGTACATTGCTGGTGTAGGCACAAGTGATTTGGAGCACACCTTTCAGCACATATTGTTGAACACGGGGTTCCCTAGCGGACGACCCCTACGTGGTCTTATTATCTTGATTCAACGACATTATGAGTAGTGGTTGCTGTGGGCATGAGGTCATCGAAAGTGGACTGTACCTGGTCAGATCCATCATCTAATACTAGGAAAAGTAGAACTGGGTACTGTGAATATATTGACCATAAAAAAAAAGTCCGAAAAGATGCAAACCGAACAAGTATTGGACATAGAATTTAACTGACACTCATGAATCTGAATCTCTTATCGATAAAACATCTATGACTTGACTACAAATCGCGCCTCTGTTTATGCGATGAAAACACTGAGTCGTTGACACTGATTAGCATCGAACTCAAGAAAGCTTCCACCCTGGCTAGCACTGACAGTAAAGAGCTCAGAGATCAAGCAAATGGAATTTAACATATTTACTATTAAAGATTAAAGAGCCGTGGTGTGTGTAATCACCGAATTCAGTTCTTCGAAGAGCGATTCTGCAGCACTGATCTCCTCAGAGCTGCCAGCCGTCATTAAAGACCAAGAGCATTGCGTGACTGTAAACTCTGACCACACAGAGGACTTCAAGTAGCGTCCGTAAACTCCTAGGGTCTAAAACTACTTCATTACAATGCTCGACACGAATCAAGAACTATGCTTGCTCATAAACCAAGAGCAGAGACTTGAATCAAGTGTGCGGTCGTAAAGAAGCACTTCGTAATGCTTCAGTTTCCACAAAGAAGCACAGATTCGATCTTCTGCTCACAGAGAAACGAATTATTCCGCTCCTAGTGGCAAAATCAGCACTTTATGAAATATAATAATGACATTGTTCACTGGCGCCTTACCAGCAATGTCTCAAAATGCTCTCTAGAGAATCCCCTTCACATGCCGTGTTCCACTTTAGAGCAAACGTCACATTGCTAAAGTGCACTCTCCATTCGGCTAACCACTGCGCACATTACAAACGGAACACCTACCATGAAGCGTCATACACACTGATGAGCCAAAGAAACTGGTACACCTGCGTAATATCGTGTAGGGCTCCTGCGAGCACGCAGACGTGCATCAACACGACGTGACATGTACTCGACTAAAGTCTGAAGTAGTGCTGAAGGGAACTGACACCATGAAATCTGCAGGGCTGTCCAAAAATCCGTATGAGTATGGGCGAGTGGAGGTCTTTTCTGAACAGCACGTTGCAAAGCATCCCAGATATGCTCAATAATGTTCATGTCTGTGGAGTTTAGTGGCCAGCGGAAGTATTTAAACTCGGAAGAGTTTTCCTGGAGCCACTCTGTAGCAATTCTGGGCGTTTGGGGTGTCGCATTGTTCTGCTAAAATTGCCAAAGTCCGTCCGAATGGACAGTGGACATGAATGGATGCAGGTGATCAGACAGGATGCTTACGTACGTGTTACCTGTCAGAGTCGTATCTAGACGTATGAGAGGTCCCATATCACTCCAACTGCACACGTTCTACACCATTACAGAGTCTCCACCAGCTTGAACTCTCCCCTGGTGACATACAGGGTCCATGGATTCCTGAGGCTGTCTCCATACCCGTACACGTCCATCCGCTCGATACAATTTGAAACGAGACTTGTTCGAGCAGGCAACATGTTTCCGGTCATCAACAGTCCAGTGATGGTGTTGGGCCCAGGCAAAACATAAAGCTTTGTGCCGTGCAGTCATCAAGGAGACACGAGTGTGCCTTCGGCTCCGAAAACCCATACCGATGATTCGTTGAATGGCTCGCACGCTGACACTTGTTGATGGCCCATCACTGAAATCTGCAGCAATCTGCGGAAGGCTGCACTTCTGTCACGTTGAATGAATGCTTCCCAATATCAACCAATAAATGATTAATAATTCGATAACCCATTTAAAATACGATCCCATTCTAAGTGAACATGAAATGCACGCCCAAAACTATTTATGTGTGATGGCACAATCTTGCACCTTACGATTTGTTTCTTTTAATTTATGTGACTGTGTATCAGTCGCTTTTCCTTCACGTAATCTTCACCAAATTCTATAAATATGATTGTTATTGGTTTACCTTCAGAGGTATTTGGTCGACGACCATTAGAGGGCTGACAAAATAGTAATTTATGTCTACGTACTTATCCAGATAATCACAATACAGTGCTTGGCGGAGAGTAGCTTGTACTATGCTGGTCATTTCCTTCTCGGTCCACTCGGAAATAGAGCGAGGGAGCTGGCCGGGGTGGCCGAGCGGTTCTAGGCGCTACAGTCCGGAACCGCGCGACCGCTACGGTCACAGGTTCGAATCCTGCCTCGGGCATGGGTGTGTGTGATGTCCTTACGTTAGTTAGGTTTAAGTAGTTCTAAGTTCTAGGGGACTGATGACCTCAGAGGTTAAGTCACATAGTGCTCAGAGCTAGAGCGAGGGAAAATGACTCTGCATAGTTCTGTGCGAGTTCCGATTTCCTCTGTCTTCTCTTCGCGGTCATTACGCGAGATGTACATATTTGGCAGTAGTATCGTTCTGCAGTCAGCTGCAAATGCCACTCCTCTAAACTTTATGAATACTGTTTCGTGAAAAAAAGGCCTTTACTGTTAGGGAATTCCTATTTTGATCGACGTAGCATTTCCGTAATACTCGCGAATTTAACGAACATACCGATAAAAAATTCTAGCAGCAATTGCTGCGACGTTTTCCTTTAATTCGAACCGGTGGTGGGCCAAACACTCGTGGAGTACTCAAGAATGGTTCGCCGAAGTGTTCTCTGTGCGGTTTCCGTTATATAAGAGTTACACTTTCCTAGCATCGTTCTACCGACCTCCCAATTCAGATGATAGAGTTGCTGAAAGGTTCAAAGAAAACTTGAGTTTGATTTCAAACTCGTACCCCACTCATACAATTATAGTTGGTGGTGACTTTAATTTACCCTCGATATGTTAGCGAAAATAGATGTTTAATTTTTGAGGTGCGCATGAAACTTCATACGGGATTGCGCTAAAGGCATTCCTTGAAAATTTCGAGGAGTTAGTTCATGAGCCCACGTGAAAAGTAAACGGTTGTGAAAACACACTTGACGTCTTAGCAATAAATAATCCTGAGCTAATAACGAGCATCAAAATGGATTCTGCGATTAGTGAACACAGGGTTGTCGTAACGAGACTGAATATTGTTACCCCCAAATCCCCCAAAAATAAACGACAAATATACCTATTCAAAAAATCAGATAAAAATTCGTTTGACGCTTTTCTGAGAGACAATTTCCACTCAGTCCAAATTAACAACATAAGTATAGACCAGATGTGGCTTAAATTCAAAGAAATAGTACAGGCAGCAGTTTAGAGATTTATGCCACATAAATTAACAAATAGCGGAGCTGATCTTCCTTGGTACACAAAATGGGTCAGAACACTGTAGCAGAAACAACGAAAAAAACATGCCAAAATCTCCAGTATTGGTGATCCTCTACAGAAGCTCGAAATTTAGCGCGGACTTCAATGCGAGATGCTTACAACAGTTTTCACAACGAAACGTTGTCTCGAAACCTGGTAGAAAATCCAAAGAGATTCTGCTCGTATGTGAAGTGTGCTAGCGGCAAGACACAATCCATGCCTTCTATGCGCGATAGCAACAGAAATACTATCGACGACAGTGATCCCAAAGCAGAATTACTAAACATAGCCTTCCGAAATTCGTTCACATAAGAAGACGAAGTAAAATATTACAGAATTCGAATCAAGAACAGCTGCCAACGTAAGTAACGTAGATGTAGATATCCTCGGAATAGTGAAGCAACTTAAATCGCTTAACAAAACCAAGTCTTCTTGTTCAGACTGTATACCAATTAGGTTCCTTTCAGAGTATACTGATGCAATAGCTCCATAGTTTACAATCATATACAACCGTTCGCTTGACGAAATATCCTTCCCCAAAGACTGGAAAGCTGTACACGTCACACCAATATCCAAGAAAGGTAGTAGGAGTAATCCACTACATAACTGGCCCATACCATTAACGTGATGTGCTGCAGGATTTTGGAACATATATTGTGTTCGAACATTATGAATTACCTCGAAGAAAACGGTCTATTGACACAGAGTCAACACGGAGTTAGAAAACATCTTTCTTATGAAACATAACTAGATCTTCAGTCACACGAACTGTTGAGTGCACGGACAAGGGATTACAAATTTATTCCGTATTTCTAGATTTATAGAAGGCTTTCGACACTGCACCACACAAGCGGCTCGTAGTGTAATTGCGTGCCTATGGAATATCGTCTGGGTTAAGCGACTGGATTCGTGATTTCCTGTCAGAGATGTCACAGTTCGTAGTAACTGACGAAAAGTCATCGAGTAAAACAGAAGTGATTTCCGGCGTTCCCCAAGGCAGTATTATAGTCTCTTTGCTGTTTCCGAGCAACCGTCTTAGGTTGTTTGCAGATTACGCTGTCGTTTATCGACTAGTAGAGTCATCAGAAGATCAAAACGAATTGTAAAAACGATTTAAAAAAGATATCTGTATGATGCGAAAATTGACAATCGGCCCTTAATAACGAAAAGCTTAAGATCATCCACCTGAGTGCTAAAAGAAATCCGATAAACTTGGGTTCCACGATAAATCAGTCGAATCTAAAGGCCGTAAATTCAACTAAGTACCTAGGAATTACAATTGCGTACAACTTAAGCTGGAAGGGACACAGAAAATGTTGTGGGGGAGGCAAACCAAGGACTGCTTTTTATTGGCAGAGCACTTAGAAAATGTAACAGATCTACTAAAGAGAATGCCTATACTACTCTTGTCCGTTCTCTTTTAGAATACTGCTGCGCGGTGTGGGATCCTTACCAGATAGGACTGACGGAGTACATCGAAAAAGATCAAAGAAAGGCAGCGCGTTTTGTATTATCGGTAAATAGGGGAGAGACTGTCACTGAAATGATACAGGATATGGGGTGGGCATCATTAAAGCAAAGGAGTTTATCGTTGCGGTGGAATCTTCTCACGAAATTTCGATCTCCAGCTTTCTCCTCCGAATATGAAAATATTTTGTTGACACCGACCTACATAGGGAGAAACGATAACCATGATAAAATAAGGGAAATCAGAGCTCGCACCGAAAGATATAGGTGTCCGTTGTTTCCGCGCGGTTTTCGAGTTTGGAAAAGAGTATTATTGTGGCTCAAATGGCTCTGAGCACTATGGCACTTAACATCTGAGTTCATCAGTCCCCTAGAACTTAGAAATTGTTGTTGTTGTGGTCTTCAGTCCTGAGACTGGTTTGATGCAGCTCTCCATGCTACTCTATCCTGTGCAAGCTTTTTCATCTCCCAGTACCTATTGCAACCTACATCCTTCTGAATCTGCTTAGTGTATTCATCTCTTGGTCTCCCTCTACGATTTTTACCCCCCACACTGCCCTCCAATACTAAATTGGTGATCCCTTGATGCCTCAGAACATGTCCTACCAACTGATCCCTTCTTCTGGTCAAGTTGTGCCACAAACTTCTCTTCTCCCCAATCCTATTCAATACTTCCTCATTAGTTATATGATCTACCCATCTAATCTTCAGCATTCTTCTGTAGCACCACATTTCGAAAGCTTCTATTCTCTTCTTGTCCAAACTATTTATCGTCCATGTTTCACTTCCATACATGGCTACACTCCATACAAATACTTTCAGAAATGACTTCCTGACACTCAAATCTATACTCGATGTCAACAAATTTCTCTTCTTCAGAAACGCTTTCCTTGCCATTGCAAGCCTACATTTTATATCCTCTCTACTTCGACCATCATCAGTTATTTTACTCCCCAAATAGCAAAACTCCTTTACTACCTTGAGTGCCTCATTTCCTAATCTAATTCCCTCAGCATCACCCAACTTAATTAGACTACATTCCATTATTCTTGTTTTGCTTTTGTTGATGTTCATCTTATATCCTCCTTTCAAGACACTGTCCATTCCATTCAACTGCTCTTCCAAGTCCTTTGCTGTCTCTGACAGAATTACAATGTCATCGGTGAACCTCAAAGTTTTTATTTCTTCTCCATGAATTTTAATACCTACTCCGAATTTTTCTTTTGTTTCCTTTACTGCTTGCTCAATATACAGATTGAACAACATCGGGGAGAGGCTACAACCCTGTCTTACTCCCTTCCCAACCACTGCTTCCCTTTCATGACCCTCGACTCATGTAACTGCCATCTGGTTTCTGTACAAATTGTAAATAGCCTTTCGCTCCCTGTATTTTACCCCTGCCACCTTTAGAATTTGAAAGAGAGTATTCCATTCAACATTGTCAAAAGCTTTTTCTAAGTCTACAAACGCTAGAAACGTAGGTTTGCCTTTCCTTAATCGTTCTTCTAAGATAAGTCGTAAGGTCAGTATTGCGTCACGTGTTCCAGTGTTTCTACGGAATCCAAACTGATCTTCCCTGAGGTTGGCTTCTACTAGTTTTTCCATTCGTCTGTAAAGAATTCGTATTAGTATTTTGCAGCTGTGACTTATTAAAATGATAGTTCGGTAATTTTCACATCTGTCAACACCTGCTTTCTTTGGGATTGGAATTATTATATTCTTCTTGAAGTCTGAGGGTATTTCGCCTGTCTCATACATCTTGCTCACCAGATGGTAGAGTTTTGTCAGGACTGGCTCTCCCAAGGCCGTCAGTAGTTCCAATGGAATGTTGTCTACTCCGGGGGCCTTGTTTCGGCTCAGGTCTTTCAGTGCTCTGTCAAACTCTTCACGCAGTATCATATCTCCCATTTCATCTTCATCTACCTCATCTTCCATTTCCTTAATATTGTCCTCAAGAACCCTGTATAGACCCCCTTTATACTCCCTCCACCTTTCTGCTTTCCCTTCTTGCTTAGAACTGGGTTTCCATATGACCTCTTGATATTCATACAAGTGGTTCTCTTTTCTCCAAATGTTTCTTTGATTGTCCTGTAGGCTGTATCTATCTTACCCCTCGTGAGATAAGCCTCTACATCCTTACATTTGTCCTCTAGCCATCCCTGCTTAGCCATTTTGCACTTCCTGTCGATCTCATTTTTGAGACGTTTGTATTCCTTTTTGCCTGCTTCACTCACTGCATTTTTGTATTTTCTCCTTTCATCAGTTAAATTCAATATTTCTTCTGTTACCGAAGGATTTCTACTAGCCCACGTCTTTTTACCTACTTGATCCTCTGCTACCTTCGCTACTTCATCCCTCAAAGCTACCCATTCTTCTTCTACTGTATTTCTTTCCCCCATTCCTGTCAATTGTTCCCTTATGCTCTCCCTGAAACTCTGTACAACCTCTGGTTCTTTCAGTTTATCAAGGTCCCATCTCCTTAAATTCCCACCTTTTTGCAGTTTCTTCAGTTTTATTCTACAGGTCATAACCAATAGATTGTGGTCAGAGTCCACATCTGCCCCTCGAAATGTCTTACAATTTAAAACCTGGTTCCTAAATCTCTGTCTTACCATTATATAATCTATCTGATACCTTTTAGTATCTCCAGGGTTCTTCCATGTATACAACCTTCTTTCATGATTCTTAAACCAAGTGTTAGTTATGATTATGTTGTGCTCTGTGCAAAATTCTACCAGGCGGCTTCCTCTTTCATTTCTTAGCCCCAATCCATATTCACCTACTATGTTTCCTTCTCTTCCTTTTCCTACACTCGAATTCCAGTCACCCATGACTATTAAATTTTCGTCTCCCTTCACAATGTGAATAATTTCTTTTATTTCATCATACATTTCTTCAATTTCTTCGTCATCTGCAGAGCCAGTTGGCATATAAACTTGTACTACTGTAGTAGGTGTGGGCTTCGTATCTATCTTGGCCACAATAATGCGTTCACTATGCTGTTTGTAGTAGCTTACCCGCATTCCTATTTTCCTATTCATTATGAAACCTACTTCTGCATTACCCCTATTTGATTTTGTGTTTATAACCCTGTAGTCACCTGACCAGAAGTCTTGTTCCTCCTGCCACTGAACTTCACTAATTCCCACTATATCTAACTTCAACCTATCCATTTCCCTTTTTAAATTTTCTAACCTACCTGCCCGATTAAGGGATCTTAGAAATACTTAAACCTAACTAACCTAGGGACATCATACACATCCATGCCCGAGGCAGGATTCGAACCTACGATCGTAGCGGTCACGCGGTTCTAGACTGAAGCGCCTAGAACCGCACGGCCACACCGGCCGGCTCGATGCTTAGTCTTGATATTGTGTTACTGCATAATGTGATGCACACTGTCTGGCCAGCAAAGTAAACCACTACTTTCCGATATTTGGAACACATAGCTTTGGAATGAAGACGTCATTAAACTACGTAACTAATCTCTAATATCGATCTATTATAGGGGGGAGGGGGGGTGGTCTTCTGCTGAATTCTTTTGATCTATGTGTGATATGTGAAACATAAATCTGTGCAGTGTAAAAAATTCTTAAGACGCAGCAAATTGAGTAAACTGTTGGCGATGTAGCGTGTAAACAGTAACCACACCCCTCCGTTTTAAGAAAATCTAGCTTTTCAAGCATCTGTATGTTTAGCACATACTAAGTTTTTTAAATCGGCCAGTAATTTTATGAATCGCCGAAAATCAAATTTTCGTTGTTCCTGGAAGCCGTTAGATAGGCAAACATCAACAAGTTCTGTGTGACCGTGTGCGTTTATGAATGTAGACCGGTTCACATCCAACCCACTCTCCCCGTCCCCTAAGAGTCTTTAAAGCTTCAAACTCCCTTGTACAAGCTTCAAAGGACTGATTACTTAAAAATGCGTAAATGTGGCAAATATTTGGCGTTAAACATGTAAAACCTTTATGGTTAAGAAGGCACCGAACCATAATTGCGTTGGTTTTATCAGCTTCGTATTGGAATAGACTAATAAAAACTAATGAAAACGTAAAAACGAAACTGGTAAAAATAAGACCTTTTTGGCAAATAGTGAAGATTTTTCAAAAAGCTGGTTTTTTCGTGACTGATTGTATATGACGTCGTATCTACTGAACTGTGAGTTGCAAAACAACAAACGATATATTTTTTGCAACTATATTGGCACATGTGAGCGCTATTCGCAACTTGGTTGTCGGATAGAATTATCAGCAAAGAAATAATAAATTAAAGAATAATGCCTGATGCTGACATTTCACTGTATCAATGGCGAGAATGAAGTGAGCGGTAAACACTTTTCCTTTCAGTATTTTGTGGGGGATGTCAGCAAAATAAAGTTTCTAAGTGGTTTTAAGTTATGGCTAATTTTGTTGCAACTCGCTAAGTGCTCTCATTCGCAAACACTGGATACATATAGCCTGGGTGATTTGAGAGCACGACGTTACCTCAATATACACTCCTGGAAATGGAAAAAAGAACACATTGACACCGGTGTGTCAGACCCACCATACTTGCTCCGGACACTGCGATAGGGCTGTACAAGCAATGATCACACGCACGGCACAGCGGACACACCAGGAACTGCGGTGTTGGCCGTCGAATGGCGCTAGCTGCGCAGCATTTGTGCACCGCCGCCGTCAGTGTCAGCCAGTTTGCCGTGGCATACGGAGCTCCATCGCAGTCTTTAACACTGGTAGCATGCCGCGACACCGTGGACGTGAACCGTATGTGCAGTTGACGGACTTTGAGCGAGGGCGTATAGTGGGCATGCGGGAGGCCGGGTGGACGTACCGCCGAATTGCTCAACACGTGGGGCGTGAGGTCTCCACAGTACATCGATGTTGTCGCCAGTGGTCGGCGGAAGGTGCACGTGCCCGTCGACCTGGGACCGGACCGCAGCGACGCACGGATGCACGCCAAGACCGTAGGATCCTACGCAGTGCCGTAGGGGACCGCACCGCCACTTCCCAGCAAATTAGGGACACTGTTGCTCCTGGGGTATCGGCGAGGACCATTCGCAACCGTCTCCATGAAGCTGGGCTATGGTCCCGCACACCGTTAGGCCGTCTTCCGCTCACGCCCCAACATCGTGCAGCCCGCCTCCAGTGGTGTCGCGACAGGCGTGAATGGAGGGACGAATGGAGACGTGTCGTCTTCAGCGATGAGAGTCGCTTCTGCCTTGGTGCCAATGATGGTCGCATGCGTGTTTGGCGCCGTGCAGGTGAGCGCCACAATCAGGACTGCATACGACCGAGGCACACAGGGCCAACACCCGGCATCATGGTGTGGGGAGCGATCTCCTACACTGGCCGTACACCACTGGTCATCGTCGAGGGGACACTGAATAGTGCACGGTACATCCAAACCGTCATCGAACCCATCGTTCTACCATTCCTAGACCGGCAAGGGAACTTGCTGTTCCAACAGGACAATGCACGTCCGCATGTATCCCGTGCCACCCAACGTGCTCTAGAAGGTGTAAGTCAACTACCCTGGCCAGCAAGATCTCCGGATCTGTCCCCCATTGAGCATGTTTGGGACTGGATGAAGCGTCGTCTCACGCGGTCTGCACGTCCAGCACGAACGCTGGTCCAACTGAGGCGCCAGGTGGAAATGGCATGGCAAGCCGTTCCACAGGACTACATCCAGCATCTCTACGATCGTCTCCATGGGAGAATAGCAGCCTGCATTGCTGCGAAAGGTGGATATACACTGTACTAGTGCCGACATTGTGCATGCTCTGTTGCCTGTGTCTATGTGCCTGTGGTTCTGTCAGTGTGATCATGTGATGTATCTGACCCCAGGAATGTGTCAATAAAGTTTCCCCTTCCTGGGACAATAAATTCACGGTGTTCTTATTTCAATTTCCAGGAGTGTATATACACAGTTTCTACCTTTAAAACATGATTTATTGTGTTACACCAGTAACGTAGGATTATACCTCTTAATGCTATGACAACGTTTTAAAGTTTTAAATTCGTCAATAACTACACGAAATTTTAAAAATCAAATTTTTGTTGCCCCTGGAACGCGTTAGATAGGCAACCTGCAGTTGGTTTGGGTGGCTGGTTGACAGTCTTAGCAGAGAAGAATCGTGTAAGTGGAACTCGTAGCCTGGTGACTGAGGAGGATGGCACAGTGACTGACTCTATGGAACAATTTAGGTAGGAGTACGGTTCGAATACGAGTCCAGCCATATTGGGTAATGCATTCCTTGGATTCTCAAGTAACGTTCGCTGTGGTTTTTACAAGAAGGCCACAATCGATATACTTTCAGATTCTGTTCCAAGCTATATCCAAGCTAGTGTTCCACCTACGGCGGACCAAATGTCGACGGCACGCAATATGTTAATCTTCCTTCTGTAAAATAGCTTACTGCTCTCGAAACACACAGAGAAAAGTTCCTGATAATTGAGTCCCACAATGCTGTGACATTTATTTTATACTCTCATTCTGTAATGATCATTATCACTCTTTTCGCAAGCTATGCACCATAGAAAATGATAATCAATAATGCTGTTTAAAGATAGTGGTAAATAGTTTGCTTGGTGTACAGACAAAATTATGCACCTATACCGCTGAAACATGTACGAAGCAGGTAGTATTTAATCTTATCCCAGAATCGGGGAACTACTATTGCACTGTACAGAGCCCTGAGTAAATTCCTATCATTGCATGGACATAAGTAGTACATTTCTTTAGAATCGTATATTAATGAAACTGTCCTTCGATTTCACCTCGCCTACTCGTAGTCTGTTCAAAAACTTCCAAGAGTACCAGTCGATATTCCCCCCGCATAGTAAATGTTCCTCTGGATTCCACTTGTTTCGGAGGTACTCAGTTCTCGCTGCTCATAACGTTTCTCTGGCTTTCTCTTGTGGCATACTTAATGCTGACGTACCAACGATTTCAATTAATTCTTAATTTCTCCAGCCTTCTTCCTTTTATCAAAAGTGAAATTTTGTTGGCAAGGAATTACCTGCGATCCTTTTTTTAGTGGAAAATTCACTACTATTCTGTTTATCGATCACTAATTTTATTATTTTAAACTTACCAGTTTCGGTCATTGTCGGCCATCTTCAGATCATTTTCCATAGCTGCAGAGTGACCATTCTTAACGGAACACAAAGTTTCAATACTTCTGTCTCGGTAACATATGTAAGTGATTAACACTGCAAGAGCACAGGTGATTGTAAACGCGAGATAAGCCATTGCAAATTTGAAATGCTGGTACATTAATAAACGGTGTAACCGCAAGAATGTTGTATGCAAGTTATCAAACTTGGATGCGTCGTATTGCACAGGTGCCAGATGTCAGTCTGTAGGATGGAGTTCCATGGCATTTGCACTTTGTCGATCAGTACAAGGGTGGTTAATGCTATTTGTGGATGACGCTGGAGTTGTCGACTGGACACAGATCTGAGTATCGAGCAGGCCAAGGCAGCGTGTCGACACACCGTAGAGCACGTTGGTTTACAACAGCGGTATGTAACCAAGCGTTATCCTGTTGGAAAACACCCTCTGGAATGCTGCTCATGAATGGCAGCGCAGCACGTCGAATAACCAGACTGAAGTACATAGTTGCAGTCAGGGTGCGTGGGATAACCGCAAGAGTGCTCCTGCCTGTCACACGGAATCACATCCCATACTGTAACTATTCGAATAGACATCATACGTCAGATGTAGAAATACGCCTAGCAACTTTCATTTATGTCGCACAACTCGTTCCTGGTGTTGCGATTTTTTCCCCTCAGTGTACATGTAAGTATGTGGCTATGGAGAATGGTTTGACTACAGGCACACTGATGTAAATTGCAGTTGTTGTTGTTGTTGTGATCTTCACTCCAGAGACTGGTTTGATGCAGCTCTCCATGCTACTCTATCCTGTGCAAGCCTCTTCATCTCCCAGTAACTACTGCAACCTACATCCTTCTGAATCTGCTTACTGTATTCATTTTTTGATAACTCTCTATGATTTTTAGCATCCACGCTTCCCTCCAATATTGAATAGGTGATCCCTTGATGCCTCAGGATGGGTCCTATCAACCGATCCCTCCTTCTAATCAAATTGTACCAGAAATTTCTCTTCTCCTCAGTTCTATTCAGTTCCTCATCATTAGTCAGTTGACGTACGCATCTAAACTTCAGCATTCTTCTGTAGCACCACAGCCGCATGGAGTAGCCACGTGGTCCAAGGCGCCTTGCCACGGTTCACGTGGCTTCCTCCTCGGCCATGGGTGTGCGTGTTGTCCTTAGCGAACGTTAGTTTAAGTCAGATTAGCCACGTGGTCTAAGGCGCCTTGCCACGGTTCACGTGGCTTCCTCCTCGGCCATGGGTGTGCGTGTTGTCCTTAGCGTACGTTAGTTTAAGTCAGATTAGCCACGTGGTCTAAGGCGCCTTGCCACGGTTCACGTGGCTTCCTCCTCGGCCATGGGTGTGCGTGTTGTCCTTAGCGTACGTTAGTTTAAGTCAGATTAGCCACGTGGTCTAAGGCGCCTTGCCACGGTTCACGTGGCTTCCTCCTCGGCCATGGGTGTGCGTGTTGTCCTTAGCGTACGTTAGTTTAAGTCAGATTAGCCACGTGGTCTAAGGCGCCTTGCCACGGTTCACGTGGCTTCCTCCTCGGCCATGGGTGTGCGTGTTGTCCTTAGCGTACGTTAGTTTAAGTCAGATTAGCCACGTGGTCTGAGGCGCCTTGCCACGGTTCACGTGGCTTCCTCCTCGGCCATGGGTGTGCGTGTTGTCCTTAGTGTACGTTAGTTTAAGTCAGATTAGCCACGTGGTCTAAGGCGCCTTGCCACGGTTCACGTGGCTTCCTCCTCGGCCATGGGTGTGCGTGTTGTCCTTAGCGTACGTTAGTTTAAGTCAGATTAGCCACGTGGTCTGAGGCGCCTTGCCACGGTTCACGTGGCTTCCTCCTCGGCCATGGGTGTGCGTGTTGTCCTTAGCGTACGTTAGTTTAAGTCAGATTAGCCACGTGGTCTGAGGCGCCTTGCCACGGTTCACGTGGCTTCCTCCTCGGCCATGGGTGTGCGTGTTGTCCTTAGCGTACGTTAGTTTAAGTCAGATTAGCCACGTGGTCTGAGGCGCCTTGCCACGGTTCACGTGGCTTCCTCCTCGGCCATGGGTGTGCGTGTTGTCCTTAGCGTACGTTAGTTTAAGTCAGATTAGCCACGTGGTCTAAGGCGCCTTGCCACGGTTCACGTGGCTTCCTCCTCGGCCATGGGTGTGCGTGTTGTCCTTAGCGTACGTTAGTTTAAGTCAGATTAGCCACGTGGTCTAAGGCGCCTTGCCACGGTTCACGTGGCTTCCTCCTCGGCCATGGGTGTGCGTGTTGTCCTTAGCGCAGGTTAGTTTAAGTCAGATTAGCCACGTGGTCTGAGGCGCCTTGCCACGGTTCACGTGGCTTCCTCCTCGGCCATGGGTGTGCGTGTTGTCCTTAGCGTACGTTAGTTTAAGTCAGATTAGCCACGTGGTCTGAGGCGCCTTGCCACGGTTCACGTGGCTTCCTCCTCGGCCATGGGTGTGCGTGTTGTCCTTAGCGTACGTTAGTTTAAGTCAGATTAGCCACGTGGTCTGAGGCGCCTTGCCACGGTTCACGTGGCTTCCTCCTCGGCCATGGGTGTGCGTGTTGTCCTTAGCGTACGTTAGTTTAAGCCAGATTAGCCACGTGGTCTGAGGCGCCTTGCCACGGTTCACGTGGCTTCCTCCTCGGCCATGGGTGTGCGTGTTGTCCTTAGCGTACGTTAGTTTAAGTCAGATAAGCCACGTGGTCTGAGGCGCCTTGCCACGGTTCACGTGGCTTCCTCCTCGGCCATTGGTGTGCGTGTTGTCCTTAGCGTACGTTAGTTTAAGTCAGATTAGCCACGTGGTCTGAGGCGCCTTGCCACGGTTCACGTGGCTTCCTCCTCGGCCGTGGGTGTGCGTGTTGTCCTTAGCGTACGTTAGTTTAAGTCAGATTAGCCACGTGGTCTGAGGCGCCTTGCCACGGTTCACGTGGCTTCCTCCTCGGCCATGGGTGTGCGTGTTGTCCTTAGCGTACGTTAGTTTAAGTCAGATTAGCCACGTGGTCTGAGGATCCTTGCCACGGTTCACGTGGCTTCCTCCTCGGCCATGGGTGTGCGTGTTGTCCTTAGCGTACGTTAGTTTAAGTCAGATTAGCCACGTGGTCTAAGGCGCCTTGCCACGGTTCACGTGGCTTCCTCCTCGGCCATGGGTGTGCGTGTTGTCCTTAGCGTACGTTAGTTTAAGTCAGATTAGCCACGTGGTCTAAGGCGCCTTGCCACGGTTCACGTGGCTTCCTCCTCGGCCATGGGTGTGCGTGTTGTCCTTAGCGTACGTTAGTTTAAGTCAGATTAGCCACGTGGTCTAAGGCGCCTTGCCACGGTTCACGTGGCTTCCTCCTCGGCCATGGGCGTGCGTGTTGTCCTTAGCGTACGTTAGTTTAAGTCAGATTAGCCACGTGGTCTAAGGCGCCTTGCCACGGTTCACGTGGCTTCCTCCTCGGCCATGGGTGTGCGTGTTGTCCTTAGCGTACGTTAGTTTAAGTCAGATTAGCCACGTGGTCTAAGGCGCCTTGCCACGGTTCACGTGGCTTCCTCCTCGGCCATGGGTGTGCGTGTTGTCCTTAGCGTACGTTAGTTTAAGTGAGATTAGCCACGTGGTCTGAGGCGCCTTGCCACGGTTCACGTGGCTTCCTCCTCGGCCATGGGTGTGCGTGTTGTCCTTAGCGTACGTTAGTTTAAGTCAGATTAGCCACGTGGTCTCAGGCGCCTTGCCACGGTTCACGTGGCTTCCTCCTCGGCCATGGGTGTGCGTGTTGTCCTTAGCGTACGTTAGTTTAAATCAGATTAGCCACGTGGTCTGAGGCGCCTTGCCACGGTTCACGTGGCTTCCTCCTCGGCCATGGGTGTGCGTGTTGTCCTTAGCGTACGTTAGTTTAAGTCAGATTAGCCACGTGGTCTAAGGCGCCTTGCCACGGTTCACGTGGCTTCCTCCTCGGCCATGGGTGTGCGTGTTGTCCTTAGCGTACGTTAGTTTAAGTCAGATTAGCCACGTGGTCTGAGGCGCCTTGCCACGGTTCACGTGGCTTCCTCCTCGGCCATGGGTGTGCGTGTTGTCCTTAGCGTACGTTAGTTTAAGTCAGATTAGCCACGTGGTCTGAGGCGCCTTGCCACGGTTCACGTGGCTGCCTCCTCGGCCATGGGTGTGCGTGTTGTCCTTAGCGTACGTTAGTTTAAGTCAGATTTGCCACGTGGTCTAAGGCGCCTTGCCACGGTTCATGTGGCTTCCTCCTCGGCCATGGGTGTGCATGTTGTCCTTAGCGTACGTTATTTTAAGTTAGATTAGCCACGTGGTCAGGGGCGCCTTGCCACGGTTCACGTGGCTTCCTCCTCGGCCATGGGTGTGCGTGTTGTCCTTAGCGTACGTTAGTTTAAGTCAGATTAGCCACGTGGTCTGAGGCGCCTTGCCACGGTTCACGTGGCTTCCTCCTCGGCCATGGGTGTGCGTGTTGTCCTTAGCGTACGTTAGTTTAAGTCAGATTAGCCACGTGGTCTAAGGCGCCTTGCCACGGTTCACGTGGCTTCCTCCTCGGCCATGGGTGTGCGTGTTGTCCTTAGCGTACGTTAGTTTAAGTCAGATTAGCCACGTGGTCTAAGGCGCCTTGCCACGGTTCACACGGCTTCCTCCTCGGCCATGGGTGTGCGTGTTGTCCTTAGCGTACGTTAGTTTAAGTGAGATTAGCCACGTGGTCTAAGGCGCCATGCCACGGTTCACGTGGCTTCCTCCTCGGCCATGGGTGTGCGTGTTGTCCTTAGCGTACGTTAGTTTAAGTCAGATTAGCCACGTGGTCTGAGGCGCCTTGCCACGGTTCACGTGGCTTCCTCCTCGGCCATGGGTGTGCGTGTTGTCCTTAGCGTACGTTAGTTTAAGTCAGATTAGCCACGTGGTCTGAGGCTTCTTGCCACGGTTCACGTGGCTTCCTCCTCGGCCATGGGTGTGCGTGTTGTCCTTAGCGTACGTTAGTTTAAGTCAGATTAGCCACGTGGTCTGAGGCGCCTTGCCACGGTTCACGTGGCTTCCTCCTCGGCCATGGGTGTGCGTGTTGTCCTTAGCGTACGTTAGTTTAAGTCAGATTAGCCACGTGGTCTAAGGCGCCTTGCCACGGTTCACGTGGCTTCCTCCTCGGCCATGGGTGTGCGTGTTGTCCTTAGCGTACGTTAGTTTAAGTCAGATTAGCCACGTGGTCTGAGGCGCCTTGCCACGGTTCACGTGGCTTCCTCCTCGGCCATGGGTGTGCGTGTTGTCCTCAGCGTACGTTAGCTTAAGTCAGATTAGCCACGTGGTCTAAGGCGCCTTGCCACGGTTCACGTGGCTTCCTCCTCGGCCATTGGTGTGCGTGTTGTCCTTAGCGTACGTTAGTTTAAGTCAGTTTAGCCACGTGGTCTATGGCGCCTTGCCACGGTTCACGTGGCTTCCTCCTCGGCCATGGGTGTGCGTGTTGTCCTTAGCGTACGTTAGTTTAAGTCAGATTAGCCACGTGGTCTGAGGCGCCTTGCCACGGTTCACGTGGCTTCCTCCTCGGCCATGGGTGTGCGTGTTGTCCTTAGCGTACGTTAGTTTAAGTCAGATTAGCCACGTGGTCTAAGGCGCCTTGCCACGGTTCACGTGGCTTCCTCCTCGGCCATGGGTGTGCGTGTTGTCCTTAGCGTACGTTAGTTTAAGTCAGATTAGCCACGTGGTCTAAGGCGCCTTGCCACGGTTCACGTGGCTTCCTCCTCGGCCATGGGTGTGCGTGTTGTCCTTAGCGTACGTTAGATTAAGTCTGATTAGCCACGTGGTCTAAGGCGCCTTGCCACGGTTCACGTGGCTTCCTCCTCGGCCATGGGTGTGCGTGTTGTCCTTAGCGTACGTTAGTTTAAGTCAGATTAGCCACGTGTTCTGAGGCGCCTTGCCACGGTTCACGTGGCTTCCTCCTCGGCCACGGGTGTGCGTGTTGTCCTTAGCGTACGTTAATTTAAGTCAGATTAGCCATGTGGTCTAAGGCGCCTTGCCACGGTTCACGTGGCTTCCTCCTCGGCCATGGGTGTGCGTGTTGTCCTTAGCGTACGTTAGTTTAAGTCAGATTAGCCACATGGTCTGAGGCGCCTTGCCACGGTTCACGTGGCTTTCTCCTCGGCCATGGGTGTGCGTGTTGTCCTTAGCGTACGTTAGTTTAAGTCAGATTAGCCACGTGGTCTGAGGCGCCTTGCCACGGTTCACGTGGCTTCCTCCTCGGCCATGGGTGTGCGTGTTGTCCTTAGCGTACGTTAGTTTAAGTCAGATTAGCCACGTGGTCTAAGGCGCCTTGCCACGGTTCACGTGGCTTCCTCCTCGGCCATGGGTGTGCGTGTTGTCCTTAGCGTACGTTAGTTTAAGTCAGATTAGCCACGTGGTCTAAGGCGCCTTGCCACGGTTCACGTGGCTTCCTCCTCGGCCATGGGTGTGCGTGTTGTCCTTAGCGTACGTTAGTTTAAGTCAGATTAGCCACGTGGTCTTAGGCGCCTTGCCACGGTTCACGTGGCTTCCTCCTCGGCCATGGGTGTGCGTGTTGTCCTTAGCGTACGTTAATTTAAGTCAGATTAGCCACGTGGTCTAAGGCGCCTTGCCACGGTTCACGTGGCTTCCTCCTAGGCCATGGGTGTGCGTGTTGTCCTTAGCGTACGTTAGTTTAAGTCAGATTAGCCACGTGGTCTAAGGCGCCTTGCCACGGTTCACGTGGCTGCCTCCTTGGCCATGGGTGTGCGTGTTGTCCTTAGCGTACGTTAGTTTAAGTCAGATTAGCCATGTGGTCTGAGGCGCCTTGCCACGGTTCACGTGGCTTCCTCCTCGGCCATGGGTGTGCGTGTTGTCCTTAGCGTACGTTAGTTTAAGTCAGATTAGCCACGTGGTCTAAGGCGCCTTGCCACGGTTCACGTGGCTTCCTCCTCGGCCATGGGTGTGCGTGTTGTCCTTAGCGTACGTTAGTTTAAGTCAGATTAGCCACGTGGTCTAAGGCGCCTTGCCACGGTTCACGTGGCTTCCTCCTCGGCCATGGGTGTGCGTGTTGTCCTTAGCGTACGCTAGTTTAAGTCAGATTAGCCACGTGGTCTGAGGCGCCTTGCCACGGTTCACGTGGCTTCCTCCTCGGCCATGGGTGTGCGTGTTGTCCTTAGCGTGCGTTAGTTTAAGTCAGATTAGCCACGTAGTCTAGGCGCCTTGCCACGGTTCACGTGGCTTCCTCCTCGGCCATGGGTGTGCGTGTTGTCCTTAGCGTACGTTAGTTTAAGTCAGATTAGCCACGTGGTCTGAGGCGCCTTGCCATGGTTCACGTGGCTTCCTCCTCGGCCATGGGTGTGCGTGTTGTCCTTAGCGTACGTTAGTTTAAGTCAGATTAGCCACGTGGTCTAAGGCGCCTTGCCACGGTTCACGGGGCTTCCTCCTCGGCCATGGGTGTGCGTGTTGTCCTTAGCGTACGTTAGTTTAAGTCAGATTAGCCACGTGGTCTAAGGCGCCTTGCCACGGTTCACGTGGCTTCCTCCTCGGCCATGGGTGTGCGTGTTGTCCTTAGCGTACGTTAGTTTAAGTCAGATTAGCCACGTGGTCTAAGGCGCCTTGCCACGGTTCACGTGGCTTCCTCCTCGGCCATGGGTGTGCGTGTTGTCCTTAGCGTACGTTAGTTTGAGTCAGATTAGCCACGTGGTCTAAGGCGCCTTGCCACGGTTCACGTGGCTTCCTCCTCGGCCATGGGTGTGCGTGTTGTCCTTAGCGTACGTTAGTTTAAGTCATATTAGCCACGTGGTCTAAGGCGCCTTGCCACGGTTCACGTGGCTTCCTCCTCGGCCATGGGTGTGCGTGTTGTCCTTAGCGTACGTTAGTTTAAGTCAGATTAGCCACGTGGTCTGAGGCGCCTTGCCACGGTTCACGTGGCTTCCTCCTCGGCCATGGGTGTGCGTGTTGTCCTTAGCGTACGTTAGTTTAAGTGAGATTAGCCACGTGGTCTGAGGCGCCTTGCCACGGTTCACGTGGCTTCCTCCTCGGCCATGGGTGTGCGTGTTGTCCTTAGCGTACGTTAGTTTAAGTCAGATTAGCCACGTGGTCTAAGGCGCCTTGCCACGGTTCACGGGGCTTCCTCCTCGGCCATGGGTGTGCGTGTTGTCCTTAGCGTACGTTAGTTTAAGTCAGATTAGCCACGTGGTCTAAGGCGCCTTGCCACGGTTCACGTGGCTTCCTCCTCGGCCATGGGTGTGCGTGTTGTCCTTAGCGTACGTTAGTTTAAGTCAGATTAGCCACGTGGTCTAAGGCGCCTTGCCACGGTTCACGTGGCTTCCTCCTCGGCCATGGGTGTGCGTGTTGTCCTTAGCGTACGTTAGTTTGAGTCAGATTAGCCACGTGGTCTAAGGCGCCTTGCCACGGTTCACGTGGCTTCCTCCTCGGCCATGGGTGTGCGTGTTGTCCTTAGCGTACGTTAGTTTAAGTCAGATTAGCCACGTGGTCTGAGGCGCCTTGCCACGGTTCACGTGGCTTCCTCCTCGGCCATGGGTGTGCGTGTTGTCCTTAGCGTACGTTAGTTTAAGTCAGATTAGCCACGTGGTCTGAGGCGCCTTGCCACGGTTCACGTGGCTTCCTCCTCGGCCATGGGTGTGCGTGTTGTCCTTAGCGTACGTTAGTTTAAGTCAGATTAGCCACGTGGTCTGAGGCGCCTTGCCACGGTTCACGTGGCTTCCTCCTCGGCCATGGGTGTGCGTGTTGTCCTTAGCGTACGTTAGTTTAAGTCAGATTAGCCACGTGGTCTAAGGCGCCTTGCCACGGTTCACGTGGCTTCCTCCTCGGCCATGGGTGTGCGTGTTGTCCTTAGCGTACGTTAGTTTAAGTCAGATTAGCCACGTGGTCTAGGGCGCCTTGCCACGGTTCACGTGGCTTCCTCCTAGGCCATGGGTGTGCGTGTTGTCCTTAGCGTACGTTAGTTTAAGTCAGATTAGCCACGTGGTCTGAGGCGCCTTGCCACGGTTCACGTGGCTTCCTCCTCGGCCATGGGTGTGCGTGTTGTCCTTAGCGTACGTTAGTTTAAGTCAGATTACCCACGTGGTCTGAGGCGCCTTGCCACGGTTCACGTGGCTTCCTCCTCGGCCATGGGTGTGCGTGTTGTCCTTAGCGTACGTTAGTTTAAGTCAGATTAGCCACGTGGTCTAAGGCGCCTTGCCACGGTTCACGTGGCTTCCTCCTCGGCCATGGGTGTGCGTGTTGTCCTTAGCGTACGTTAGTTTAAGTCAGATTAGCCACGTGGTCTAAGGCGCCTTGCCACGGTTCACGTGGCTTCCTCCTCGGCCATGGGTGTGCGTGTTGTCCTTAGCGTACGTTAGTTTAAGTCAGATTAGCCACGTGGTCTGAGGCGCCTTG
Source organism: Schistocerca americana (assembly GCF_021461395.2). Lineage (NCBI taxonomy): Eukaryota > Metazoa > Arthropoda > Insecta > Orthoptera > Acrididae > Schistocerca > Schistocerca americana. The sequence continues at coordinate 435,327,162 of NC_060119.1, read as the reverse complement.
CCACGGTTCACGTGGCTTCCTCCTCGGCCATGGGTGTGCATGTTGTCCTTAGCGTACGTTAGTTTAAGTCAGATTAGCCACGTGGTCTGAGGCGCCTTGCCACGGTTCACGTGGCTTCCTCCTCGGCCATGGGTGTGCGTGTTGTCCTTAGCGTACGTTAGTTTAAGTCAGATTAGCCACGTGGTCTGAGGCGCCTTGCCACGGTTCACGTGGCTTCCTCCTCGGCCATGGGTGTGCGTGTTGTCCTTAGCGTACGTTAGTTTAAGTCAGATTAGCCACGTGGTCTAAGGCGCCTTGCCACGGTTCACGTGGCTTCCTCCTCGGCCATGGGTGTGCGTGTTGTCCTTAGCGTACGTTAGTTTAAGTCAGATTAGCCACGTGGTCTAAGGCGCCTTGCCACGGTTCACGTGGCTTCCTCCTCGGCCATGGGTGTGCGTGTTGTCCTTAGCGTACGTTAGTTTAAGTCAGATTAAGTAGTGTATAAGCCTAGGGTCCAGGGTCCGATGACCTCAGCAGCTTGGTACCATAGGAACTTCCCACAAATTTCCAAATTGTAGCACCACATTTCAAAAGCTGCTATTCTCTTCTTGTATACTATTCATCGGCCATTGTTTCACTTTCATACATAGCTACATTCCATAGGAATACTTTCAGAAAAGACTTCCTGACACTTAAATCTATACTCGATCGTAACAAATTTCTCTTCTTCAGAAACGCTTTCCTTGCCATCGCCAGTCTACATGTTATGTCCTCTGTACTTCGAACATCATCAGTTATTTTGATGCCCAATTAGCAAAACTCATCTACTACTTTAATTATCTTATTTCCTAGTCTAATTCACTCAACATCACCTGATTTAATTCTACCACGTCCCATTACCCTCGTTAAACGCTTTCTCTAAGTCTACAAATACTATAAATGTAGGTCTGTCTTCCCTTAATTTCACTTCTAAGGTACGTCGTAGGGTCAGTATTGTTTCGTGTGTTCCTACATTTCTACGGAATCCAAACTCATCCTCCCCGAGGTCGGCTTCTATCAGTTTTTCTATTCGTCTGCATAGAGTTCGTGCTAATATTTTGCAACCGTGACTTATTAAACTGATAATTTGGTAATTCTCAAATGGTTCAAATGGCTCTGAGCACTGTGGGACTTAACATCTGAGGTCATCAGTCCCCTAGAACTTAGAACTACTTAAACCTAACTAACCTAAGGACATCACACACATCCATGCCCGAGGCAGGATTCGATCCTGCGACCGTAGCGGTCACGCGGTCCCAGACTGTGGCGCCTAGAACCGCTCGGCCACACCGGCAGGCGGTAATTCTCATACTTGTCAGCAAATGCTTTCTTTGGAATTGGAATTATTATATTCTCATTGAAGTCTGAGGGTATTTTGCCTGTCTCATACACCTTGCTCACCAGATGAAAGGTTTTTTTCATGGCTGATTTTCCCAAGGCTACCAGCAGTTATGACGGGATGTTGTCTATTCCCGCGGCCATGTTTCGACAGTGTTTCAGTGCTCTGTCAAATTCTCCACGTAGTATGATATCTCCTATCTCACATTCACTTACGTCCCGTTCCATTCCAATAATGTTGCCCTCAAGTACATCGCGTTTGTATAGATACATCGCACTTGTATAGGCCCTCTATATAATCCTTCGACCTTCCTGGTTTCCCTTCTTTGTTTAGGATTGGTTTTCCCTCTTAGCTCTTGACATTCATACAGGTTGTTCTCTTTACTCCAAATGTTTTTTTTAATTTTCCTGTAGGTGGCATCTATCTTACCCCTAGTGACAGATAGTTTGTCAGTAATTTGACATTAGTGCTTCTCCATGTTCAGAAAGAACTTCGGTGTTTTATGAAGACCGTTTAAACGAATTAATCCGCAATGGTCCGCGTCAGTATACTCAAGAACTGGCAAATGCGGTGGACTGTAATTATTCCACCATAGTGCGATATTTGTATGCAATGGTGAATGCCAAAAAATTTGGTGTATGGTTACCGGTAGCTCCAACTCGAAACCACAAAAGTCAGCAAATGACCATAAGTGCATCTCTGCTTGTTCCTCATCAATTGACTCGTGAACAGCACCGACCATTCCTACCCTGTACCCTTACTGATGACGAGAAATGGTGTTTTTACGCTAATATATGGAAAAGAAGGGAATGGTTGAGCCCAAACAAAGCAGCAACTCCTCGTACGAAGACCTGAGCGTATTCACAGAAGATAATGTTATTCATCGGGGGGAACAGCGACGGTGTGGTATACTACGAATTGCTTCCCCGAGGTGTGACCATCACTACCGACATTTACTGTCAACAACTGAAACTTCTTGGAGGCACAGTCCGAGAACAACGACCACCAGGACTGCGTGAAATGACGCTACTCCACGATAGCGTAGGCTGGCATTCTGCTAAACTGGCAAAAAAACAGTATACAGGGGATGGTTGGGAAGTCATTCTTCACCCACCTTATTCACCAGAACTTACACCCACAGATTTTCACATTTTCCGCTCTCTTTCGAGCAACTTGTAAAGAATTTCCAGCTGGCCGCTGGGACCGAGAGGTTATAGGCGCTTCACTATTGAACCGCGCTGCTGCTACGGTCGCAGTTTCGAATCCTGTCTCGGGCATGGACGTGTGTGATGTCCTTAGGTTAGTTAGGTTTAAGTAGTTCTAAGTCTAGGGGACTGTGACCTCAGATGTTAACTCCCATGGTGCTTAGAGCCATTTGAACCATTTGAAAGAATTTCCTTTCCGAATGAAGATGTGCTTCGAGCATGGCTCGCTGAGTTCTTCGCCTCAAAACCGTTTGATTTCTACAGTCGTGGAATCGAAAAGTTACCCCGACGTTGGCAGACTTGTACATAGTGAAGAAGAATATATTATTGATAATTAAGTCTGTGTCATGTGTATCTGTTGTGTTTGTTAAAGTTATGAGAAACGTTACGAACTTACGCAGTAACCTACATATTCGTATAGTGTGATAAACTGGCAGTCCCCCAAGAGGAATGTTTAGCCGCCTATTCGCAAGTTCTTTCAATTGGACGCCATTTTGGTGACAGTCTGTGCTATGTGTATCTGTTGTGTTTATTAAAGTTATGAGAAACATTACGAAGTTACGCAGTAGCCTACATATTCGTATAGTGTGATAAACTAGCAGTCCCCCAAGAGGAATGTTTAGCCGCCTATTCACAAGTTCTTTCAATTGGACACGGTTTCGGTGACCTGCGCACCCTTAGCCTCCCTCAGTAATCCTTTCAGGGAAAGGGGACATACAGTTTAACGTGGAATCGAACAAGGTGTCGTTCTTCACATCACTGAGAGGTGAATGTTACTGTAAACGCAGACTGAAGAATCCCAGTGTCTGACCAGGATTCGATCCCGCGATCTTGCGGTTTGCAGTCAAGTACTTCACCACTAGACCGCTAACAAGGAAACCGCACAGCAGTCGGATTTTTGTAAACTGTTAGATTTATGCTATGTGAACTTCAGAATTCCGTTCTTACTCTCCCAAAGCAACTCGATGTAGCTCTCAAAGTTTCTGCAGAAAATCGGCTTTGAAATTTTACGAGCGTCTTGAATCAATAATTCATAGCCATACTTATCGACAGGCCAGTCACTTCTGTGGTAGAATGATCACCAGCAGCGTTGTAAATCTGGTTTCGGTCCTCAGTCGATACGAATTTTTAAACAATGGTGCATGCTCTATGAGCTTTTTTGTGACATGTAAAATACATAAAGATGAAAAAATTAACTTTTTTATCTAATCAACCTATGTGAAAAATCTTTTATAAAACGTAAGTAATTAAGTAATTCTACTATGTGTGCAATATTTAATCTTTATACATAAAAGGAAATGTCCTGATTGACTGACTCATCATCCACCAACCCAGATCGCTAAAGTAAGAAACTTGAAGCTTGGAGAGAGGGTTGATCTTATACTGTAGGCATCGTTTAACAAGGGACTTTTCGAAACTCCGTCCGTAAGGGGGCCAAATAGATAATCACCAGGACAAATCAGCTTTGCCAGAGTTGTGTCGTAAAAGAAACGGATTTTTAATATATTAATTTTTCAGTGGGCCTAATATATATTTATAAAGTTATTTTGTTGTAACACTACGCAAACTAATCATTACTGATGACAAGATAGATACCATGTTTAAATGCGATCATGTTCAGGAATATCCGTTTGAGATGAGAAAGTCCGGTACCTGGCGCCAATAACTGCAGAACCACTTATCCGATTTGTCTGTTCCTTTTTTTAACTCACTGTATGAAATTAAATTAAATGCTTTGGAACACTTCCACAGCAACGATAAACTCCTTTGCTTTAATGATGCCCACCCCAAATCCTGTATCATTTCTGTGACACTCTCTCCTAAATTCTAAAAGAGGACAGACAAGCGTAATGTAGGCAGTCTCCTTAGTAGATCTGCTACGTTTTCTAAGTGTCATGCCAATAAAACGCAGTCTTTGATTAGCCTTCCCCACAACATTTTCTATGTGTTCCTTCCAATTTAAGTTGTTCGTAATTGTAATACCTAGGTATTTAGTTGAATTTAAAGCTTTTAGATTAGACTGATTTATCGTGTAACCGAAGTATGAGTTCCTTTTAGCACTCATGTGTTTCACAGGAACGATGTTTTCTAAACCCATGTTGACTGTGTGTCAATAGACCGTTTTCTTCGAGGTAGTTCATAATGTTCTGACACAATGTATGTTCTAAGGCGCTGCAATCACGGACTGTGCGTCTGGTCCCGGCGGAGGTTCGAGTCCTCCCTCGGGCATGGGTGTGTGTGTGTTTGTTCTTAGGATAATTTAGGTTAAGTAATGTGTAAGTTTAGGGACTGATGACCTTAGCAGTTAAGTCCCATAAGATTTCCCATACATTTTTGAAAAATATATGTTCCAAAATCCTGCTGCATATCGACGTTAACGATATTGGCCCGTAATTTAGTGTATTACTTCTACTACCTTTCTTGAATATTAGCGTGACCTGTGCAACTTTCTAGTCTTTGGGTACGGATCTTTCGTCGAGCGAACGGTTGTATATGATTGTTAAGTATGGAGCTAATGCATCAGCATACTCCGAAAGGAACCTAATTGGTATACGGTCTGAACCAGAAGACTTGCTTTTATTAAGTGATTTAAGTTGATTCGCTACTCCGAGGATATTTACTTCTACGTTACTCATGTTGGCAGCTGTGCTCGATTCTAATTCTGGAATATTTATTTCGTCTTCTTTTGTGAAGGCATTTGGGAAGGCTGTGTTTAGTAACTCTGCTTTGGCAGCACTGTCTTCGATAGTATCTCCATTGCTATCGCGCAGAGACGGCATTGATTGTTTCTTGCCACTAACATACATAAATGGCATAGGCATTACATCTGAACGGAAAACACGAAAAAAATGATCGAAGTAAGTCTAGAGCTAGCGATTGCCACGAGCACCACCGGTTTTTTGTTTCATCTTTACATACTTTGCGCTTCACGAAACGCGCACAGAACATGCACCATTGTTATAAAATTTGCATCGGATGGGAATGGAAGCCAAATTATCGACGCTGCTGTCAAACATCTTGCCACGGAACCGTGCAGTCCATCGTCGACGTCGGCCGTGAAGTACTACCGCAAAATTTCAAAGTCAATTTTCTCGAGAATTTTTGATAGTTGCATTGATCTACTTTGGCTTGTAGGTGTTTAAGTTCTGAACTTTACGTAGCATAAACACAAAAAATTATAAAAACCCTTTTTCCATGCGGCCCCTTTGTAATTCAGTCGTCGACACTGATGAAAGGACAGAGACATTAGCGGCTTCAGAGACAACGTCTTTCGAACGAGTCCGCGCGAGGTGCTCTAGGAGAGCCCATTGGTCACGCTCTTTGACAAACACCTGAAAAACGCTTGTGCACGGCTCACCGGCACTTCCTGTAGTGCGTCTGATAGAGCCCTCTGCAACGCGACGGCCGAGTACCCGGCCTTCTCCTCCTTTTTGCCTTCAAAGATTTTGGCTCACAATGACTTTGGCTTCTTATTGGCTTGTGACTTGGGTTTCGATTACATCGTGAATCCCTACTCCAGCTAAACTAGAACTCTTTTCCGTCGGATGTTCTACCGTAGCTCTGTTACAGAAAACAGTGAATTTCGCCAGTCGCAAAGTAGGTTCGCTGCTCCACTCAGTGACATTATCGTGCATAAAAGTAAGCCATGCTACTTTCTATATTAATTAATTGTGTGTTATCACGTTATTCTTTCCCTCCCTCGTTCACCTCTTCCTCACATACCCATTGCTGCTAGCACTCATAATTAAAAACCTACACTGTTTCCGAAAATTAAAGCAACAAACGGAAATTTTGCAAGGTTGCGTTTATTTTGCCAAAGAATAGTATAAACAGGTGATAGTAAAGTAAAAACAATGTGAAGACTACAGAACGTAATCAGCTGGAACGTACACAACGGTAGACAAAAATGTTCTTCGTTTTTTTCCCAACTTCACGGATTTACACACACCTTCTAACAACGGATTAGTGTGCTCAGTATGGGGTGTGATCACTCTGGCACCAATACTGACCTGACAACAACGGCACGTGCTGTGAAGATGTCATCAATCTCATGTGGGGGCAATAACGCACATTCTTCCTGCAGAGCACCTCACAAGTCTTGGAGAGTGGTTGGTGGATGCTGACGTGACGCAACCAGTCTGCCTAGTATATCCCAGACATGCTCTATGGGATTCAAATCGGGAGAGCGACCAGGCCACGCAATGCGTGCAATATCTTCCGTTTTTTAAAAAAAAGTCCCACTCGTGCATTACGATGTCGAGAATTATTGCATTATTGCTCATCAGTCGAAGTCTGAGCCCACACTACCTCACGACAACCACTCATGAGATCCCAAGATCCCCTCGCGGTACCTGACAGCAGTTAATTTTTGCTGATTCACCCATACAATTTCATGAAGACGTGTTGGAGAGGTTAAAATAATCCCAGCACACACCATTAGGGATACTCCTAGATGTTAGTCTCTTTCCACAGTGTGTGGGTCCCGAAGCCGCGTTCCTCGTGCCTTCCAAATGCGAATCCGTCGAGAATCACTCTGCAGACCAAACAGGCGCTCGTCTGTGAAAAGAACATTGGCCCACCGATCGACAGTCCAGGTGGCATGTTGATGGCTCCATTCTAGATTTTCGCTTCTGTGAAGACACGCCAGAGCTAAACGGCCAGAAGGTCTCCAACTATGAAGGCCACTTTGCTGAAGCCTTCTGTATACCATTTGCCTCGATACAATACGTCCAGGGGATGATGTGAGGTAAGATGTCAGTTGCAGTGCAGTTCCCTAAGGCGGTACCGTCGTGTTCTTAATCCAAATAACGGTCCACTCTTTCGGATGATAGACGTGGTCGGTCCTGTCCTGGTCTCCGGAATACAGTTTCGGTCTCTATAAACTGTCACCTCGTACGAGAAACAACAGAACGATTCACACTAAACCGCAGGGTCACATCAGTTTGCGACTCTCCTGCTTCCATTCTTCCTACGGCCCTCCACAGCACAGAGTCCGTAGGCTTCTTTTCTGTGCCATACTTCACTGTCAGTGACTGTGTATACATCGATTGTGTTGTGGGACTACCCTGCAAACACTACCCCGCTTGATAGGTGCCCTGACGTCATTGCTGGCGTGGTGGTCCGTTGATCGGAATACCGTCTTCCGTGCAGAACACGATCGTAACGACATCTGTTGACAGTTTATATAATTACATCGTGATTTAGACCTAGGACGTTGAAATAGCAGTTTGTTCCTTTACTTTTGGACATCGGTGTACTTTAGCGTAATTTCTTATTATTATTATTGTATTTATCACATACGAATATAACGTGTGTGTGTTTTTTTCATTTGTACTACCATAATTTTGAATTTCAATATGTAGTATAACATGCGTATCGTAATATACAGAGTGTTTCCGTAAGAACGTGCAAAAATTTAACAGGACATAGAGGATGCTCACTGAGCAATTTGAGGCAGGGAACCTGGGGTCGAAGAAGCCAACTTAAGGAGATAAAAGGAATAAATATCTGAATAGAATGAAATCACATTACTGTGTACTTTTTTATTTACATTACTTACAGATAATCGCAAATACCAACATTGACACAAAAAGACGTACACTACGTGATCGAAAGTATCCGGACACCCCCAAAAACATACGTTTTTCATATTATGTGCATTGTGCTGACACCTATTGCCAGGTACTCCATACACGCGACCTCAGTAGCCATTATTCATCGTGAGAGAGTAGAATGGGGCGCTCTGCGGAACTCACGGACTTCGAACGTGGTCAGGTAATTGGGTGTCACTTGTGTCATCCGTCTGTACGCGAGATTTTCACACTGCTAAACATCCCTAGGTCCACTGTTATCGATGTGATAGTGAAGTGGAAACGTGGAGGGACACGTACAGCGCAAAAGCGTACAGGCCGACCTCGACTCTTAACTGACAGAGACCGCCGACATTTGAAGAGGGTTATACTGTGTAATAGGCAGACATCTACCCAGACCATCACAACAGAATTCCAAACTGCATCAGGATCCACTGCAAGTACTATGACAGTAAGGCAGGAGGTGAGAAAACTTGGACTTCATGGTCGAGCGGCTGCTCATAAGCCGCACACATCACGTCGGTAGATGCCAAATGGCGCCTCGCTTGGTGTAAGGAGTGTAAACACTAGATTATTGAACAGTGGAAAAACGTTATGTAGAGTGACGAATCACGGTACACAATGTGGCGATCCGATTGCAGGGTGTGGGTATGGCGAATGCCCGATGAACGTCATCTGCCAGTGAGTGTAGTGCCAATAGTAAAATTCGGAGGCGTTGATGTTATGGTGTGGTCGTATTTTTCATGGAGGGGACTTGCACTCCTTGTTGTTTTGTGTGGCACTATCACAGTACGCCTACACTGATGTTTTAAGCACCTTCTTGTTTGCCACTGTTGACGAGCAATTCGGGTATGGCTATTGCATCTTTCAACACGATCGAGCACCTGTTCATAAGGCACGGCCTGTGGTAGAGTGGTTACACAACAATGACATCTCTGTAATGGACTGGCCTGCGCAGAATCCTGACCTGAATCCTATAGAACACCTTTGGGACGTTTTGGAACGACTACTTCGTACCAGGTCTCACCGACCGACATAGACACCTCTCCTCAGTGCAGCACTCCGTGAAGAATGGGCTGCCATTCCCCAAGAAACCTGACTGAACGTATGTCTGTGAGAGTGGAAGATTCCATCAAGGCTAAGGGTGGGCCGACACCATATTGAATTCCAGCATTACCGATGGAGAGCGCCACGGACTTGTAAGTCATTTTCAGCCAGATGTCCGGATACATTTGATCACATAGTGTATATTTGTATCGTACCTTACAAAATGTTCTGAAACTGACAGGCGTCAACCTCAATGCAAGCCTGACATCGCACTCTGACAAACATCGCTGGTGTGCTTCGAATCACCCCACAGGTCGCTACACTTCTGGTAACTACTTCCATTTACGTGTCCACTGGAATTTCATACACATGTGACTTTAGATATTCCCGTAGGAAATAATCAAGGGAATTCAGGTCAGGTGACCTCGCAGGCCACGGAATAGGATCTCCACTTCCAATCCAGAGACCAGGAAACACAGCATTGAGATGGCTGCGGACATCCGCATGATCCTCAAGTACAGGTGGCTATTCCGACGGCCTGGTAGAAGATATAGCCCAATGACAGTGTCGTCAACAATGCTGGCCCAGATATTCACAGCAAAACGTATTTGATGATGTGACTGAATTACATCCCATAAATGGCTGTTCTTGCTGTTCGATGCACCATCACAATCAAATGAGGTCTCGCTTTCTCGGCGTATTACAGTGATGAATTCTTTTCGGGTTATCAGCCGAGTGGTGGCATCGTCTTGTCGCAACGTTTCGATGAGTTTCGTACCCATCATCTTCAGGCGATGATGGGTACGAAACTCATTGAAACGTTGCGATAAGACGACGCCACCACTCGGCTGATAACCCGAGAAGAAATCATCAAATGAGGCCTCGTCAATAAACAGCATGATTTGGAGGAAATCTGGTTGATCAACCCATTGTTGGAGCAACCACTAACACAATCTGACACTTGATGCAAAGTCAATCACAAGCATTGCATAGACTTATTATGGGTGAAATGGGTGTAATTGTTGTTCGTGGAGCACTCGTACATGTAAATAAACAGCACAGTATGTGTAAACTTGTACGCATGTTAGTTGTAAATAAGCTGGAAAACAGTAATGCTAGACAAAGCGGTAGACAAATTTAGTTCCGTATCTCCTTAGGCTGACTTCTCCGATCCCACGTTCCCAGACTAAAATTTTTCAGTGGAGCATTCTCGATGTCCTGTTACATTCTTGCACGCCCTTACGGCAACACCCTGTATGTAACGCAAAATATGTAGAATGCGTGGCTAGATTTAAGAGTGGGCCTGGTGGTCCTAATCCGCTACGATAAATAAATAAATAAATGATATATTGCATACGAGTAAAGGTCCTGCTTTCGCACCATGGACCCATTGTTTTTACGTTCGTAGAAAGAAGAGTGTGATCAGCAACAGGAGCAGTTCCACTAATAACTGACGTGAAGAACCAGCAGCAGCAGCAAACATAACAACAGGAGGAATGTACACTGAGATGCAAAAGTTATGAAATAGCGATGCGCACATATACAGAGAGCGGTAGTATAGCGTGAGCGAGGTTAAAAGGGCGGTGCATTGGTGGAACTGTCATTCGTACTCCGGTGATGCTTGTGAAAAGGTTTCCAACGTATTTACGACTCCACGACGGGAATTAACAGACATGGGACATTGCACCCCTTCTAACAGCCGTGTACCGCAAGTCTCTAGAGCAAAGGAAGGTTCCAAATGATTGGAAAAGAGCACAGGTAGTCCCAGTCTTCAAGAAGGGTCGTCGAGCAGATGCGCAAAACTATAGACCTATATCTCTGACGTCGATCTGTTGTAGAATTTTAGAACATGTTTTTTGCTCGAGTATCATGTCGTTTTTGGAAACCCAGAATCTACTACGTAGGAATCAACATGGATTCCGGAAACAGCGATCGTGTGAGACCCAACTCGCTTTATTTGTTCATGAGACCCAGAAAATATTAGATACAGGCTCCCAGGTAGATGCTATTTTTCTTGACTTCCGGAAGGCGTTCGATACAGTTCCGCACTGTCGCCTGATAAACAAAGTAAGAGCCTACGGAATATCAGACCAGCTGTGTGGCTGGATTGAAGAGTTTTTAGCAAACAGAACACAGCATGTTGTTATCAATGGAGAGATGTCTACAGACGTTAAAGTAACCTCTGGCGTCCCACAGGGGAGTGTTATGGGACCATTGCTTTTCACAATACATATAAATGACCTAGTAGATAGTGTCGGAAGTTCCATGTGGCTTTTCGCGGATGATGCTGCAGTATACAGAGAAGTTGCAGCATTAGAAAATTGCAGCGAAATGCAGGAAGATCTGCAGCGGATAGGCACTTGGTGCAGGGAGTGGCAACTGACCCTTAACATAAACAAATGTAATGTATTGCGAATACATAGAAAGAAGGATCCTTTATTGTATGATTATATGATAGCGGAACAAACACTGGTAGCAGTTACTTCTGTAAAATATCTGGGAGTATGCGTGCGGAATGATTTGAAGTGGAATGATCATATAAAATTAATTGTTGGTAAGGCGGGTACCAGGTTGAGATTCATTGGGAGAGTGCTTAGAAAATGTAGTCCATCAACAAAGGAGGTGGCTTACAAAACACTCGTTCGACCTATACTTGAGTATTGCTCATCAGTGTGGGATCCGTACCAGATCGGGTTGACGGAGGAGATAGAGAAGATCCAAAGAAGAGCGGCGCGTTTCGTCACACGGTTATTTGGTAACCGTGATAGCGTTACGGAGATGTTTAACAAACTCAAGTGGCAGACACTGCAACAGAGGCGCTCTGCATCGCGGTGTAGCTTGCTCGCCAGGTTTCGAGAGGGTGCGTTTCTGGATGAGGTATCGAATATATTGCTTCCCCCTAGTTATACCTCCCGAGGAGATTACGAATGTAAAATTAGAGATATTAGAGCGCGCACGGAGGCTTTCAGACAGTCGTTCTTCCCGCGAACCATACGCGACTGGAACAAGAAAGGGAGGTAATGACAGTGGCACGTAAAGTACTCTCCGCCACACACCGTTGGGTGGCTTGCGGAGTATAAATGTAAATGTAAATGTAAATGTAAATGTAAACTTAGAACGCAGAGTGATGGTTGGAGTAAGACGCATGGGATATTGCGCTACGGATATCATTAGGAAATTGAATATTCCGAGATCAATAATGTCATGAGTGTACCGAGAATACCAAATTGCAGGCATTACCTCTCAACACGGCCTTTATTTAACGACCGAGAGCAGCGGCTTTCGCGTCGAGTTGCCAGTGATTACAGACAAGCAACACTGTCGAAATAACCACAGAAATTATTGTGGCATATACGACGAACGTATTCGTTAGGGCAGTGCAGTGAAATATGGAGTTAATGGGCTATGGCAGCAAATGACCGATGCGGTGCCTTTGCTGACAGCACGACATCGCCTATCCTGGGCTCGTGACCATATCGCTTGTACCCTAGACGACTGTGAAACCGTGGCCGGCCAGGTAAATCCAGATTTCAGTTGGTAAGAGCGGATGGTGTGTGTGGTGCACATCCCAAGAAGCCATGGACTCAGGTTGTCAACAGGGCATTGTGCAAGCTGGTGGTGTTTCCGTAATGTTGCGGACCGTGTTTGCATGGAATAGACTGAGTCCTCTGGTCCAGATGAACCGGCCACTGATCATTTACAGCCATTCATGGACTTCACGTTCCCAAACAATGAAGGAAATTTTATGGATGACAGTGCACCATGTTACCAAAAATCAAATGGCTCCGAGCACTATGGGACTTAACTTCTAAGGTCATCAGTCCCCTACAACTTAGAACTACTTAAACCTAACTAACCTAAGGACATCACACACATCCATGCCCGAGGCAGGATTCGAACCTGCGACCGTAGCGGCCGCGCGGTTCCAGACTGTAGCGCCTTTAACCGCTTGGCCACCACGGCCGGCATGTTACCAGGTCACAGCTGTTCACGATTGGTTTGAAGAACATTCTGAACAGTTCGAGCGAATGATTTGGCCACCCAGATCGCTTGACATGAATCCCATAGAACATTTATGGGACATAATCGAAAGGTCAGTTCGAGCAGAAAATCCTCAACACTTTCGCAGTTATGGATGGCTGTAGAGGTAGCATGGGTCAATATTTCTGCAGGTGACTCCCAACGATTTGTTGAGTTCATACGACGTCAAGATGCTGCACTACGCCGGGCAAAAGATGGTCAGATACGACGTTAGGAGCTATACCGTGACTTTTTTAACCTCAGTATAATTTGCTGTTGCTGAATCAGCGTATACAACAACAACAAACACAAGAACCAGTGGAAAGAGAAACATCAAAATAAATTGTTGTTTAAGCACACCACGTGGTAAACTCAACGTTGTGGCCTCAGGGCTTAAGTTTAATCTGTGCACAAAAATTTTGCGGTTTACGAAGACAACGTTGATATTTATAAACTCTAGTAGTCGACGTTGTACTACTTCGGCAACATGTCATAAAACTGTGAGTGAGTTAACTAGCACGGTGCTCATCACAACGTTGGTAGACGGTCGCAAGCATGACCGTGAAGTAAAAACCTTTGCTCCGCGAACACGTTAGGATAGTTCAGTTGGTAGATTGTCACCCGTAAAGGGCAGGTGATTGATATCCAATATTTGTCTCAAAAACAGCTTTTATTGTCAGGGAGATTTAGGTAAGAACCTATCAGATGCTGGGAATGAGAGGACGCGGACGTCACTGTATATGTTATTGACGGGCCTTCAACGACACAAGACAGGAGCGCTGTTATTCTCAATATATTATTCAGATAATGAGCCGGAGAGCGTGGCCAATACACTCGGATGCTCTGTTGATGAAGCAGCTGTCTACAGAAAAGTTTCATATTTGGGTGACTACCTACAGAGGAACAGAGATTCGCTTAGAACACAAACGAGATGTAATGAATGCAATCGTACCTTCAGCACGAAAAATTGCAGATAATGTACGTAAGCTGGAACTTCTGAGTTCGTCATGTCGCTATTTCCAAATAATCTATGTTTACTGGCTGAATTGTGATCGATGGTACGGGATACTGAACTGGACGTATTAGCGGAGGAAATCGAATGAATCCAGAGGGGGATGGGGAGTTTTTGGATGCTTAGGAAAATTGATTCGAAAACGTTATGCGAGGAACGATGTCGTTATAGTGTTCGGGAATTTTTAGATAGTTGAGATGAGAGGGATTAGGTCGCGTGCTGAGGTTTTCAGGCAGCAGTTCCTTCCCTCGCGATACAATCACGATTAGAACAGAAAATGAAAGAATTGATAATAGCGGGACGAACTCTCTGACAAGTAGGACACTAAGGCTTGACAATTACGCTTGTATCTAGAAGATGTGTTAAATTAGATGTCTAATTTAAGAGATCTTACAGATCTAAAAATTATCCTGGCAACATTATGATACCTTGCATAGTGATATAAAATGTGCAGTAAGCAGGACATGGGGCGTCGGTACATTACCGTGTGTGGTGTCCGTCTCACTCCAGTGCCTGGATACAATATGGCACTGATTCTCTCGCTTTCGCTGGTACAAATCATTTTTGGAAGGCCGAGAACACGCTGAAGATGGACTTCACTTAGGGAGATCTTCAACTTCAAAAACCGATGAAAATGTTGAACGTGTGCATGCTGTTGTGAGATTAGACGGTTGCTTAACGATAAGGATTATCGGTGACCTGTTTCACTGACATTTTGCTCATGCGAAGCGATTGTGCCAAAATGGTGCCGAAAATCCTTACAGCTGAGCAGAAGGACAATCGGAGAAACGTGTGTTTGATCTTCTTGAGAGGACTTCCAATGACCACAAATGGTTCAGTCGTATGACCACAGGTGATCAGTCGTGGATTTTTGAGTACGATCCTGAGACAAAGCGAAAAGTGAGGAGTGACGCAATGAGACGTCTCCTCAATCGAATCGAAGAAAGCTCGAATGAGCGAACCAAAGATCAAAATAATGCTGTTTTTTGACACCAGGAGTACCGTGCAGAAAGAACTTGTTCCTCCAGAACAAACTGTCAAACAAGTATTTTACAAAGTTGCCATTGAAGGGTTCAGGGAAAGGGTGAATCGAGTGAGACTGGACATTGCAGACAAGAGGGTGCTGCATCATGACAATGCACAATGTCACACGGCCACCTCCATCACGGAATTTTTGACCACAAAAGTCATCTGATCTGAGTCCTTTCGACATTTTTTTCCCGAAATTGAGAATTATGTTAAAAGGAAGTCATTTTGGGACTCTGGAGAACATTCAAAAGAACGTGGTTGTCATGCCAAAGGCCCTACCACCTGAAACCTTTCAGAGCTGCTACCAGGACGGTGGTTAGCTACCTAAGGGAGCCGCTTTGAAGGGAACAATATTATTAAAACTTCCTGGCAGGTAAAAACGGTGTGCCGGACCGAGACTCAAACTCGGGACCTTTGCCTTTCGCGGACAAGTGCTCTACTCACTTAAAAAAAAAAAAAATCAATTTGTTCATTATAGTTCGCTGCATTTTTTCGTTACGGACGTCCCATGACACCCGTCCAAGTTCGTCTTTGATTCAGTCACTGAGTGTTTTTATTACAGAGGGCAGTTAACCCTCTCACCGAACACTGAGCTACCGCGCCGAGTACCCACTGCTCTACCCAAGCACGACTCACGCCCCGTCCTCACAGCTTTACTTCCGCCAGTACCTCGTCTCCTACCTTCCAAACTTCACAGAAGCTCTCCTGCGTAGCTTGTAGAACTAGCACTCCTGGAAAAAGGATATCACAGAGACATGGCATTGCCACAGCCTGGGGGATGTTTCCAGAATGAGATTTTCACTCTGCAGCGGAGTGTGTGCTGATATGGAACATACTGGCAGTCCCGATTTCGAATATCGGTCCGGCACACAATTTTAATCTGTCAGGAAGTGTCATATCACCGCACAATCCGCTGCAGAGTGAAAATCTCATCCTTCAACTATATTGTTGTTTGAAAACGTAAAAATTTTGGTAGATAAAACTCTCTTTCTTATCTCACGCACTTCGCTTAATATAGATCAGGTGAGCTCCATTACTGGATGAGGATCTTCCTTATGTCACCACAAGCTGGAGTAGCTGGTGGTGGTGATGTTAGGGTTACAGTCCTTCGGTGAAGGGTTTCCCATGCAATTTCAATCGGATTCAAGTTTCGTTTGGGGGGCCTGTCATTTTAAGTGGATGCTGTCTTCATAGTGCAGGTAGTCGTCCACCAGACCGGCCAAATGTGGTGAACAACACAATTCAGCATATGAAGAGAGTTGCAGCACTTAAAATATTGATTCAGTTTTGCAACATGAGTTTTTCCTTCAACCTTGGACATGATAGTATCGCAAGGAAAGACATGAAAGGATATACATAGTTGTAATAAGACGGAGCCTCAGATCGTAACACTGGCGCTGTTATATTGGTACGTTACCTCAATACAATCGCAAAAGCGTACCACATGGACAGACGTCGAGGCTGCTGCGTTATGCCTTTTTTGTATGAGATGAATGAGCGTAGCAGGCACTCGACAATACCGCAACCTATGGCGGCTGATGAGATAGATTGAAGGGCCAAATCTTTGTCACCACTGGTCACCTCGATACTGAATCCCGCTTGATAGCATTACGGGCACGTAACGTTGTAATGAAAGTGAATAAGCGGGGTAGGGCCGCAAATGGGACTATCCAGTAACATAAACGACTGTCACAAAGGGCCGATTGTTACAGCCCGGCGCTGGGAACACGCATCTCGGAGACGGCGACGTTGTTCTACTGTATGCGTGCGACGGAAGTGATTTAGAGACGGCTAAACCACGAGCAGTAGACAAGGTGTCGGACTTTCAAGTCTCATCACAGAACGCGGAAGTGGGAACTTGACCGGTCTGTAACGCACGAAAGCTGGCAGGGTACAGTGCTGGTGCGGGCAAAAGTGTTTGGGAACAAACCGTTCGGCACACGTTGTTGAAGAAGGCTCTCCGCAGCAGACTGCTCGAAAGAAGCACAGCGCCACGCACTCTAACTGATGGGGGCAAAATTATGCAGTGGGAACATTCACCATGGTACACGTAAAAATATGCACGTAAAATCCGGTGTGAGGCGAAAACGTAGTTTATAAAGTGAAGTATCACGGAGAAATATTCTGTGTAGTGTCTCCGTTATCATTAGAAGAGTTCTGGGGACCCCATGCTGAAGTAGTGAAGCACATGCAAAATGTTTGTGCACGTAGAAGCAGTGTGATGTGTAAAATTAGTTTTGAGTTATTTCAATTTTACGTAAATAAACTATTAAAATTTTACTGAGTCGTAAACTTCTTTTCATATAAGCGCCGAGGCAGGGAAGGAAAGGGACAGGCGGAGAAAATGCTCCTATCAGAGTACAAAAAATGTGAATATGCTCCTGTTTAAAAGACTGACTGAAGGTGGGGGTACTAGCTACATCATTGTACCTTTATTAGCAACTTTAAAACTTTTCCCAAACATTTTGGAATGCGAACGTATTCACCCATTTTTATGCTGAGAGAGAAGGAGTCATTGAAGCGAGAAAGAGACGGGAAAGTAACGAAACTGGAAGATAGTAGGCACTGGTTGTGGTATAGAAAGAGTGAAAGGGGTAAAGGGAACATGAGAGAAAAAGAGGGACACAGAGGCAATGGAACATAGTTGACATGGCACAACAGTGCGAGACTGAAGGAGGCAGTAAAAGTGGGAGAGGAATGAACAGAAAAAGAAACCGGAAGAGGTTGAGGGCCAGTGATAATGACAACGAGGAAGAGAGAGATACTGAGAGTGAGAAGAGACAAAACTAGTGGGAAGGTATGAATGAGACAGTAGCAGTAAGAGAGAGCAAGAGGGGGGCAGTGACGGTGAGAGGAGCCTGTAATAATAGGACAGAACGATGGAGACTGCGGCTGTCAGGGAGGGGACAGTGACAATTGGAGGTAGATGTGAGTGAACTCACTTTGATGTCTTGGATGTAAAATTCGCCTGTTCTCTATCCAATGGAACACATTAGTGACACTTGAGAGCCCGATCTCCACATCCACAAACCACCAACTCGCAACTTACGGGAAATGCGTGACCTGTGCGTAGATCTCTGGTGCCACATGCCTCCGGAAACCGACGAACGACTTGTCGAATCCATATCAGGCAGTCCCAAAGGTGGTCCATCACTTTATTAAGCAGGTGGCCATAATATTGTGGTCTGGCAATGAGTGTATGACGTTGAGGCCGGCACCACATCTCGGGACAGGAAAGCTCTTGCACTAGTTACAGTTCTCCGAACGTTTAGAGCAAATTAATCTCTTTGTCACTGGTTGTTAGCATATTGTCTACGTTGATCGTACTGCCGTTTAATGTTTCCCCTTACTGGAATCCCCTCTAGAGCCCTGAGATGACACTAAGGACTAAAAACAATTCCTATCCCACTTTACACTAGTGCCTAGAACTGACAGTGGCCTGACCACGCCAGATGTCCAAACCTGTTCGCTGTGCAACGTTGCTTTCCTGCAGCTGGAATGGGAAGTCAAACGTATAAGAAGAGGCAGCCAGAACTACTACTCCTAAACGCCCTGTCCATGTAGACGTTACTACACGGTCTCTCATGTTGAAGTGACATGGCATGTCGCGTGTTTCCGTGTTGTCACGCAACAGTGCCGTCATGACGTAATGCTTTTCGTTGAGTCCAATTTGTGGAGATGAGTGTTTCTGCGTACATGGCTCACAAGGACCCTCACATAACAGTGTGGAAGCGGGGTGGGGGATAGACCTCGGAGTATGGAGCATTGTTAATATTTTGGAAGACGTTTGCATGAAGCCATAAAAGTGCTCTAAAGAATGGCACCTGACTACGATATACTTTTTCCTTTTCCTGAGAGACACGGGTGAGCCAGCGGTCGCTTGCCCTCCCCAAGGGTAAGGGTGCCCTCGATGTCTTACTTCCCGTAATGTCAGTGGCTACACAGCTGAACAGGTGACAAGGCTGGCTGCACGCCTCGCATACTCACGTCGTCGGCACCGCGCTGCTCTGACCGTGTTGCGCCGCAGCTGTTGCCACTCTCGCTGTCGCGTCGCGACTGAACGCCTGCTGCCCCCGCAGTGGCCACTGTGCGTGTCGCCCCCAGCACCCGCCCCCACATCCGCCCGCAGCCCGCGCCGCCGGCCACCAGCCAGCCGGAGAGGCCACCCGCCACAGCTGCTCCGCTCCGCGCTGCGCCTCCATCCCATCTCAGGTCACTGGGTCACTAGTCGCATCTACAGGCCAGCTGAGAGCTGTATCTCTCTATCACGTCTTCGTTATCTCTTTGCTACCGTACCATCAACGCAGGGAGGACAAAATAATGAGAACAATCACTTGTGAAACGGTTCAGGCAAAGTCGTTACATAAGGACCATAAACCAGTGGAAAAATGCACCTATCGAAGCATAAAAAAGGTGAATACACTCTTGCTTAAATGACTGGCTGAGAAGTGGGGGGTACCAGCTGCCTCATTCTACCTTCCCCAGCACCTTAATTACCGAAAATTTTGACAAGCGAACATATTTACTCTCTTCCTAATATGCAGCTCACCTCTCACTCCCAGAAGCTCCCGTAACTGCAACTTGCTCACAGCCACTTGTCCACTGCCGTAAGTGGCTCATACACACCCACTCCCACTGGCCCATTCTCACTCACTCAGATCAGCCCTACTCATTATCTCTTTGTGTCCCCTGTCCTCTGTCTCATAGTCACAGTTCTCCCTCTTGCTCTCTTAGTGCTGCTATCTCATTCATTCTTCCCCATTTTTGCTGTCTCTTCCCACTGTCACTTTGTCTCCCTTCTTCGTTGCCAATGTCGTAGACTCTCTCTCTCATTACCCACTTCCACTTTCCCCTGCTCTATATTCCTGTCTCACTGGCAATGTTTCCTTCATTCTTTTCCTAACACTGTTCTGTCCCTGTGGACAATGTTCCACTGTCACTGTGTCCCTCTTTTTCTCTCACAGTGCCTTTAGTCTTTCTACACCACAACCGTAGTTTACTATCCTTCAGTATTTATTACTTTTCCGTCTCTGTCAACTACTACTGTTTCCTTGTCCTCAGCATGAAAAAAGGTTAAATATATTTGCATGCCAAAGTTTTTGGGGAAATTTTTAAAAGTGTTGAGGAACGGAGAATGAGGCAGCTGGTACCCGTACTTCTGAGTCAGAGTGTTTTAAACAGGACCATATTCGCCTTTCTTGTGGTCCGATAGGAGCATTTTCCGATGGTTCCGTTCTTTTCCCTGGCACAGCAGGACATGTCAGTCATATGAAAAGAACTTTATGGGGCGGTAAAATTTTGATTGTTTACTTATGTCAAATTGAAATAACTCAAAACTAATTTTACATCTCAGACCGGATTTTATGTGCGCAAAAATTTTATAGTGCTTCAGTACTACAACATGGGGTTTCCAGAATCCTTCTGGTGATGACCGTGACACTATACAACATATTTCTCCGTGATAAATCACTTAATAAACTAGATTTTTAGCCTTCAACTGGTTTTACATGTAGAAACAGGGTAATTTGAACCTCTATATCTCGTAAACTGATAAAAACAACATGAAAATTTTCAAGGTTGTTCGGGAGGGGAATCTTAGGAATATATCGTAAAAGTGACACCCATTTGCTGTGAATAGCCATCTTGGAATCCGCCGCTCGGTTTTAGTACAAAAAAGTGGCAAAGTACCCTTTTTTGTTGTTTTGTAGGGAACCGTCCATGCCTTCGTAAGCCCCTTAAGGTCCTACGTAGACCAAGATAAAAAAAAAAAAAAAAAAAAAAAAATGACTGGCTGCATTTGCCTAAGCAGGAGGAAATGTGTAATATTAATATTTCGCCCCTGTACTGTAGGATAGTGACATGAGGACAATTCTCCTGCTTTGTACACAAAACGGAAGCGTAGCAGAGAGTTTTGGTCAAATATCGATGCAAAATCATTGTTTCGCGTATTACAATGCATTTCTGGCCACACCACCCTAATGGTAACCTTCTCTCCCATTTCCGTTGGCTGCGAGAGGAAGCGAACGATCACGCGGTACAGCATTACTCTGTCACCGACTTCATAAGTGTCTGATCACACATTCAGTCTTAATTCGTAATGATCTAAAATATACCTCTTTCGGCTTTGCTGTCTTAGGGAAAGTTGCTCGCGATTCTCTCGTGATCCTTTTTATCTAATTATGCGTCAGTACTGTGGACACGGTTTCTTCAGAACTGCCTGTGTGCCTGTATCATGATGTGGTTGGACTTCGATGTGTTGTTTGCCCTTTTAATTTGGAAGTGGATGCATGCGCAAGACGTCTGATATTCATTCCGTTGATTTCATCGACATTTTAATCAGACTGCCGGTATGTTAGAAATTGAAAGGTATGTCTGTCAGACCACCACATGTTGCCAGAGTGGAACCGATTCTCCCATTAAATAGTCGAGTATTAAATACAAATGACTTCAGAGATTATTCCTTGCCTAGGCTTGGTACTCCCGTTTTGAATTCAAAACGACTTGCGGTTTTGAAAAATAGAAGAGTCGTCTTTGGTTCAACTTGACCAACGATCGTGAAATACGTGTCTGAGAGTTGATAGCTATCATTACAGTTATTCACCTTTTAGCACATGAATTTGCACGCAGAATGAAAGCCTACATGCGTAGAGAGTTTCTTCTTCTCTCCTATTTCTAAATTTTAAGGTGTTTTTGCGAGCACTTCCCCACGTTCTATACTCGTCCCGCACTCTTTGCTTGTTCTCTGAATTCTTTAATAGTAATGGTATGCAGAAGTAATGCTGCCTGTTTTCTTCTGGTGCATTTGACTTGCTGAATATAATATGTCTCTTATCCTCTGCATCCTATCATTGTCTCGAACATGAGGCTGGTTCCGTTTATAAGTGAACCAATGATTCCGTTTATAATCGAACCAATGACTCCAACGCACCCCACTTTTTCATCTATTAAGGGAACTAGCCGAGTACAACATTAACTTCATGCGTTGGCGGAAACCGGTGTTACAAACGTGGCGCGGCAGTTGGCTAACATGTTAGACTCCTGCATGCTCTACAGCAAACAATATTATTTACAACGTGATACTTTGGGCTAATATCACCTGTTGTTATATACAGAAAAGATGACTATGTAATAGTTGAAATCTAGATATTCTCTAATAAAACGATGGATTTCACTTTCAATTGCTGCTTTTTTCTGCACTGTCTACGCGTACTTTGTATTACAAACGTTTCTTTGAGTATATGTGTGTCTGTGGCAAATCCACTTCTATTTTGAATAAACTGTTATTTTGATCTTAAACGAATCTCGTGTCCTTTTGTTTCTGTGACGTACCCCGATACCCATATGCTTCCATATGTTATAGCAGAATCACCGACGAGGGTTGAATATGTGGCCCTGAAAAGGTAATGAAATCAATTTAAGGAATGTTTACCGTACCGAACTCGAAGCCTAGATCTGGGAGGTCACTTTTCGCTAGATGCTTATCTTCATTCAAGCGATCCGCTCTGCAAACCACCAATATTACTTCGTCTTACTGTCCTATTTCACGTCGTAGTCTTCTAATATTGGCTTTGTAAAACAACATAATTTTAGCTCTGGCGCCTGTGCCTAGGATTTATTTCAGAAGCAACATTAAGCAGTTTCGTACACCCGCCTTTCAGCTGTTATTGTGATTTTGAACTTACTAGCAGATTAAAATTGGGTGCTGTACGTGGACTCAAACCGGAACCTTGCTTTTCTTGGAAATGTTCCTACCTGCTTGTGTTATAACTGTATGGAATTCCCTGCTCTCGACTGCAACTACTCGATCTATTCCTAATTGACTGCTTCAGAAGGAAGGCCTTTGTTCATCAAATCCTAAATTTTCTTGTTAAAATTTTTTGATGATGTAACATAATAGACACTTTTGACGACTACATGAAAGTATTTGAAGTTATCCGTCTCTTTCCACATTGATTTCTCTTCTAAATATCCTTCATTAGCTTTCTTGGTGTGGTTCAAGTTTAGGCATTTCGTTTCTCTTTTAGAAATTTTCTGCACCTTTACTAGTACGTATTTGAGATTATAGTCACCTCTTATTCGCAGTGACATAACAGGATTTTTTTGGGATAGCTTCCATTAACTAATCCGGCAAAGAAGGCTACGAGAGTACTGCTCAGTTTACTTTCCGCACTTTCTTTGAAAAGTAACTGAGGTTTCACAGTTGATGAACAAAATCGAAATACTACACTCCGGGTAATTTGTTTTATCCAAAGACGCAATTGTAATCAATATTAACTAAAACACTGATACAAATACATAGACAACTTTCCGATTTGTAATCTACGATTAAAATGCAATCTTTTGACATTATGTATATACGACGTTGGCTTGATAAGTCTGGTAAATCTCTACTAAAAATGGAACATTTTTGTTGCGCCTTTTTATTGTTGGTAAATTTGAATATTCCAACGATCGTATAAAGCATTTCAACAACCTACAACGTACAGTGTGTCGACTGCGATTGAAAATCCAGAAAACCGAGTTTCGTGCTGTTATTAAACATATTTATTCGAAGAGTTGGACTGCCGCGCAAATTGAAACAAAACTGAATGAAGTTCACATGGACTCTGCGTCATTATTAAAGGCCGTTTTCTTTTGAATTTATGAATTCAAACATGAAGAAAGAAGATACGAAAGCAGGTCTTCCACAAAGGAAAACATTGACAAAATCCATGATATGGTAAAGTAAGACTGCCGAATAAAAATTCTCAAGTGTGCTGAGAGTAAAGGCATCTCAGCTGAGCGAGTGAATAATGTTCTGTACGGAGAATTGGCTATGAAGAGTCTGTGTGCGAAATGGGTGACGCAATTACTCACAGTCGACCAAAAGCACATCCAGCACAACATTTCAACACATTGTCTGGTGATGTTTAATCGCAATCCACAAGGCTTTTTGCACCGATTTGACTGTTGATCAAACCTGGATCCATCATTACACATTAGAGTCAAGACGGCAATGAAAAAAATAGAGAAAGACTGATGAAAGTGCATCGAAGAAGGCAAAGATCATTTTCTCAGCTGGTAATGTGATGGACACTGTTTTTTTGGGATTCCTAAGGAGTAATCCTCACAGATTACTTGGAAAAAGACAGAACAATAATTGGACTCTACTACATTTCGTTGCTGGATCATTTGGAACGTGCGTTGGCTGAAAAAAGACCAAGGTTGGCACACATAAAAGTGCCCTGTCACAAGGATAATGCACTTTCTCATAATCAGCGACAACCATGGCGAAAGTGCATGAATTGTGCTTCGAACTGGTTCCTCATCAACCCTATTCACCAGACTTTGCCCCAAGTGACTTCTTCTTGTTATGTGACTTGAAACTTTAGCTTTCTAGGAAGAAATTTGCATCAAGTGAGGAAGTGATGGGTAAGGTCAACGAATATTTTGCAAAGTTTGACAAAAACTATTTTTCCGAAGGAATGAAAAAGCTGGAGGATCGTTGGCCCAAGTGTGCATCCCTCAGAGGAGACTATGTCGAGAGAGAAGATGAATTGTTGAGAAAACAAAACTTTTATCTTATTTGATTTACTAGACTTATCAAACCACTCTCGAAATCTCCAATCAGATTCTTCAAAACTTAAATAAAGATGGCTACTGAACATTCTTGTGAAAATGTATGTTCCGACACTGGTTTAGAGCATCGTACGATTATAATTATTTCTGATGCGAAGTCATATTTGTCAGCTAGAACAATTAATTTTGGTAACATTCTGTGTGTTACGTAGTGAAACAGAGCCCGTGTTGTGGTACCAACTACCAGCTATCTGGAGTGCTGCATAAAACTAGTCTTCGGACTGAAAACCACAACGACGCTTGTATTTCAGCTATCCATCAGATACTGATCTAATTTCTACAGAAAATCTGCTTTTGTACCTTCTTCTTTCTTCAAAGTTTGCCAATCATGTGCCAGGGCTACATAATGATAGATCATCACCGATCCTAGAATTTCATAATTATTTTTACTAACATTTTGTGGCCAGCTGGCCTTGTGTCGCAACACTCGTCAGTTACCCTAAGAAACGAGTGTCGCGTGCACCATCCTCTGTGAATCACGTAAATTTTATAGTGTGTATATTCGATTTTTAACTGTTCGGGTGTTGGTTCTGATTCAGAGCTGGAGCATCACTAGAAAGTTTCCGTAGACTATTGTGGAATACAGCCTAAAATCATTTCTTCTGCGTAGATTCAGTCAGTTCACAAGGAAGCGTCCTGCGGATTTAGCTGTGATAGTCATAGCAGATTCTGTCTTATTTCAGTAAGACAGTTTTCTTTTCGTATTAGCGCTCTCATTTAATGAGATCCGCTTATAACCTTGGACTCCTAGTAGTTCTTCGTATTACTGAATCATTATTACTTTGGGTTCCTTTCCTTCGACTTTGAGCAACACTTTTCCTAAAATGAAAAATACTTTATCGTTATCTTTTGCCGTTTATTAACATTAGAATTTTCTTACCCTTTCAAGCGTTCTCCTTGTAGCTTTTTCCTTCGAATTCCTGTCAATAATCTCCGTAGATGCAAAACTTAAAACGCAGAATGTTAAATTACCGATGACGGTAAGTTAATAATATGTTGATCGTAAAGAAATAGCTAAAGTGAGAAAGACATTTTTTGACGAGTTGCAGGATAGTCGTAGAAAAATTCTGAATGATCCAGGAAAGCTTTTTTTATATTTATTCCAAGTACGGACCACGACATCCCACACCATGCTGTTAATTTCGAACTATGATGACTATCTTCAGGGCCTGACAACTAAAATGTGAAAGATGTCGCCAAATCTGAAGCACCTGATAGAAGAGACTGATCAGAGTAACGGATATATTTCTCGAGAACCTGAATCTGCTGCGTTGTTGCGTTGCTGACTAGGATTGTTCGTTACATCTCACCATGCAATCTCGTGTCTTAAGAAACACGTCCGTTATGAGACCATTCTAACTTCTGATACATGTAGACTGAATATTTGTGATGCTGACAATGAGAATAGTCATCTCCACAAGGGAGAGGGGTCAAATCTGTTGGTGGTTTGTAGACTACTCCAACCAATTGTCAAGAAATGCGTCCCTAGCTTTCAGTTCGATTCCGACAGATGAAACACAGGTACTTGTCTTTCACATTTCACAAATGTCTGGCCCCGGTAGCTGAGTAATGCCGGCACGCTAGTTCAGCGTGTTCGGTCAGAGGGTTAGTTACCCTCTGTAATAAAAAACTGAGTGGACGGATCAACGAACAACCTGAACGAGTGTCATGAGAAGTCCGCCCCGAATATAAACAACGGACAATATTGAACAAAATAAGATTAACAACAACAAAAAAGTTGGCAGCGTGACAGAATGTCCATCCTAAGGACCCGGGTTCGATTCCCGGCTGGGTCGGAGATTTTCTCCGTTCAGGGACCGGGTGTTCTATTGTCCTAATCATCATCATTTCATCCCCATAGACGCGCAAGTCGCCGAAGTGGCGTAAATAGAAAGACTTGCACCCGGCGAACTGTCTACCCGACGAGAGGCCCTAGTCACACATATACATTTATTTTTTTATTTCACAAATTTCTATTGTAACTGAAACAATAAAGTAAGTGGCAATATGTTATCCCTTTAGCAGTTAGCCAAAAGTTCCGTAAACACTAGGTACCGTTCGGACAAACTGCTATATTATTTGGCTGGGTCCAGCATTAGCTTGCAACAAAGGACTCGTCTCCTTGATACGCTGATTCCAGTTCTCACTTCCTCACTGAAATAGCCCCCATTTTATAGGCGGTATCAAAATTGCCAGTGGCTGTCTGCCTTGGCCAAGGCTACACCATTGTTCAGAGCCAAGGTTACACCATTGTTCAGAATACAGCATGGAATTCGTATGGTTTCACTACATATGGTGGCAAGATCTTGTACGTGCTAGCAGTATTACTAGTAATCATGTTGCTTTTAAGAATGTGTCTCTAGAACGCAGTAGGAGTGTGATACCGTCAAAACAAAACAATGCCCTCGAGTAGCAAAAAGCGTAAATGGTTAAGGAGCTAACCCTGCCGCATGATGGTGGTTGATTACCACGGGAGTTCTATCAAATAGCCTTGATGTGCACCGACGGTATCAGTAAAACACATTTTTCAACTGGAGCTCTGCGATCCTAATAGTACGCTTATGAGTACACTACTGGCCATTAAAATTGCTGCACCACGAAGATAACGTGCTACAGACGCGAAATTTAACCGACAGGAAGAACATGCTGTGATTTGCAAATGATTAGCTTTTCAGAGCATTCAAACAAGGTTGGCGCCGGTGGCGACACCTACAACGTGCTGACATGAGGAAAGTTTCCAACCGATTTCTCATACACAAACAGCAGTTGACCGGCGTTGCCTGGTGAAAAGTTGTTGTGATGCCTCGTGTAAGGAGGAGAAATGCGTACCATCACGTTTCCGACTTTGATAAAGGTCGGATTGTAGCCTATCGCGATTGCGGTTTATCGTACCGCGACATTGCTGCTCGCGTTGGTCGAGATCCAATGACTGTTAGCAGAATATGGAATCGGTGAGTTCAGGAGGGTAATACGGAACGCCGTGCTCGATCCCAACTGCTTCGTATCACTAACAGTCGAGAAGACAGGCCTCTTATCCGCATGACTGTAACGGATCGTGCAGCCACGTCTCGAACCCTGGTGTCAACAGATGGGGACGTTTGGAAGACAACAACCATCTGCACGAACAGTTCGACGACGTTTTCTGTTTACAGCCTCATGATGGTCCCATCCGTGTTTGGTGACATCGCGGTGAACGCACATTGGAAGCGTCTAGTCGTCATCGCCATACTGGCATATCGCCTGGCGTCATGGTATGGGGTTCCATTGGTTACACGTGTCGCTCACCTCTTGTTCGCAATGACGGCACTTTGAACAGTGGACGTTACATTTATGATGTGTTATGACCCGTGTCTCTACCCTTCATTCGATCCCGGCGAAACCATACATTTCAGCAGGATAATGCACGACCGCATGTTACAGGTCCTGTACGGGCCTTTCTGGATACAGAAATTGTTCGACTGCTGTCCTGGCGAGCACATTCTCCAGATCTCTCACCAATTGAAAACGTCTGGTCAATGGTGTCCGAGCAACTGACTCGTCACAAAACGCCAGTCACTACTCTTGATGAACTATGGCAGCGCGTTGAAGCTGGATGGGCAGCTGTACCTGTACACGCCATCCAAGCTCTGTTTGACTCAATGCCCAGGCGTATCAAGGCCGTTATTACGGCCAGAGGTGGTTGTTATGGGTACTGATTTCTCAGGATCTATGCACCCAAATTGCGTGAAAATGTAATCACATGTCAGTTCTTGTATAATATATTTGTCCAATGAATATCCGTTTATCATCTGCATTTCTTCTTGGTGTAGCAATTTTAATGGCCAGTAGTGTATTTCGGGTACATGAGCAGAGCTCCTGTCGACATCGTTGAGAGACTGAAGCAGTGATTTGTCAGTCATTAGCTGTTTCGGTGTCTGATGACGGCTTGTAAAATTAAGTTTCATAACAAAACTGAATCACCAACGATGTGTGCACGGCAAAGTTTGATACTGTTTACAATTTATGACTGGTTGTCGACGAGTGAACATTTGTCGTTATAGGAAATTTCAAAGTATTGTGCAGCAAGGTCAGTGTCCGGTAAAGTCAAACAGTGTACACTGAAACGTTTCCCAAGAGTTCGTGGTTCAGGTCTCTCAATGGAGATTACCCCACGCAGCACATCTGTACGAAACTTATTTTGGTTGTTTTAGCAGCCAAGAGACGTCTTAAAACGGCGGTGGTGTTTTCAACAGCTACAACGGCCACATGTTAAGTGACAGAAGTCCACAATCCACGCTCATCTGAGATCTGTACGAAATTTATTGTGGTTGTTTTAGATGCCAAGAGACCTCTTAAAACGGGAGTGGTGTCTTCAACAGCTACAACGGCCACATCTGAAGTGATAGAAGTCCACAATTCACGCTCAACTGAAATATCCAATAAAGATTCCCTATCGACTTGAGGGCTGCAATTGGATAAAAATAAACTAATAGACGATTAGGTAAATATTAATTTCTGACCATTAGGTCCGTCTGCCCAATGGTCTTCCCACAGTGCTAACACAGGTTCCCATCAGATCACCGAAGTTAAGCACATTCGGGCTTGGCTAGCTCATGGGTGGGTGTCCGAACGGGTCAGTAAATGGGAAGTGATCCTTTCAGAAAAGTCTGCGTTGTAGTGTAGCAGCTACAGAGCGACAAGTCAATAGATGTTCTGAGACTCATTTGTATTTTTAAAGAGAGGTTGTGATACCTCACGAATAGTCGCTATATCCATGTGGAACCAGCAAAGAACTTCTTACTTAATTTGATGATATCAAACGGTGGGCCGTCATTTGTTGGCGCTCTTGCTTTTTCCTGGATAAATGTGGCACTCGATCTCTTCCGGGGTTATATGCGGGATCAGTCCGTAGTTTGAAACTCATATGGAATTCGTGGGTGGAGGAATTCAGTGACTGATACATGCTTTCTCAGTAGCTTATTGGCCTGTTGGCATACCTTTTGAACACAACAGCACCTGTTCTGCCTGGCTTCGATTCGACAAGTCCTCGGAACCTGATGTCTACGCAAAGGTCATGCAATTCTCATAAATTACGGGCTGGCGCTTTTCTCATAACAATTAAAATTTATCATTGTATTAAATCTACATCCACATGACTTAGTCCAATGATACAATCGGTAGTCCCTACTACAAATTGTATAAAGCTTCTAAAAATTTAAAGTAAATCATTTATATATTACAAGCTGTTCCCAGTCACCCATTACTGTGTCAAAATTTGAAATCAATCGGTGAAGAACTTCCGGAGATTTAAGATTTTGAGCAAACGAACATGAGGTTTTTGCTAACAGATCATCCCCTTTATTTGTTATGGTGTTCCAGTAGTACATAAAAAGCGTTCCTAATGGAATGGAGCTTTGTGTCGAAATTTCAAAGCAGTCGGCGAAGAACTTCCGGAGATTGGCGATTCTGAGCAAACGAACATTTATATTTTTAATATATAAAAAACTATCAGCCTCGATTGCGAGAATGAAACCAATTTTTACCTAGGTTTCAACCCAAATAATTGAGCCTTCTTCAGAAGATATACCTGAATCTATAATTTATCTAAGAGCGCATGGTCTAGAAATGAAACTAAAAGAGCCTGAATAGGCGTAGTCACATTTTAAAAATGCAGTGCATAAGTACTAAGTCAACACCAAGACTTAGCTTAAGCTCTAGTGTGCGCCTCGTCTCCATGGAAGCCGTGTGGTGGGCCTCAGGAGCCCACGTGAGCCATTTTAGTTTTATTTCTAGGCCATACCCTCTTAGACAAATTATAGATTCAGAAATATCTTCTGAAAAAGGCTCAATTATGTGGGCTGAAACCTAGGTAAAGGTTGGTTTCATTACCGCAATCGAGGCTGATAGTTTCTTATATATTAGATTATCACGATTGCTGACTATGCTGCAATGTTGAAAGTACAAGAATTTACGTTTTTATTTATATAGATTGCCCATTGGTTTTTGGTAGATGTATAACAAAGATTTTGTTTGCCGCTCGTAAGTTATAAATTACAAATAAAATAAAAAGGCTATAATTAAGAGTTGAGAGTGTATCCCTCTTCGAGAATTGTGTTTTTATTCAAATTTTACTGTGTCTTCCCTTGCTTTAAGCGAAACTAACTCATGTTTAGCAGCTGTGTCGTAGTCTATCGACAATACAGAGGATTTTCACAGCTTGCCTCCAAACACACTCAACCTGAAGTACATTCTTATCATCTTTAATTGCTGAAACTGAGGTCTCAAGATGTTGAAGTCACTAGGCCCGCTCGCCTACCTTTGACGCACTGCAATACTGTAGGAAAGTAGTAACAAGAAAGTTATTGAAGGCGAACGACCTGTGTGAAGCAAGCTCACTACTGCAACATAAAAGTATGTTAGCGGTTGACGTTGTAGTAGTTTCTTTATGATAATACTTGGCCTGTAGGGATAACGTCATTATAACAGCGTAGGTTTACAGCCGCTGGCTGAGGGAAAGCATTCTCGTAAGCAGAAGATAGAAACACGAGGGTGCAGAGATAAATCATGTACATTTCCAAGTTGATTCTTAAACTGTCTTTGTTGGCTTTTTCTACTACATTTTTGAGCCCCTTCTGTGCCCTTGCCCTTAGGGTAGGGGCTGGTGCCTATTTCGGCACCCCCTCGGTACCGTCCTGATTGCAACTTGCAACTGTTTCTGCCAGGAAAGTTTTCATCCCCATTTGTATTTCAGTTATGGCTTGAGAATTCTGCTCATGGTTGTTACCAACAACGTATTAAATGTACTGAAGTTTGTTATTCTGTGCACATGTTATGCTGAAAGCATTAGTAACGTTTTATTAAAAAACGAACATTTAATTAATCACCTGTTACCATTGGAGTGTTCACATACTTCCTTCAGTGGGGTATCGACTATTAGGTACAGAGGACACCCAAGATATACACATATGTGCTCTGGCAGCAGAATTTGCTATCTCAGTAATATATGGCTTAAAACTTGTTAGTTTGTGGTACAATGCTTCGACAGGTTCGTCAGTCCACCATATCTCAAGAATCTTTTCCTACAGAACTTTGAGCTTCCTAGCACCTCTGGTAGTTAGGAGACATGTCTCGGAAGTCTAAGCAGTGAAGAAAGATGTGAGCCTAGAAAAATGGCTCTAAGCACTATGGGACTTAACATCTGAGGTCATCAGTCCCTAGACTTAGAACTATTTAAACCTAACTAACCTAAGGACATTACGCACATCCATGCCCGAGGCGGGATTCGAACCTGCGACCGTAGGACCAGCGCCTAGAACCGCTCGGCCACAGTGGCCGGCTGTGAGTCTAGAATTCCAACGAAGACGAGCACTTGTTCAGTTAGGCAAAGATGTAGAAATGAAATCAAATGTGAACTGCACTGCAACCATACAGCTTTCGTGTGGAACACTTTCAGGATGGTGCGGCGAAACTATGTATGGATGGTCGGTAAGAGTGTTAACCTCTCTCTTCCCTAACGTCAGTCTAGTATTTCAGCTACTGCATTGTAATTGGCAGTGACAGGTCTAAAGCTCAGAGGCAGGGGAAAACTAACGAGCTGTATGGTCTGCTTAAACTTGTTGTACTCTCATCTTTAAGGCCTATTTCGCCTGGTTATTGCGCAATAACATAGAAGACATAAGCAACGTTCTGTGGCTAAAAGACAGGCCGTAGACGGTCGTTCAAGCTGCTTCGCTGCCCAGTCTAAGAGCAGCGATTTGGTGTAGGTGAGTCAGACATCCGCGGATAACGACGTCTGCGGATGGCACATAAATGCGAAGTAGTGCAGTTCAATGTACGGTCAAGCTCGTCATGTTGGGTAACATCACGGAGAAAGTGGAGCTTACGACTCTGCAGGAATGGTGTTCTGCCTGCGTGCTACAAAGAGTGTGACAGACAAAAAGGTAGGAACCTGAGTGTGTACTTACGTCGCCATATAAT
This sequence comes from Schistocerca americana, assembly GCF_021461395.2. Classification (NCBI taxonomy): domain Eukaryota; kingdom Metazoa; phylum Arthropoda; class Insecta; order Orthoptera; family Acrididae; genus Schistocerca; species Schistocerca americana. The sequence goes on along the minus strand of NC_060119.1, from coordinate 435,294,327 downwards.
GGACTCTACGAAGTTTTTAAGCTAATGGGAGTCTCATCTTAGTTGGTGGTATCTGTACGTGCATCATGGGCAACAAGGTTGTATGTCAGGAAAGATGTTTAGTAAGGAGATCGGGTAGCAAAAGACATACTAAAAAAAGAGAGCCAATCGAAACATTTTGAGATAAAGCACCGACGAAGGTATTCTACTGAACTTCGCCGCAACAAATTCTCAATCATCTTGAGGATCAAGTGAACGTCATTGTTAAACAGAAAGGTGAGTAGTGATTAATGTCCTGTGTGAATTGTTGGCCAGTTTTCGTCAGAGGGCATTGTCTAAGCAAACTAAAGTTGCTATTGTCATGAAGAAGAAATTCACAAAAGAAAGCAAAGTATTAAGTAACTTCAACAGAAAATCAGCAGTTCACTACAAATGCACTGAAATACATGAGCACTGCTTGGTGGCACGATCAGGCAATTCAGTGTTAAAATGAAGCGGCGGACTGTCAAATTTGAGTGGTTCACTTGGAGAGCTCTGATTACAGGTCGTACAACATGCGGCACAGTTACTTCCCTTGCACTCTACCTAAAGACTTTTCAGGCACCAGTACAGAACTGACAGGTTCGTCCAGTGTGCAGCCAGTGGCGCTGTCTCCGTGTTGTGCTGCTGCAAAGCTGTCAGCAGTCAAAATTCCTCCATCGTGCTGTTGCCCCTAGCGTCCTGCTTGTTCCGATGCTCCCGGTTAGACTGCACACGGTCGCTACAGTCGGACCGCTGAAAGAACGTTCGTCAAGCCAGCGGGTACGTTGCCAATGGTACTACACGGCTATTCGTTGTTACGCCTTGTCGGACGTCCGACTACGAATATCTCACCAGAAAATTGTAAAGCCACTGCTGTGCCGTAGTACTGAAGCGTGAAAAAACTCTAATAAACTCCAAAACGCGGCTTATATTATCTTCGTACTTAAGAAGAAGAGGTTTAGAAATACACTATAAGAGAAGAAACGACGCACCACCAAATAATTATCCAAATGGGACAGAAATCGGTAGAAGTGATGTAGGTATACAGTAAAACAAATGATTACAGTTTCATAAAAAGTGGATGATTTATTCAACAGAAAAAGTTTCACAAATTGAGCGAATCAATAACTCGTTGATCCAGCTCTGACCTTTATGTAGGCATTTATTCGACTTCGTATTGATTGACAGAGTTGTTGGATGTCCTCCTGATGTATATCGTGCCAAATGCTGTCCAATTGGTGCCTTAGAGCGTTAAAATACCAAGCCGGGGTGAGGATCCTGTCCATAATGCTCCAGACGTTCTCAGTTGGCGAGAGATATGGCGACCTTGCTGGCCAACGTAGGGTTTGGCAAACACGAAGACAAGCAGTAGAAACTCTCGACGTGTGTTGGCTGACATTACCTTGCTGCACTGTAAGCCCAGGAAAGCTTACCGTGAACGAAAAAAAACGGGACGTAGAATCTTCAATTTTTTGGTCCTGTCCTCCTCAGTTGCGCGTAATACTACGGTATGTTGATGATTTTCACTTATGGACCGTCTGACAGCAACTGAATAAAACACAATTTTAGTGCCATACGCGTTTCGCCTTTATTTTCTGCAAGGCATCATCAGTGGCCTGTAATATGTACATATGTTAGCTATTTTATTTACATTTTTGTCACTGTGCCTATAGGTTATAAACAGTTCTGGTGGTTGGTATATCCTATTAAGTAGTAATGTTTTGAACTGTACTTACAGGTTGCGTAGACAGTTTCTTACATATTACGCTCCTGTTGCATTTTTGGTCTTGTTCTTCTTCCTATGAGCGCCAATTTGCTGTTTTTTCTGCATTCCACAGCACTATGCACTGAACGCTTGTTTTAATGCAATGTTTTGGTTTCTGTTGCCGACTGTCAAATGTTTTTGCCAAAGCTCGAATATTACTGCCAAACTTATGAGTGTAACTATCGAAGTATCTGTGGTCTGTTCCTGTATGCATTTGTGTGTGCGCTTGTGTGTGTGTGTGTGTGTGTGTTTTGGTGTCATATTAATTAAATTTTATTTTATTGTATTTAATTATTTATTTTTGTTTATGTCCTGTGTATGTGTGTGTGTGTTTTGGTGTGATATATACATTTTTTTTTTTTTTTTTTTTGAGGGGTGGCTGTGTATGTGTGTGTGTGTGTGTGTGTGTGTGTGTGTGTGTGTGTGTGTGTGTATTGTGGTGTTATATACTATTTTTTTTATGTTATCATTTCCTTTATTAAGTGTAGTAAGGAGCCTGTGCTGATGTGTGTTTGTTCATTTATCACATGTTTGTTTTCTGCTATGGCTTTCTGGATGTGAAAGTTTTCTTGCATTTGTATAAGATGTTTGTCATGATTGCTTATTGTCATTATTTTCATTTCTTGTTCCATGTTTGTAGGATGATGGTTGTAGTGTTTTAAATGCTCTGCAAATGTGGAATGGTTTGTTTCATACTTCCAACATCTGATATGTTCTTTGTATCTTGTTTCAAAATTCCTGCATGTCATGCCTATGTATACTGCATCACAACTTTGACATTCAAGTTTATATATTCCTGATTGTTGGAATTTGTCCCTCTTGGTAGCTGGCTGACTTAGGTGTGATTGAAGGGTTTGCCCAGGCTTATATGCTATTTTGAAGCCCTGTCTCTTTAGGATGTTTGCGACTCTGTGTGTTAGTTTATGTGTGTAGGTCATGGTGTACCATCTGGTTCTTTTCTGTGTGGTGTTGTCATTGTGTGTGTTTGTTGAGTGTGTTTGTAAGTTTTCAGCTTGTGAGTTCTTTTTTATTGTGGAAATGTTGTGTTTGTTTTTTATTTGTGTTTTTATTTTTTGATTGAGCCTGTGTACCACATGTGTGTCATACCCGTTGTTCCTAGCTATTTGTATGATCGTGTTCATTTCTTGTTCATAGTTTCTCTTACTGAGTGGGATTCTGTTTAATCTATGTAACATGTGTCTTAGTGCTGCAAATTTCTGGCTTTGGGGGTGGTTGGATGTGGAATGTATTATTGTGTCCGTGGCTGTTGGTTTTCTAAAGATGTTAAATGTATGTTTTCCATTTCCTTTTTTAATTGTAATGTCAAGAAAGTGAAAAAATAGATGAACTCCATTCAGAAATAAACAAAGCTCATAAGAACATAAAATTCACACTTGAAAAAGAAAATCAAATAAATTTTCTTCCAAGTGGGAATCGTGACTCCAGTCAATGAGATTCCAGATCGAACACGTGTCTGGAGACGCCCTGGACAGCTGTGGGATACACCCTTCGTGATGTTCCTGGACATCGAAAAGGCCTTCGATCGTCTGTGGCACAACGGCCTCATACGCAAACTCAGCGACGCAGGGTTCCCCGACGGTCTCGTACGTCTCATACACTCATATCTCACGGACAGGAGTTTCAACACCGACGTGCAGGGCAAACAATCAACACGATATGGTATCCAGGCAGGAGTATCCCAAGGCAGCATCCTAGGGCCCTTACTGTTTAACCTCTACATTAATGATCTCCCAGCTACACGCAACACGACGGTGGCAATCTGCGCGGATGACAATGCCAACCTGGCGCAAGATTGGAAGCCGTCTAACTCTCGACTACAGACTGCACTCAGACCAGCAGAGCCTTGGCTGGTGAAATGGCGTGTTAGAGTAAGTGCGAAGCCGTTCTGTGCACTAGAAGACCGAAACTACTGCGCAAACATCAACACTACAACCCAATAACACTACATGCACGCCCAATACGTTTCCGCGAGAAGGTCAAATACCTCGGTGTCTGGACCGGAAACTACCCTGGGGGGACCACATTCAACACGTGACCAACAAAGCAAACGCGAGGCTCAAACAACTCTATCCTATGCTTAACAGGTGTAGCACACTGAACAGGAGGGTGTACAGGTCCATGTACACCACACTTATCAGATCTCTGATGACGTATGCTGCTCCCGGCTGGGGATACGCTGCGCGCACACACCTGCGCCGTCTGCAACTCATACAGAACAAAGTACTCAGAAACATAAGCAACGCTCCCCGCTACACACACACCGCGGATCTTCACCGGGAATATCGTCTAGATACCATCTCGCAGGTATACCAAAAACTCTCCACACGACCTTACAGAAACACGAGACACTCGTGTAACCCGTTTATCCTCTCTCTGGGTAACTACGACCACAACCATAGATGGAAACATAATAGACCAAAGACACTATTAGCAAGAAACTAAACATCTCTGGTCCATAGCACGCTAACACGACAGTACTGGGGAGTCCCCGCAGCTCGCATCTCGTGGTCGTGCGGTAGCGTTCTCGCTTCCCACGCCCGGGTTCCCGGGTTCGATTCCCGGCGGGGTCAGGGATTTTCTCTGGCTCGTGATGGCTGGGTGTTGTGTGATGTCCTTAGGTTAGTTAGGTTTAATTAGTTCTAAGTTCTAGGGGACTGATGACCATAGATGTTAAGTCCCATAGTGCTCAGAGCCATTCGAACCATTATTTTTAGTCCCCGCAACACAGCTACTACTGGCAACCCCAGATGATCGACCCTTCGAAAAACAGGCAATCGCAGGGAAACCGTACTGTACACAGCACGCAAACCAGCCACACACACACCCTACACTGTGAGCTGATCTATGACCGATCGCTCACTAATGTATGACGACCTTGAACTGTTACAGGGACGCAGCAGGTGCAGTAGGCCCTACAACGAGCACCTGCAACGACAAAGGTATCGATGCGCGATACCTCGCACTAACATAATCACACCTTGCAGGCACTGTCGCAGCTAGCAAGCCGCTACTGCCCTTACTACCCGTCCTACTGTCGCAGAGTTTTTTTTCCCTTGGCGCTTGCCTTGGCACTTTTTTCATTCTGTCCTTACAAACCGCAACCCTTCGATCGCTTTCGTCCACTGTCTGTCTCCTGATGGACCATGTCAATGAGTAATCGTACCCAGACGCATGGACGACATCACAGCCCGCATCCCGTGACTCATGGTTGAAAACTAACATGTTATAAGGAGGTGACAGTAGAACTTTTAGTTTGGTCACCATATTGGCGTGGGCGTGGAGGGGCCCCATCCTTTATTCTGAACCCTTCAGTTTTCCCAAGTTTGAAGTAAAATTAGACATAAAGAGAGTAGGTAGGTCGACTTCTATTTTAACAATTTCGCAGACAGTTAGAACGGAAAGATCTCAATTCAATAGAAATTTTAATTCTGAACTGTGCAGTAAGCATGAATAGTTGTGTGACTATGATTTGAAGAACCTCATATTGTGTTTTCCTTGTTTATTATTTGGACGAAAGCTTTCGAGAACTAAACACGGAGTCTGTGACATTCAACACCATCACGAAAAAATCAGGGAACACGAACTTTCTTTGGTCTACGTGAATAACATTTTGAATCTGGCAAGTCTAGGCAACGTAAATATAGCTGCCTAATTAGACAATGGGTACATACGATCAATGGCATTATACAGCCGAAAAGTTACAGATAATAGATAAATACTAAATGCAAGTATTAACTGTATAGTTTCTGTGGTGCGCTGTAACTTACCCTCAGAGGACGAGACTGAATCATCTTCCAATCCCGGCACGTCCTGATTAATTTTAGTGTAAAACTAGATTCTGTATTAAAATTTCATTTCGAAAGAACAACAGTTTTGAAAGGAACATTTAAAACCATTCAGGATGAACTCCTCAGCTTCACGTCTTCCAAGAGTTATTAGAGAGAAAATTAAGGCTGCAGAGCTTTTGTCTGCAAAAGCCGACGAAACCAGTGCTAAAGCTGCATTATCCGGATGTTTACTGTGTAGTACATAGGTACGTAATTAATGAAAGACGAGCCGAAAGATTTTGGGACACCATAACGCTAGAAAAGCATGATGCCCATCACAGAACAGACAAATCACTACATGGAGGATTCTCAACACAAACTAATAGCACAAATATATGATGGTGCGGCAGGCATGACGGGCTCGTCACGTAGAGGGCAGACTCTTGTTTTCCAATCACATTCATTGATATGCTCGCCAGCTGAATCTCATTACGGTTAAAGCTCCTCCGATTAATAAAAATGTGCCTACATTTTTCACAAAATTTTCAGGAGATTGCAGCTTCTTTTCAACATCTCCACAGAGAACAGCAGTTCTCGACGAAATAGTTCGAAAATGACTGCCACATTCATTGCCTACTCTATGAAATTTCTATTCAAGGAGTGTCAATACCGTTTTCGAATATAGGGAACCATCCTACAAGCCTGTCATATAGTAAACGATTTTAAAGGAAGAAAGATTCATTTACTGGCTCTCCTTTTCTCATAAAAGTATGATAGCCTACATGTCGATATTCCGTATTATCAGTTACAGTAAATGGAACTGACCGAATATATACTCAAAATCAGCAGACAGCTTTTTAGTGTGAAATTACAAAAAAATAGGAAAGGAGTGAACGAAAATTCTGCATATTTGCACGAGTACCACAAAAGAGTGAGTATTGAAGCTGAAAGAGTGACGTGTAATCTACTGCTGGAGGCAAAATAAGTATGCGACGTCATGAATTACACTACTGGCCATTAAAATTGCTACACCACAAAGATGACGTGCTACAGACACGAAATTTAACCGACAGGAAGAACATGCTGTGATATGCAAATAATTAGCTTTTCAGAGCATTCACACAAGGTTGGCGCCGGTGGCAACACCTACAACGTGCTGACATGAGGAAAGTTTCCAACCGATTTATCATACACAAACAGCAGTTGCCCGGCGTTGCCTGGTGAAACGTTGTTGTGATGCCACGTGTAAGGAGGAGAAATGCTTACCATCACGTTTCCGACTTTGATAAAGGTCGGATTGTAGCCCATCGCGATTGCGGTTTATCATATCGCGACATTGCTGCTCGCGTCGGTCGAGATCCAATGACTGTTAGCAGATCATGGAATCGGTAGGTTCAGGAGGGTAATACGAAACGCCTTGCTGGATCCCAACTGCCTCGTATCACTAGTAGTCGAGAAGACAGGCATCTTATCTGCATGGCTGTAACGGATCGTGCAGCAACGTCTCGAACCCTGAGTCAACAGATGGGGACGTTTAAAAGACAACAACCATCTGCACGAACAGTTAGACGACGTTGCAGCAACATGGACTATCAGCACGGAGACCATGGCTGGTTACCCTTGACGCTGCATCACAGACAGGAGCGCCTGCGATTTTGTACTCAACGACGAACCTGGGTGCACGAATGGCACAACGTCATTTTTTCGGATGAATCCAGGTTCTGTTTACAGCATCATGATGGTCGCATCCGTGTTTGGTGACATCGCGGTGAACGCACATTGGGAGCGTCTAGTCGTCATCGCCATACTGGCGTATCACCCGGCGTGACGGTATGGGGTGCCATTGGTTACACGTCTCGGTCACCTCTTGTTCGCATTGACGGCACTTTGAACAGTGGACGTTACATTTCAGATGTGTTACGACCCGTCGCTCTACGCTTCAGTCGATCCCTGCGAAACCCTACATTTCAGCAGGATAATGCACGACCGAATGTTGCAGGTCCTGTACCGGCCTTTCTGGATACAGAAATTGTTCGACCGCTGCCCTGGCCAGCACAGTCTCTAGATCTCTCACCAATTGAAAACGTCTGGTCAATGGTGGCCGAGCAACTGTCTCTTGATGAGAGGTGGTATCACGTTGAAGCTGGATGGGCAGCTGTACCTGTACACGCCATCCAAGCTCTGTTTGACTCAATGCCCAGGCGTATCAAGGCCGTTATTACGGCCAGACATGGTTGTTATGGGTACTGATTTCTCAGGATCTATGCACCCAAATTGCGTGAAAATGTAATCACATGTCAGTTCTTGTATAATATATTTGTCCAATGAATATCCGTTTATCATCTGCATTTCTTCTGGGTGTAGCAATTTTAATGGCCAGTAGTGTATGAAACGAAAGAAAGATTCAAGTTCACTGGATACCTAGTTACAGCCTCTCTTTTTCTACCAGAGATATTCACCACTTACTCTTCCGGTTTTGTAAGAAACTTCTTCCAGAGCTGCTATTTAACGCTGTTCTTTTTGGAACCAAAAACTCTTCGAACCAAACTCTCTGTTATTTGTGGAAGAGACGTGTTCAAAATTGTGTGTGGCGCTTTGAACTTGCTGATTTACATAACAGATAATACTCTTAATGGTACACTGAGCGAACCTGTGAAACTTTTATTTACAATTCCAGTGACAACGTTAAAAGCAGAACGTTGTTTTCCCTCACTGACACGTATCATAACATTCTTGCGGAATACTGTGGACCAAGAAATACTTTCAGCACAGGCAATCCTCTCTGTTGAACGATACCTCGCTTTAGGAATTCTTAAGTTTAGTCAAAAAGTGACGAAAAATTTGCAGATGTGTAGCAATCAAGAATTGAGTTCCTGTACAAGTGATCACCACCACTTCAGAAGGCAGGATACAATCGAACGGCGTTAATATAGGTCTTGGTTAAAAAGGTTAGTAAGACAGGCTTACTACTTCTCGCAAACATAGAGTTGTAATTCATCTTAATTTCTTTCGTTCTGCAAAGTAATACTTTTCTTGCGTGTACACGATTTTGTGTTTTTACTAGTAGATGCTGCAGTGACATTAGCGAGGGATTTGTTTATAACACGCTTTTAAAAAATTCTCTCCTCTGTTAATCTTTTTCTTGGTGTGTAAAGTGCACCATCGACTTTATTGATCATGAGCCGCCACTGCGATCTGCAACATATACACTTCATATTCGGTGTGACATGACATCTATACTTTTGCTTCAAATCTTCATAGCGACTTTTGGAGGTTAACGTACCGTTTGCTTATGCGATATAGTCTTAATGTAAGACCTGTGGCTCTGCTGCCAAAGGGTAACCCTCTCGTCACCATACTGGACGCCTGGCCAAAGTCACGTAGTTCACACACTGTCTGTCCTCTGTCTGTGTGCGCAGAGGGCCTGCTTGTCTCACGTTCCCTGTTGGTGACCACAGGTAGTTTCACGGCTTCACGTCTCGTCTCTCCTCCCTCTGTCATTGTTCTCTTCTCTTACTTCGTCCAGCGATTATAAAGGGTGGTCAGAAACAGTCTTAAAAGTTTTTAATGTTGTTGTAGAGTAGGTTGTGCTGAGAAACAATTGTGAAGAAAAACACTTAGGTTTCCAAGTATCAGAGTGGTTCGAAGAATTATTAAATAATAGAACGTAGTTGAGCAGTGGCGGGGTTGCTGGCGTCGCCTAACGAATTCCTGGCGCCACTAGCTCGATTTGTCGTGTGATGTATCTCTGGTTTGAGGTTAATAAGATCTTTGTTCGACGTTGTTGATGAGGAACAGGGTGTGTTGTGGCGTGGCGAGTTGGTGAATGGTAACGGAGCGAGGAGGGCGGTGTGATGAGAGGTCCGCCCGGCGACTAAAGCGAGCGCTTGCGCAAGCGGCTTGGGCAAGGAGTCCAGCGAGTGGTTGCTGGGCACATTTGTGACCAGATTTGAATCCTAGGGTGACTTAGAGTGTCGTCTTCGTGCGTAGCCAGGCCAGCCAGCTCTGGGACGTGGCACATCGATGAAACAGTTGAAGCCAGTTTCGCTGTGCTGAATTCTGGGCCCCCTTTGGAACCGGCAAGGTTCAACTTCGATTCTTGAACTTAAGTTTTGGATTTTTAGGTCTTAATTGTTATTTTATTATCGGTACCTGTAGGTCTGTTGCGATCATTGGGGTTTCTTGGCTGATCTATTTCACCACCAGTTGGTACCTTGAGTTGTGGCTGTTGCTTGCTTATCCTGAGTCGATATTGGCCTTGGTTGTTTATTAAAGTCTGTGACCAAATGGTGTTTCGGGAGCCGGAGCGATAATGTGTTTCTTTCATGCTGTGGCCGTACCACCCTATCGTCACGCAGTACTTCGATAGTTGGGTTTTAGCAGAACTCCCTGCCAAACGTCTTCAATGTACCTTTCTCTTGTAATGCGGCCAGGTGCCGGTTTCGGATTCCTTCGGACATTGTTAGGAGGCGCCTGCGTCTCAAAATTTCCAATTGCTGAAGCTATGTTATTGGGTTTGGCAGCCTGGGTTTCTTTCGGGCGTTTCGCCGCCGTTGTAGAGGCGGTATCTTGCAGTGATGCGGGTATTCCGTTTGGGTGGTTATTGTCGCTTTCACGTTATTAACCTTGCTGTGTTAATATATCGTTTGCCGGTCTGTACCCTAACGAAAGAGTCTTGGATGGCCGGTCCTTCAGTTGTAACCTTTCTTAGCCTTCCTATTCGGTGTAATATGGTGCTCGCTGCATATAAGCCTGCTGGTGCACCCCCTGTGAGGAGGCAATTCAGACTCTTGGTTACTTAACTGAAGCAGTTATTCATGAAGACGCAACTGTTTTCTGTTTTGTAGCCTTTCTTAACTGAAGCTGTTATTAAAGAAGGCCTGCCTATTAGTATTTGGTAATTTTACTTAACTGAAGCTGTTATTATCGAAGGCCTGCCTCTTTTCTATTTGGTAATTTTCCTTACTTGAAGCTGATACTATTGAAGGCCTGCCTGTTATCTATTTGGTGATTTTACTTACCTGAAGCTGTTATTATTGACGGCCTGCCTGTTTTGCATTTGATAATTTTGCTTAACTGAAGCTATTATTGTTGAAGGCCTGCCTCTTTTGTATTTGGTAATTTTGCTCAACAGAAGCGGTTATTATTGAAGTCTCGGCTGTTTTCTATATGGTAATTATACTTATCTGAAGCTGTTATTATTGAATGCTTGCCTGTTCCCTTTTAATTAAATTAAGAGCTATGCCATAATTTGAATTAGCTCAAAGTCTTAGTAAGCAAGGTCTATATTTTTTTATAGTTCTTTTATTGAGATCTGATATGTTACTCAATGTGTGTCGTAAATAACTGAAATTGTGATTACCAAAACCTATCTTTTCATAGGTATTTACGTCAATGAGACAGAAACAGGAAATGGCATGTGTTGGTACATGGGCCCTAATCTTTTGTCTTACATCCCCTTATACATAATTTTAAGTATCTCTAGTAGGTTGTCCTCGACAGGCAAAGTTCATCAGAGGCAAGGATACTGTCAAGGAAGTGTAATAGGACAGCTGTTGTTTTCTATATCCCTGTACATGAATGACCTGGGGAACAGCCGGCCGAAGTGGCCGTGCGGTTAAAGGCGCTGCAGTCTGGAACTGCAAGGCCGCTACGGTCGCAGGTTCGAATCCTACCTCGGGCATGGGTGTGTGTGATGTCCTTAGGTTAGTTAGGTTTAAGTAGTTCTAAGTTCTAGGGGACTGATGACCACAGCAGTTGAGTTCCATAGTGCTCAGAGCCATTTGAACCATTTGAACCTGGGGAACAGAGTAAGTAGCAGTCTGTGGCTGTTCAATTATGTTGCTGCAAAGTATGGGAAGGTGTCATCATTGAGTGACTGTAGGAGGAGACAATATATATATATATATATATATATATATATATATATATATATATATATATATATATATACAGCCCGAAAACTTACACTATCTCAGCAGTAAGTTCACACATTTGCTTAAGATTTCTTCATTGATGTGACATAAGTTGAGTGACAGTGTTTTTCTGTATTTAAATAGGACACTGCACCTTACGACTGTTGCTAACTCACACAATATTAATCAAATATGATTCCTAATGTATGATACTACTGATTCTATAACACTTAATACACTGTCAAAAGTTTTGCAATTCTGACTTCCACAAGAATATTACATCTGATCGGCTAACGATCAGATGAATACTCACTGAAGCATCCTGGAAGAGTTGCCATTTTCTAATAAGCCAGATCTGGTTTTGTGTGATGTTCCCCACCACTCAGGGTGCAAGGGATGCTCCAGATAGGAAAATTCTATCTTAAGTCTGTGAACCCAGGCACTGCCATGTGTGGAGATCCCAGCGAAGCTGACTGTCAGATATCAGATGAATAGCTGCCATCAGTGTATTTAAAATACCTCAGTGAATAACGAGGGAAGCCCTACTTTAGGACAAACATCAGTATATTCCCAGTACAAGAGGATTTATTGCATGAATTACTATACGCTGTAGGTTCAAGATGCGAAAATCGTAATCTTAGGAATATCCTTTACGAAGTAGGAAGCTCCAGTAGAAAATAAACATATGGAAAATATTGATTAAAGTCATTAGCAACTTAACACCGAAAATCTACTAAAAGAATGTAAACCGATATTGCTAGCAAAACCAAAACTGTATTCTGTAACAATATAAACTGCTCTCTTATCAGACAGATCATTTCCTCACATTTAAACCTCAAGATCGCACGTGAATTACGTGTCTGACATGGACGAGAGGGAACGCGAATAATTACTCCAGTGTAATGCAGACCTGAAGTAAAAGCACGCTGGTGACTTCAATATTTAACGCTTGATCAATCGTCAATTACTTTCGCAGAATGCAACAGTATCTCGGCGGCGGTCGGCGGTTGCGTGCGTCGCCTCTCGTACCTGTTGACCTGACAAACCTATGCTATCCTGTGAGCGAATTTAACAAAAACTTTCCTATGTTTCTGTGAAGCGGAAAACTGTATGCGTCCCTAGCTAAAACAAATGGCTTTGTACATTCGCCAACACTGCACGACGTACGCAGTGTTGTCCTCAAAAATTCCCACAAGAACATTAACTATAAGAGCTCTTTTCGTGTCTACAACGGAAGTATACGAGAAATCCAGCACAAGTTCGACTGACAGAGTTTCGTGAATCATCTAAGTTTCCACAGAAAAATATTTCTCCCGGCGTCACCACAGAGCATTAAGTGCTCCATGCAACAACACACGACACCTTCAGAGCGAGAGAGGGGCGCATTATCCCTACGTAATTGACTATGTTGTCACTGACTTCCGCCACTGTACCGCACCTTCGCTTCGTTCCAAGACCGGTATCGGTTTGTCACTGTCCATCAAGCAATAAGACTCTCCGAAGCAAACTCCTGCATATGCTGGCTTCTTCCTGACCACCCAGTGTTGGAGATTCCTTCCTTGAGTTAAAAGCAGTACCTACATTAACTACATTAGTATCATGTGATTTTACTGTTTACAGAAGGCCCATGAAACTGCATTTTGTGCTTTCCTTTCGCGCACATCCAAGGACCAACCACTGTCCATTAATTGGTCTTCCTGATGGAGGGTCGTTCTGTTATGGCTCGCTAAGTGCATTTCGCTGTCGCACTTCAGCGATGTCAGCTCGGAAACTTCTTTCACTTCAGTTCCACTTCACTACCAAAATATTATGTATTTATCTGCACGCCAAGGGGTTAGGAGTTGTTTGTACTGTATAAATGCAAGCTATGTATGTTCCTATAATACTTTGTTCTATGAAAATTATCCAATTGCGTTCAAAGTATGGCCTGTGACATATCAAAGAAATTGGTTTAACAAGTAGAATAGATCTAAGGGGAAAATTAACATGTTAGTTCGTAAAAATTACCCTGCCATCTTACCTTGTGTTCGATCAAGTTCAGATCTTCCAAGCTGGGGGGACAACACATCAATTGGACCTTGCCATTATGTTCTTCAAATGACTCCATTACAGTGCTGACCTTATGACATGGCGCATTATCTTGTTGAAAAATACTACTGCCATTGGGAAACATGATCGTCATGAAGGTTCAGATGGCTCTGAGCACTATGGGACTTAACATCTATGGTCATCAGTCCCCTAGAACTTAGAATTACTTAAACCTAACTAACCTAAGGACAGCACACAACACCCAGTCATCACGAGGCAGAGAAAATCCCTGACCCCGCCGGGAATCGAACCCGGGAACCCGGGCGTGGGAATCGTCATGAAGGGATGTATATAGTCTGCAACGAGTGTACCACACTCCTTGGCCACCATGGTGCCTTGTACGAGCTCCACAAGACCCACGGATGCCCACGTGAATTTTCCCCAGAGTATAATGGAGCCGTCGCCACCTTGTCTGTGGAGCTGTTCCCCTGGAAGACGTCGGATTCGCGCCCTCCCACCCGCATAATGAAGAAGGTATCGGGATTCGTTAGACAATGAAATGCTCTGCCATTTCGCTAATGTCAAGCGCCGATGGTCAATTGCCCATTTCAGGCTAGTGGCCGATGTCGTGGTTTTAACAATGGCACATGCATTGGTCGTTGGCTGTGGAGGCCCATCGTTAGGAGTGTTTGGTGCACTGTATGTTCAGACACACTTGTACTCTGCCAAGCATTAAAGTCTGATTTTAGTTCCGCCACAGTTCGCTGCCTATCCCTGTTTCATCAGTCTTCCCGGTGTACGACGTTCGACATTTGTGATGAGGGGTGTCCGCCCAAGCCTACGACGTCTGGGCGCCACTTTGGTTTCACTATGAGTTGAAGATAATAACCACAGTACTCCTCGAACATCCGACAAGTTGTGCAGTTTCTGAAACTTTCGTGCCAAGCCTCTGGACCTAAGTCAGACTAAGACAGATCGCACGCCCTCCGCATTCTACACGTGGACAACACGCTCACTGATTCTACATGCAAAGTGCGTGTGCGCGACTAGCAGTCATTTCTCGCCACGTGACCGAGATACCCCTTGGACGGCTTTATATCGATATTAGTCGGTGGTCATAATGTGGTGGCTGATCAATGTTTTAAGTGAAGCAAGTCATTTACCATTATTTGTTTGTAGAAGCTGAATGACGCGTACTGGTACACGATCCAGTCATATGAATGCTACCAATGCCTATGGTCGACGTAAACTTGTAAAAACCACTCACAGACGGCACATCTCAGTATCTGCATTAGTAGCTACGTAAAGTGTGTCAGGGGCACGCGGAAACAGTGCAGTCGTCGTCATAATGCAGAGATGGAGCGATTTATCTGAGATCCAAGACAGCATGATCATAGGATTTCGGACCAAGGATGGAGGCATTTCCTTAACGGCAAAGTTTGTGTAAACTGTACGTTTGCCGCCATTGTTAAAATATGTTGTGAATGGCAAAATGGCCCTATCCAAAACGGGCACCGGGGAAAATGGTGCACCACGAGCCATTAAAAACAGGGGTGAACGACAGCTTTGAAGATGTGTATGGCTGAACAGACCTGCAACTGTTGAGCAATTGACCACCCAGATGGGCCAGGAGGCTACCAACAATGACTCCACAACGACGTTTCAATGAACATTGCTTCATATGGGCCTTCACAGGAGGCGTCTGTTTCATGCACCCATACTTACTGCTGTTCATCAGAGACGAAGGGAGTAATTTGCACAACAATACCGCAACTGGATGTCCACTGTCGACTGGTGGCGTTTTCAGGTGAATTACGCTTCATGCTTCAATGGACAGATGAAAGATAGGATGTATGACGTCAATGTCTGAAAGCAAACACCCAGGAGAATTCGTAGGAAGTGTCCATGCCGCATCAGGGAGTGTAATGGTCTGGGGAACGTTTTCGAGGCATCCCATGGGTGATCTCGTCATTCTGTTAAGTACAATTGATCAACACAAGAATGCAATAATCCCTGAGGACCATTTCCACACCTACATGCAGTTTTATTTTCCTCGGCACGATGGCGTCTACCAGCAAGACAATGCAACATGTCACACATCTCGCAGTGGACGTGTGTGCTTCAAAGAATACCAGAATGAGTTTACCGTACTCTCCTGGCCGCCAGGCTCCTCGGATTTAAACCAAGTAAAGTATCTGTGGGACAGCCTCGATCGGGCTGTTAGTGCAATTGATCCTCAACCGAGAAACCTAACGCAGCTGGCCACGACACTGCAGTCAGCACGGCTCCACATCACTGTCGGTACATTCCAGAACCTTATCGGCTCTCTTCCTACTACTAAACGCGCTTATTCAAGCTTTTGACTGGCTGTCACATTGAAGTGGCTGGACAGCTTGTAACACGAAATAGCCCTGTGGCTTCATTTCATAGTAATGAACATGTGTTTTTGACACTACTTGTAACAGAAATGAAGCAGATTTGATGACAAAGTAAGCATATCTTTTCTACTTCAGTACACATGTAAAGAGAATATAACAAAGTATTCGGCCTGTGGAATAGAAGGCCTTCTCGGCAAGAAGTGATTGTAGTTAACTTAATTTCCATAAAGCGAACAAGAGAATGTTATAAAAATTGAACATGGGACGGTAGCAATTATCGAACCGAAGCCAAATGCGGAGCGGCCTTGTCGCCCGTGCACTATCATCTACGCTATGAGTACAACTGACATTAATTGTATCTGGCGGACCGTTTGGATTTGCGCTCGCAACAGCCTGCTTGGTTAACTCCAATGCTAATTAAATAGGCCATATTAGACATGGGCAACGGTAGGACGAAAAGCATCGACGATATGTTTGGACATATGAACTTGTTTCTGGGGATGATGAAGTTATTTATGAAATTCATGAAAAGATAAATAAAAATACAGGAATTAAATAACGTCTCTGAGCATTATAAAGATGAATTAGAAAGACTACTATGCAGTAATGCAGAAATATTTCTACCAAAGCCAGGGGCTATCAAGCACTTTCATTACAAATTTGGTGCGAAAGAA
The DNA here is from genome assembly GCF_021461395.2 of Schistocerca americana. Taxonomy (NCBI): domain Eukaryota; kingdom Metazoa; phylum Arthropoda; class Insecta; order Orthoptera; family Acrididae; genus Schistocerca; species Schistocerca americana. The sequence goes on along the minus strand of NC_060119.1, from coordinate 435,277,779 downwards.
CATAACCTGTTCAGTGTTCTGCAATACACTATACAACTCTGCTATAGGCGACAAGTATATCTTGAGTTACATAAAATGATTGAAGCTGGGATCGTAGAGTCTGTGTCATTACCATGTAACAGTCTTGTACTAATTGTAGACAAAGAAGATAGTAGTATTCACCTCATATTTGGTTCCAGGCAAATTAACACAGTAATCCAGAATGAGATTTTCACTCTGCAGCGGAGTGTGCGCTGATATGAAACTTCCTGGCAGATTAAAACTGTGTGCCCGACCGAGACTCGAAATCGGGACCTTTGCCTTTCGCGGGCAAGTGCTCTACCATCTGAGCTACCGAAGCACGACTCACGCCCGGTACTCACAGCTTTACTTCTGCCAGTATTTCGTCTCCTACCTTCCAAACTTTACAGAAACTCTCCTGCGAACCTTGCAGAACTAGCACTCCTGAAAGAAAGGATATTGCGGAGACATGGCTTAGCCACAGCCTGGGGGATGTTTCGAGAATGAGATTTTCACTCTGCAGCGGAGTGTGCGCTGATACGAAACTTCCTGGCAGATTAAAACTGTGTGCCGACCGAGACTCGAACTCGGGACCTTTGCCTTTTGCGGGAAAGTGCTCTACCATCTGAGCTACCGAAGCACTAGGGCGCTGCAGTCATGGACTGTGCGGGTGGTCCCAGCGGAGGTTCGAGTCCTCCCTCGGGCATGGGTGTGTGTGTGTCCTTAGTATGATTTGGGTTAAGTAGTGTGTAAGCTTAGGGACTGATAACCTTAGCAGTTAAGTCCCATAAGATTTCACACACATTTTATTTTTTTTGTTACAGTGAATATTGCGAAATCTACATCTGGAACAAAGCAAGTAGAATTTTTGGGACACATTAGTTCAGAAAAGGGGATACAGCCAAATTCAGGCAAACTGCAAACCATTAGGGATTTTGAAAGCTGTAAGAGATTCATTTGGATTGACATTTCAGTGGCACAACACTCATGTGCTCTTACAGATAAAAATGCTCCTTGCGTGTGGGACCAGCATGCAGATGAATAATTCCACAAATTAAGAACACCATTGTTTCAGCACATCCAGTTCTGACACAGGATTTCTGCATGGCAATGGATGTAAACAGGATTGGGGATAGTGTTGTTTCGACAATGTGAACAAGAGGGACAAGTGACTAATAAAACTACAGCATTGGCAAGCAGGTCCTGACTAAGAGTGAAAGAAATTACTCCATTACAGAGTTGGAGGCATTAGCTGTAGTATGGTGAGTTAAAAGATTTGGTTACATTATACTTGGTAGGAAAACAAGGGTATTTACAGATCATAAGGCCTTGGAGGTCTTGTTAACAGCTAAAGTAACCCATGATAGACCTGCACATTGGATATCAATCCTTGAAGAATATGACTCCTTGATAACCTACGTTCCAGGACCAGTAAACTTCTTGCCGCATTCTCCCTTGAGATTCTCATGATGTGTTTCTAACAACGTGGGAAGAATTAATAAGAAGGAAAAGTTTGGGATTTATTATATGAAAATGTTCTGTTTGAAAATTATACCACAAGATCGTGAGATTTTTGGGATGAGGCGTAAGTGAAAGAATAAAGACTCCTTGGAAATTAGGCAACATTTTTTGTTGATGGACGAGGTATTGTTTTACAGACATAATGTCGATACCAGTTCATGCGTTCTGTATATTCCAGATGAGCTGACTAACGAATACATTTGATGTACACACCTTAGTAATAGTCACTATGGGCCGCAAGAATGCTTTTTAAAGTTGAAACAGTCACATTACTTTCCAAATATAGAGAGGTGAATTAGAAAAGTTTTAGCCAAGTATAAAGATTGTCAACGGGCTAGACACATGACGTTTCAAACCAGACCACGTATGTTTCTCATAATTCCAGAGAAATTAAGACATATTGCAGCAACGGATTTGATGGGTCCTTTGCCACAAACAAAAAAGTGACATACGCGCAATTTTGTGGTAACAGAATTAACTTCTAAGAATGTCGCCCTCACTCCTCTGAAAAAGACGGCAGGATTCAGTGTTAGTAAGGCTCTCAAGCAAGATTTCTTGAAGCCAGTTGGTAAAGTTGACAGGATACTGTTAGATAATGGACCACAGTATAGATTCAATCATTGGCAGGCCACACTTACGAAACATAAGATGAAGACTACATATATTTGTAAATATAAACCGAATGCGAATCCGGCAGTATGCACAATGAAGAAGTTGGAGACTTTGTATCATTTATTTTTGGACAACATGGTTGAGGAGATGAAACAGCGATTAGTATGATTAATCGATTATTCAAAAACAGTCTTAATCGCATTTATTATTATTATACCGCCAACCGGTTTCAACCCGACGTAGGGGTCATCTTCTGGGCGTTTACACTGTGAAATTATAGATATCCATCAGGAAGACTCCATTATACAACAGCTAAAATTACGTAAATTTAAAATATGTTACCCATTGGTCGACTGCTGGTGGTGTCACTCCTGTCTACATAACGGCACGAAACTATGCAAGACTAATCCTTCGTATGGGCTTAAATAGCGTGCTGAGATCAAATGAATAGACGGCAAAACCCCCGGCGGCGATCAACGGCATTTAATACAGTTTATTATATGTAATTACTAGTCACCTTGGTTTAACATAAATTTAAGTGCCAGTATATGACAGAACTATTTCCATTTAAAAAGAGTTACAATTATAATGTTAATTATAAAAAAATAGCAAATGTTCCGTAGTCAACTCGTAAAATTTGTAAAAGTATATTACATTATGTGTCATAATATAAGGTAAAACAATTTGTGAGACACAAAAACTGGTGTCGTCTTGTATTATAATATGTATATTCGTACATTTACGTAGAAAACATTTGAGTCAATTTACTAAAACGGCTAATATGGAAGGACTACAGAGCCCTCTACTCCTTGTGGTGAGGAAGGCGTAGCCATGGATTATAAAACGTATATCAGGCGCCCTCTAGTCTGTGTAGCGAGGACGCCGTCAACTTGGTAGCAGCTGATGTGTTCGTATGGTGTTATTTTTGCCATGAACTGTGGTGTCGTGTTGACGCTGCTCGGGCAGCTGTACCTGTACACGCCATCCAAGCTCTGTTTGACTCAACGCCCAGGCGTATCAAGGCCGTTATTACGGCCAGAGGTGGTTGTTCTGGGTACTGATTCCTCAGGATCTATGCACCCAAATTGCGTGAACATGTAGTCACATGTCAGTTCTAGTATAATATATTTGTCGAATGGATACCCGCTTATCATCTGCATTTCTTCTTGGTGTAGCAATTTTAATGGCCAGTAGTGTATTTTGTAGGTGGCCATAATGTTCTAGATAATCAGTGTATCAATAGGTACAGTGCAAAAGAGCAGTGGTACGTGTAATTATTTGACTAGATCAAATTAACTAACTGTCTCTTACAACCCATTTCATATTTATTAACAAATGGTTAATTGTCGAATAAACAGTATTAGCTGGTAAAGTTGTTAGATCGTGAATTAATATTGTCAAATAGAGACATTGTACCATTCTGTGGCTTACAAACAAAATTACTCTGCATGTATGAACGAGGAAACCAGCGTATGAACGAAGGACTGGGAGACACGCCTCCCGTCAAACCAGGGTCTTAACTTAGCTCACATTTCATTGCAGCGTCCTTCTTTCTTTATACTTCCTAGTCGCAAATTCTTGATTCCCATAGGGTTAAGAATGATATTTGTGCATCCGCACCGAGACATATGTCATAATTCAGTTGCGCTCGTTTATATTAATGCAACTGAATATTGTCTGTTCTGTCGGGCATGTCTGGCAGGGCAGACAACACTCAGTTACATTAATATGTTACAGTTATTAGAAGTACTTGGGATTCAATTGCAGCAAATTCGCCGCATTGAATTTCTGTAAAACACATATGGGACATAAAGAGTGGTGGCTTATAAATCACCCATCTAGCTCCTCGCAATCAACGGGAATTACTGTTGAATACTACGTCTGCTCGTGGTCTTCTAACGCGGTTATCCTCTCGAATCCCTCCTATCATGAACTTCAGTGTGATTCTGTGCCATTTTGTGGTCATCAAGCTCTAACGGATCAGAGTAGAATTAAGATTAGCGTTTGCTATGTCCGTGCGATAGCGTTCTCGCTTCCCGCGCCCGGGTTCCCGGGTTCGATTCCCGGCGGGGTCAGGGATTTTCTCTGCCTCGTGATGTTTGGGTGTTGTGTGATGTCCTTAGGTTAGTTAGGTTTAAGTAGTTCTAAGTACTAGGGGACTGATGACCATAGCTGTTAAGTCCCATAGTGCTCGGAGCCATTTGAACCATTTTTCGTTTGCTATGTGTCTGGTAGTATGAACTGGGAAACTGTTAAATATGGAGCAACTAAGAGCATTTATCAGTATAGATTTAAGCACTCGTTATTTTATTTCAGACGATTATGCATTTAGGTAACGTAACTTGGCGAACATATATCAAACTGAACCTTTTTTAGAAATGAAAGAAAATAAGAGCAACAACAACGTAAAAACATTTACAGGAAGTTTCCATAAGTTTTCAGCGTAATTAATACCGTTTCCCACAGTAAATCATTACTGCGACATATTTCAGGTATTCTGAAGCGTACATACTCGTAAATACAGGATTATTACAAATGATTGAAGCGATTTCACAGCTCTACAATAAGTTTGTTATTTGAGATATTTTCAAAATGCTTTGCACACACATACAAAAACTCAAAAAGTTTTTTTAGGTATTCAGAAATGTTCGATATGTGCCCCTTTAGTGATTCGGCAGACATCAATCCGATAATCAAGTTCCTCCCACACTCGGTGCAGCATGTCCCCATCAATGAGTTCGAAAGCATCGTTGATGCGAGCTCGCAGTTCTGGCACGTTTCTTGGTAGAGGAGGTTTAAACACAGAATCTTTCACATAACCCCACAGAAAGAAATCGCATGGGGTTAAGTCGGGAGAGCGTAGAGGCCATGACATGAATTGCTGATCATGATTTCCACCACGACCGATCCATCGGTTTTCCAATCTCCTGTTTAATAAATGCCGAACATCATGGTGGAAGTGCGGTGGAGCACCATCCTGTTGAAAGATGAAGTCGGCGCTGTCGGTCTCCAGTTGTGGCATGAGCCAATTTTCCGCGGGCTACGCGTGAAACTTGCCCGCACGCGTTCAAACGTTTCTTCGCTCACTGAATATACGATTATGTTTATTGTGTTTCAGTTCACTTATTTAAATTCTTTTAACTAACATAGTCGGCAACAATCATTATCGCATCATGACTGTATGTTGAAATATGTCATGCAATTGGAATTAAATAAGGTTGCCTTTTAAATGGCCGTTGGAATACAGAGTATAGCCATAATAGTGGACACATGTGTGGAATTTGTGTCCTTCTGTTTAGTTTTTTACATGTTCCGTGAATCATATGTGCGACAATTCGTCATGGTACGGGCGGCTGTCAGATGGTTCAAATGGCTCTGAGCACTGTGGGACTTCTTCTGAGGTCATCAGTCCCCTTGAACTTAGAACTACTTAAACCTAACTAACCTAAGGACATCACACACATCCATGCCCGAGGCAGGATTCGAACCTGCGACCGTAGCGGTCGCGCGGTTCCAGACTGTAGCACCTAGAACCACTCGATCACTCCGACCGGCGGTATGGGTGGCGTCAGTAAGTTTACAAACCATATACTTTTTCATTCATGAGGGTATTTTCGATCCGTCGTTGCAACTACAAAAATGCGTTATTTTTTTTCACCAGACGCGTTTCGCTTGTAGTGATTTTTAGGTTGATTTCACCACCACTGTTGATGCTTTACCTCATTAAAGCGAAACGCGTCGGGTGAAAAAATCACGCATTTTTGTAGTTGCAACGACGGATCGAAAATACCCTCAAGAATTATAAAGCAACTACAGATACTATGGCCACACAAATGCAGATACTTTTTCTGTATAAAAATATGCCTACTTGCTGGTCATTTATACAACTGAAGTTTTTGTTTTAATGTAGAATTAACTTTGACAAATGTAGCCGGATAAATATACTATAAGCTCAGAAATTCATCTATGTAATAGAAGCAGCTGTAAAGTAGGATTAATTTCATTTTGTTTTTAAAACTTTGACTATCCTGCAGGGCCTTTAATTCACAAGAAAGATAAATATTTTTATGGATTACAATTTGCTTCTCCCTGCGAGAAAACTTTTACATGCTAGGTGACAGTTTTTAAATCAGATGATGGCTGCATAATTTAAATTGTTATTTAACTTGAGTTGGATAAGCTAAACACGGATATCGTTCAAAACTATTCAAATGGCTCTGGGCACTATGGGACTTAACTTCTGAGGTCATCAGTCCCCTAGAACTTAGAACTACTTAAACCTAACTAACCTAAGGACATCACACACATCCATGCCCGAGGCAGGATTCGAGCCTGCGACCGTAGCGGTCACGCGGTTCCAGACTGTAGCGCCTAGAACCGATCGGTCAATCCCGGCCGGCTTTTAGTAAAGACTGAAGACGGATATTGTATAAAGCGTCTAAAACAGCTCTGATCAGAATGACGTCAAACTGCAACAGAATATTATCGGAGAAGGGGGAATACGTATGGCAGAAGAAAAATAAATAGTTACAAAATGTAGCAATAGATGGCTCTGAAAGCATTATAAGTTAATAGTGGTCGACTGAAAATGACAAATGAATCATACGAGTACAACAGTACCTAAGGTGTACGTTTGACCTTAAGCAAACTGTACTACTCAGTGTGCATCGGTGTACAGGCGTGATACCGTTAGTTACGTAAGCCCATCCACCACGGCAAGGTCATATCACATCCGACGCGAAAAATAGGTTGTTAATTGTCCTGAGTCCAAAAACCGCATAAAAAGCATCAATCAAAATCAAGTCATTTATTTATTTCCATGTGACTGGCGCAAAACGTGTTCAGTATGTTGTCCACCGTTTTCTGCAACAAGGTGAAATGAGAAACAGCATGTTCCACAACTGATCGAAGTGTTTCTGGAGTGACGTTCAGAATGTGTTGCGCAATGCGTGCCTTCAATGCAGCTAAGTTTGCAGTCGGAACACTGAACACATTTCAGATAGCCTCACAGCTAGAAGTCACACGGATTAAGAGCAGGGAATCATGACGGCCAGGCTGTAAGGAAATGGCGGCTGATAATCCTATCATTTACGAAATGGCGCTGCAGCAGCTGCTTAACTGGATTTGCAATGTGCGGAAGTGCGCAAAAATTATCCCATCCACACATCCACGCTGTTGGAGAGCTGGAATGACGTTGTTGTGCAAAAGACACTCATAGCGCTTACCTGTAACGGCACAGGTAATACAAGCGGAAACACCTGTCTCTTCGAAAAAATATGGTCCTATGATAGACGATGCCGTAAAACCAGAGCACGCAGTGATCTTTTCAGGATGAAGTGGTACTGGTTGATTTGCGTATGGATATTCCGTTGCCCATATTCGACAATTCGGTGTACTGACATATCCTGTCATATGGAAGTGGGCTTCGTCTGTCCACAAAATCTTCCACGTCCAATCACTGTCCACTTCCATGCGCGCAAGGTCTCTCTTGCTGGCAGGTCAACAGGATGCAAATCGTGCACATGGGTAATTTTGAATGGAGAGCAAAGAAGAATGTTTCGTAGGATTTTACGCACCGTGCTCACTGATATGTCCAATTTTCGGACAATTCCCCGTGCACTACACGTCTGAACAACACCACTCATCTCCTCCTGCATTGATGTGGCCACTGCTTCCACTGACGTCGAATCAATTAGTTTCCTCCCTCTACCAGGCTGCACGCCGAAAGAACCCGTCGTTTTGAAATTCCGAATCATTTTCTCCAGACCCACGGCAGTCATCGGACCAACGCCTTTTTTCAAACTCTTCAATGTCCGGAACTTGTGCAGTGCGACGAGTGCACAGTCGTCATTCTTGTAATACAGCTTTACAAGATAGCGCGATCCTGCATTGACACAGTCATTGCGAACGTCGCAGACGCGAAAGGAGGAAAAGCCGTGTACCCGGCGTGATTATACCGACTTCAATGGGTCGTGCGCATGACAGGTGTTTTTATTTACGTAGCCTGACACACTCAGCGCCATCTATTGATAAGTTTTCACACTATTTTTGTTCTTCCCCCCATACGTTTTCCCCCGTGTCCGATAATATTCCGTCGTAATTTAACGTCATTCTGAGCCGTGGTGTTATTTCTACAGCGTTTTGGAAGTTTAATTATAATCAACTTGTATAGCTCACTCTCAGACTTCAGTCCCTTACGTGTCATCAGGCCCCGTAAGCGGCTATACAGCACAAATATTAACTCTTTAATAATTAGAAGAAATGTTACAGTGTACAATGTACGAGCAATAAGCTTAATAGTATGATTTGAGGGAATAGGAGTACATAACAGACAGTAGGTGAATGATAGTGTTAAATTGGGACCAGTTTGTGCAAATAATACCAGCAGCATGGTCAATCAATTGAACATGTTTGTAATTTACAAAAAAAAAAAAAAAAAAAAAAAATGGTTCAATTGGCTCTGAGCACTATGGGACTTAATTGCTGTGGTCATCAGTCCCCTAGAACTTAGAACTACTTAAACCTAACTAACCTAAGGACAGCACACACATCCATGCGCGAGGCAGGATTCGAACCTGCGACCGTAGCGGTCACGCGGCTCCAGGCTGTAGCGCCTAGAACCGCACGGCCACTCTGGCCGGCTGTAATTTACAATGTAATGTTAGAACAACGACAGATTTAGTCTTCACGTAGTCAAATGCTGTATTCCCACAACAAATAGCAAGCAAGCATCGTTTGTCCACAGTAATGAGAAGTGTACGCTTCCGGCGGTGTTTGAAAAAGAGGGGAATATAGAAATGAGAAATGTAGCAACCGTAACGTTAAATGGAAAAGAAAATAGTCTCGTAGCGTGCGTCAAGAGACTTTTTCAAAAACCTACCAGAATATTAATGTAATATCGTATAAACCTGGCTCATACGGCAAAAACGCTATATTGTCGGCACACAACAAAACGCTATACATGGTCAGGCATAGCATAAACGTCTGCACAGCCAAGTACAGTACTTATTCTCTGGAATTTACGAGTTCTGTGCAATATCTGCAGAATCTGCTTCCACAGGGTAAATTTTCATCAACGCTACGCAGAAAACGTTTATATACATAGCAAAGACAACCACAAAAGGTAAACAGTTTCCTGAAGCGTACAAAACGCGGGACTTTTAGTCACAGAAATGAAAACAGTGGATCGTCATATTGTCTATAGCAGGAATGTGGTAAAAACTAAAGGTTGTACACGAACTGAAAAGAAAAATTAATATGTGACTTCCTTTTAATCAATATTGAGTCCTTGTTGTGATGCCGCCTACTTCATAAGAAATTCACTATCAGATCCTGCTTAGTAGCCGATTTGACCTATGACTTGAGGAGACACGCAAATACATGTTTAGTAGAAGAAGGAGACCCAGAAGGGAATCTAATACGTCCCGCTGATTCGGTTCGTCTATTTTCCGTCAGTGCCTTCATCGTGTGCGCTCTGCAATTTCACACAAAAGGAATGGTAACTTAGTAAAATAAACATTAACAGTAAAATTCTTCTTCTTTAGGTGTAAAACACTTTATAGTATTATGTAACTGTACAATGTCCTTCTTACAAGTTACCTGCCTCATTATCCAGTAAAGCAATTTTTTGCAATTATACAGAGAATTTCTGCAACACAGTTCCTTAATTAGAAATTATAATAAAAATATTTCTTAACTTAATAGGCTTTCCTTTTAAGTGTTGCTAAAACTTGTTTTAAGAAAAAAAAGTTGTGTAGCTCAACATGCTTTCTGGCGTAGAAGATTGCGCTGCTACAGGTTAACCCCGTTACATAACTTTTAGTGTTTTCAGTGGGTAGTTGGAATCGTCCCACTTGTGCCCTGTAGTCTAAGCAAGAAGTCAATAGGAAAGTGGAGCGGGGGAGGGGGGGGGGGGGGGAATGGGGCATGGCATCGTAATATTCTGGCCTCTTCAGGATGAACGTCGTCAGATTATGTGTCAAACAAGTCGCATTATTCTGGACAACCTAATTTACAAATGAATTATGCTTCCGTTAAATAGTAAAATGCGATAATTTTTAATAATTGCTTACAGAAATATATAACACGACGTCACAATATAACAAACATGTAACATAATATACCATTATTGTTTCATTCTGTCATAGCGTGTACTGTACGAGCTTTAGGCTTAACGAGATACATTTACAGATTAATAAATTCCTAAACATGTCTATGTGCCTAAGTTGTGTGTTAAAATTACTGTGTGACGCTGTAGACTACTCCTAACTCAGAACTTTTTTATATCCTTTTTTCAGTAAAATATTCATCTTCACAAGTAGAAATCTAACTTGGCACGCGGTAAGCATTCATCACTGTCACTGCATAATACATGGTGAGTATGCGCTGTGTAGTTAGGGTGTAAAACAGCGTGTTTGTTCTAATGGATAATTTTACTGCGACGAGGAAGATGATAAAACGTATGTGTATGATTCAGACTATTGCCTTTAAAAAACATCAACTTACCTACCATAGTTGTCCTTGGCTCGTTCATCTCCGACGAATGATTATCAAAGTACATTGCTAAAATATTCAGAATTTAATAATATCAATCTACAGTGATATTGATCTTTCATCATGAGTCAAGAATTCACTGTCCCCTTTCTGTCAAACTTCACCAATGAGAATTTGTGTGTGTGTGTGTGTTTGTGTGTGTTCGTTCGTGTATAACTGAATTTTTCTTTTTTTGTGTTCCAGGGCTAGGGAGTTGTTACACAGGCTCAGGCTGGTAGTAAGCAGCATACTTTGTACGCAGCTCTAGAGTTCAAAACTACTGGCACGAGGAATCAGTGAGTTAAGTCGCTGCTAGATTTCAGGTTTTTTCTTTATCTGTTATTGAATTTAACCTCACATTCAGCTATGTATTAGACTCCACATTACCGAGCGAGGTGGCGCAGTGGTTAGCATACTGGACTCGCATTCGGGAGGACGACGGTTCAATCCCGTCTCCGGCCATCCTGATTTAGGTTTTCCGTGATTTCCCTAAGTCGTTTCAGGCAAATGCCGGGATGGTTCCTTTGAAAGGGCACGGCCGATTTCCTTCCCCATCCTTCCCTAACCCGAGCTTGCGCTCCGTCTCTTAATGACCTCGTTGTCGACGGGACGTTAAACACCACTAACCTAACCTAACCTAAGACTCCACATTAAAGCGCAGATATAGCAGTAATTAGAGATGGTGTGATTTACATTTCGGAAGAAGTCAAGTGCATAATATTTTAAGAGGATCATTCTTGATAAAGCACCATGATAGTCACGCCCGCCAGGCTAGCCGCGCGGTCTATCGCGCTGCTTCCCGAGTGGGAAGGCGTGCCGATCCCTGGCGCGAATCCTCCCGGCGGATTAGTCTCGAGGTCAGGTGTGCTGGCCAGTCTGTGGATGGTTTTTAAGGCGGTTTTCCATCTGCCTCACCGAATGCGTGCTGGTTTACTTATTCCGCCTCAATTACACTATGTCGGCGACTGTTTCGTAAACGCCGTCTCCACGTACGCGTAATTACTCTACCACGCAAACATTTGTGGTTACACTCGTCTGGTATTAGACGTTCCCGGGGAGGTCCACTGGGGGCCGAACCACACAATAACCCAGTGTTCGGTGTGGGGCGGCGGTGGGGTGAGTGGACTGCTGTGGCCTGTTGTGGGGTTGTGAACCACTAAGGGCTACGGCGGGACGAAGCCTCTCCGTCGTTTCTAGGTACCTGGTACAATACACACACAATACACAATACACACACACCACGATAGTCAAGTCAGTGTTTGGGTGTGTTACTAAAAATGGCTCTGAGCACTATGGGAATTAACATCTGAGATCATCAGTCCCCTAGAACTTAGAACTACTTAAACCTAACTAACCTAAGGACATCACATTCACCCATCCCCGACGCAGGATTCGAACCTGCGAGCGTAGTGGTCGCGCGGTTCCAGACTGAAGCGCCTAGAACCGCTCGGCCACGCCGGCCGGCCTGACTGTGTTACTGATTGACGTAGCAAAGCACGTATGAACATCACAATATTTTTCATTGTCGTGCGGGTAGACGCCTTTGAAGCACTTAAGAAAAGAAAACTTAACTGACGAGGAGCTTCATTACATCTAAATTTAATCAACGACTAGCCTTGATGAAAAAAATGTACAAATACCACATAATGGGCAATATCTACAGACGTATCTAATGCCTTGATACCGAAAAGATATTGGCTTCCAAGGGCGAGGGACTGTCAATGGCTCGTCCTAGCAAGACAGTATGAATTAATTAGGAGTTTCTGCAACCAGCATTCTGGTTGTCTTTAGACACTGCCAGTATCACTTCATCGGACTAATTTGTGACTTTATACTGAGTTGACAAGTCGACCAGAACATATCAATACTAACCACTGAATAAATAAAGCAACAGTGCAGTTTTTTGGCGCCAATATCAACTTTATTGAAATAATATTTTTCTTTAGTTTAGCTTGAACATGAGTCGAATAGAAAGGAACTGAAAATCACAGCCCAATTTTGCAACGCAGTATGCCACTTTATTTTGTGCGTACATTCGACTCTAAAATTTAGAGAGAATGTCAGACCAGCAAGTATATTGCGAATATTATCTACACAAACGAGGCGATTTACGATTTTTTCAGTGTGATTCCTGGACACAGGTAATTGGATAGTCGGGAGTGCTTACTGAAATTCCACAATAGGTTTTCTGTTTTCATGGTAAATGTCAAAAATTGAAAGGTTGTATTCATTGCAAGTTTATAAAGTCTTTTTTATTATTTATTGTATCAGAACGTATATTTTGCGTTATCCGGCCGGGTGAACGCTCCTCCTTCCATGTACAGTATTTCAACGAATGACGTAGTCGCCTTCGCCGAGTGCTGCGTGCGCTGGCGTTAGATGGGTGTGCTGCATGGACGCGAACGAGACTTGGACGCTTTGTTACGAGGGTAATTCAAAAAGTAATGCGCACATTATTTTGGCACGCCAAGTAACTTATATTGAATGCTGTACTACGCGTCAAAATGGCAAAGATACATGACAACTTTTCAACATAGTCACCAAATCTGTTTATACAGGAGTTGGAAAGTTCTACCAATCGCTCGATTCTTCCAATATATATATCCGCTCCTTGGTCACGAAGGTGTTCGAGAACTGCTGTGTGAACGTCATCGTTGGACAATCTCTTCCCGTTAGGAAGTCTTTCAGCTTGCCGAAAAAACGGAAACAGCATGGAGCGATATCTAAACTTACCGATCAGCATCACTCATGCCCCTGCGGCCTTGGCCAGGTTACTGGCACCGTTTCAAATGGTTCAAATGGCTCTGAGCACTATGGGACTTAACATCTGTGGTCATTAGTCCCATAGAACTTAGAACTACTTAAACCTAACTAACCTAAGGACATCACACACATCCATGCCCGAGGCAGGATTCGAACCTGCGACCGTAGCGGTCGCGCGGTTCCAGACTGAAGCGCCTAGGCCGGCCGGAGTGGCCGAGCGGTTCTAGGCGCTTCAGTCTGGAACCGCGCGACCGCTACGGTCGCAGGTTCGAATCCTGCCTCGGGCATGGATGTGTGTGATGTCCTTAGGTTAGTTAGATTTAAGTTGTTCTGAGTTCTAGGGAACTGATGACCTCAGAGGTTAAGTCCCGTAGTGCTCAGAGACATTTGAACCATTTGAAGCGCCTAGAACCGCACGGCCACACCGGCCGGCCGGCACCGTTTCATTACGACTGGACGTGTATCTGGTTCGTATTACGTCAAAATTTCACGCTGCGGTTTAGATGTTTTACTCGTGAGAATAATACTGTCGAGCGTACTTAATCTTTGGACAACGTTTCCAGTCGCCATGCCACTTCACTCAAACACTGTTACGCACCGTTTTTACGTACCGTAGTAATACTATCTTTGCAGGAAACCAGGAATATGTACTATCTTGTGACAATGTCTCACATTTGTTGCGCGTGGGACGACTTTCTAAAGTCCTTTCGTAGTAGCCTAATGTACCGCCGTAGAATACCGGCACTCGATAAGCTATGACAGCCTGCTCATAGGTGCAGCATCTGGTGGAGCGTACCCAATTTCCTATTTTAGTCTCTAGTTCTACACTCTAGGCCGGCCGAAGTGGCCGTGCGGTTAAAGGCGCTGCAGTCTGGAACCGCAAGACCGCTACGGTCGCAGGTTCGAATCCTGCCTCGGGCATGGATGTTTGTGATGTCCTTAGGTTAGTTAGGTTTAACTAGTTCTAAGTTCTAGGGGACTAATGACCTCAGCAGTTGAGTCCCATAGTGCTCAGAGCCATTTTTCTACACTCTATTCATTTCCTGAAATAAGCGTGGGAAATCCCAGAAATCATACTATTAAATTTCTTGCCGTGTATGGGACACATTATGTCAGTTTGTAACCTCCCCACAAAATTTTATATAAATAATATGAGTATTATTCTAATTTAGTGTAACCTCAAAACAAAATTCTTTCACAGTCTAATCTCCCCACAAAATTCATTTACATTTAATCTCCCCACAAAATTCGTTCCCATTTAATGTAAGCTCAAAACATAAAAATTCCTAAACCTCTCAACAGTACAAATTATAATTATGTTGTTCACATCCAGTGTAACGTCCCAATAAAAAAATAAATTCAGTAACCTGGTAATAAGACAATGTAACTAACCTCTCAATTAAATTGTCGCTCACTTATGACTTTTCAATAATTCATTGTGAATTTAACCTGGTAAATTTTGGACGACAGCAGTGCTGCGTCATGGCCCTGAAAGATCATTCTGAATAAAAAAAGGAAAAATTCTTACCTCAATGAAGTCGCCGGATATATCTGCTCTTACAATAAATTTTTCCGGCACAGCTCTGTGCAATGCTGGCCGATATATCTCTCATTTATGAAAGGAAGCAACTGATTTTTTTTCTTTTGCAACAATCGGGATGATCATGGATGGGAGAAATTAGTGAATTCTTTAAATTGAAATGAATGGTTGTTAAAAGTTACTTTTTATGAGCAAGATTATTATTACGAGAGTTTTAAAACATTTACATGGGACTTGAGATAACATTACTACATATGCGCGAGGCTGCTTTTTACCTTATACAGTAATACTCAGGCTCCGGCATCGCTGCACCGCGACCGGGCCAGCCAACACGATACACCAGACCAGACCAGAGCAGACTCCAGACTAGCAACAACTTACTGCTACAGCTACACAGTTCCTACTGCAGTCAACACTGATCTCTGGTCAGAGACCTTGCTTATCGCAGGCAGCGCATGAGCAATACATCGAAATTACATCTGCAAGGACCTCTTACAAGTTTATTTCTTTCCTGAAATTTATCGTTGGCCCAGTATTCCCACGTTTTTGATCGATGAGCTCTCAGCCGTTCTTCAGGCCACCTCTTTCTCTCTTTCTTGCGTTTTGGGCGGTGATTAAAAGATGAAATGTTATCTTTCATTACAGAAATTTTTCTACATAGAATTACAAATGTCAGAACACATATGACTGGGCGTGCATGATACTCAATTATTAAGGGGAAAATGGGGGAAATGACTTTTCGTGGTCAGTCGTCATATGGTTATGCCGGCAGAAGACGCTGCGTCGCTGCGGCGCGTCGCCAAGGAGCTGTGCGGCGCGAGTCGGCTGCGGTACCCGGTTTCCCACAGCTGTGCAGTAAGGGCCCGGACCGGTCTCCACGTCAGCAGATCGCCCTGACTTTCGTGGCCGAAGCAGTGTTATCACGGGATCGGGACGCGGATGTTAGACAAGGAAATTCTATGCTGTCGAGTGTTTCATTCCCAAGCGCTGTACCGTCTGGATCCGTCCATTCGACATGAAAAAGCACAAGAATAAATCACAAAGTGACGACGCAGATTTAGGTGTGTGTCAGAATCAGATTCAAAGTCAGCAGACCAAGTAGAGGACGGGTGGAAGAGCGCGCATGTCTCCTGCTTCCGCACTGCCTCACCGACTGACGCTTCGCTTTCCCTCACTCTGTTAAGCTCTCAGAGTCCTCGAATTTTTCCTTCTTTTGGCGTTGTCACTGGAGGACCTAATTTGCAATGTCGCCCAATGTTTGATCGACGTTTCGTGACCACGCCTCCAAACGGAAAACGAACTTTCTGTCTTGCATAGGCTGGTGTGTGACTCGAGAATTGGCGTCTTTCTCTAGTCCTCACTGTCAAGGCAGTTCCCAGCGATGGTCGCACATTGTTCTGGCGTTTTTCTGCATTCCTAAGTTGCTTTGACATCAGCCGCACCACACTTATTTGTAATAGCGATCTTTGCGTGAGGCTTGGACAGTCTCATACTTGTGTTTTGTCTAAGAAACTGTTGGCGTTCGTGATTTTCAAGCAATCTTCTTAGCGTCCAGAAAACATTTCTTTAGCAGGCTGACTCCTCCCGCAGTTCTTTAGTTTCAGTCTATTCCCTGTCCGAATTCTTGGTACTTTGTGTATACGCTCCGTCCTAGTGGCTACAAGGTCCGTGGCACGTCTCTCGATTTTCTAAGGCAGTTCTAAACGGTTGCCGATAGCCGAAGTTTAACATCCCTCCTTTTATGCATTCCTGTCGCTTTTCTGTCTACGCTCTCCGTTAATGCGTGCAGGAGTCCACAGTTATCTGCATCCTTCTCATTGTCTGCCAAGCTCTTTGCAATGTGTCCTTTCTGCAACGAGGTGAAGGCGTCCACCTGGCTAACAACTACATGTTTGCAGAATGCGTCTCTGCGGCTAGCTGTATGAGGGAGGTCTGGCTTTCTTCTCGTCCTGGGCCGCTGGCGCTGTGAATCTGCGAAAGTGGCGTCAGGTGGACGTGTGCCAGGGCTCATTCTCACGTCTTTTACCTTTTTGATACAGAAGATTGACATTCACGGAAAAATGACCCATCTATTTTCACTTAGCCCGTTGCACAAACAATAAAAAAACTTTTTACTCTCCAATAGTAACACAAACACTTCACTCTCTGCCGGCCGGAGTAGCCGAGCGCTTCTAGGCGCTTCAGTCTGGAACCGCGTGACCTCTACGGTCGCAGGTTCGAATCCTGCCTCGGGCATGGATGTGTGTGATGTCCTTAGGTTAGTTAGGTTCAAGTAGTTCTAAGTTCTAGGGGACTGATGACCTCAGAAGTTAAGTCCCATAGTGCTCAGAGCCAATTGAACCATTTTTGAACTTCACTTTCTACTCTAGGGTGTTGTAGGGATGTTACAATAACTGTGTTATTTATGTTGAATGTTCATGATCAAACGTACGCCATAATACCTACACAGAATAAAGAGATAAAATCTGCTAATGAAACATCAGATGATTCATTTTATATTTTTTTGTAGGTGGTGCTGAACAGATTTAATAAAGGCTAGGAATTGCGACGCCCAAATGTACTTATTTTTATTCTGATGATCGATTTTGGTCACACACTAACCACTCTCGGGCCATAAAAGCGATATTTAAATGTGCATTCCACAACAGCAACAAATGGTCGAAATATTGAAACTCTCCATTTTAGTATAACTTGTGACTTCACAATCGTTTTGCATAAACTATCAACATACTTGGAATAGATGTAGTGCCTTGTCTACTGGTTTAAGTCACTAGGGTTTCAAGATTTTCAAGATAGGACATTGCAAGACTTCGATTAGTTATTGCAATTGTGCAATGGCAGTTAAATATGTCGAGGATGGTCAGAGTGTGACCAAAATCTAGTGTCAAAATTAAAATAAGTACATCTGTGTACTTCAGGGTGCGATTCATTTTATCAGTATCTGCTTTGCTCCATTACAACATACAGTCTGTTATGAAAGTTAGAAGTCCGCAGCTCGTGGTCGTGCGGTAGCGTTCTCGCTTCCCACGCCCGGGTTCCCGGGTTCGATTCCCGGCGGGGTCAGGGATTTTCTCTGCCTCGTGATGACTGGTTGTTGTGTGCTGTCCTTAGGTTAGTTAGGTTTAAGTAGTTCTAAGTTCTATGGGACTGATGACCGTAGATGTTAAGTCCCATACTGCTCAGAGCCATTTGAACCATGAAAGTTAGAATCTCTTTGTCTCTGCGTGTACGTCGCCGATCCCCCCCCCCCCCCTCTCTCCCTCTCTCTCTTTCACACACACACCTTGAGGCAGCGAGCATCCAGCACAAAGCACGCTTTTGAGAAAGGTGCGTAGGTATTCGGAACATGATTTGATGAAACCGATAAGAGCTATATTATGACTCCCCTCCCCCGTTTTGTATTTTTGATAGTTGATAAGTGGTATGTTTACATAATATACATTAAATTACACGTCGAAAATTTCTTTGTACTACACAATTTCTACATAGATCTTGCGATTTTAGTTACTCATAAAGCATAATGTTTTAAATTTGACGCAAATGTTGGAGAGAACGGATTCTTTCCGGGACAGCAAACAGATGAACCAATAACAAAGCGAAGTTCATATGAGAGTCATATGTTACATACGGAATGAATGTTGCCAACCGCAAACGTCGACCACAAACTAGTCAACAGATCAGTGTTATGTCACATTTCGTAATCACTTCCGTTGGATTCGTCAACTCGCAACCAAACCGTTGTCTTCAAACATAAAGTAGAGCGCCGCATACGCTTCAGAGTCTGTTACCCAAATCAAGAGCTTGGAAAGATTGGGAGGGAGGGGGTTGGTAGGAGCTATGGGTTGACTCTATCACACTCCAACCGATGAAGTCATCCAGCTGCTCCCGTTGCGACGGCTTCTGAAGCGCTGTAAGGTCTGCTGGCAGATTACGTGCGCACTGGACGAAACTAATTGCCGAGCCCCGCCGACCTTCAGCTCAACACAACACGTGCTGCGCTGCCCCTTTGCATCTCCTCGTCACACTCTGCGACGCCGCCTCCGGAAGCTCTTCATGTTGCAGGAGTCACTGCAAGTGACGACTCAGCTTTTCTCATCTACCTCCCACAAAAAGGTCTCGCTTCCAGCCCCCTGTGATCTGGATTTCAACAGGGAATATACGGGCTGTATTTAGATTTGTCTTTGCCGATAGTGTGTATCCTACACACCCAGTGATAGGTAGACACCAAGTAAAACGTCAGTGCTACGTGTTACAAGAAAAACTTGGGAATGAATGCGACTGCACGTCGATGTCTGTGTTACTGTAAACGAAATTACGTTTAGCGATAACCAGTTTCAGGGACTTACTATACTTCTCGATGGTGGCCAAATTTGGTTGTTCTTTTAACGTCGGGGAAGGGTTTCTCTATGAGAAAGACTTAAACTAAAGGTTGACTCGAAGCTCGTGCCCGAGTGAAGAGACGCAGCAGTTAAGACATCGGTCTCGCACTCTAAAAGGACGAGGTTCAAATCTCCGTCAGTCTCAGGAATTAACGTTTTGTGAGATTTTTCCTAAATTAATTACGGTTAAGGCCTTGAAGGGCATTCTGAAAAGCTCATAGTCATTTTTCCACCGAAACCATGTCCAATGAGAGTTTGTCTATCATCTCTAATAATCTCGTCGTCGGCTTCTCCCTCTTTTTCCACGATCATGTAAAGCGGCTCGCTGACCGAGTAAGGTGGAGCACTCGGAATTAGCAATATCTTTAAAGATCATACTACGTTCGCAGACGTAATGTTACATTCAAGGATTTTATGTGAAACCAGCTCTCGTCATCAGGAACAGCGCAGGTTCAAAAACTCCTCGCCAGCCTTGTCGTACTGCGTGAAAAGTGTCAGTGCAATAATCATTTCTTGTTTTTTTTTTTCTGTGAAAACTCGAGGTACTCAGCAGGCACAAGAACGCCTTTTGGATCCCAAAATGCTATGCCAATAACTTTTTTGATACTGAATTTTTTTGGTGTTATTGGAGATCATGAAGGATACATTCCATTGACGGGTGCTTAGTTTTTTGACTTTTATGTGGAATTCAGGTCTAGTCATCAGGAACGATGCGGGTTCAAAAACTCCTCGCCGTCCTTGTCGACTGGGTGAAAAGTGTCAGTGCAGCCACGAATTCATAGTTTTTTCTATTTTCTGTCAAAAGTTGAGGAACCCATCAGGCACAAGAACGCCTTTTTGGTCCCAAAACACTATGTCAGTATTATTTTTGGTGTTGAATTTATTTATTTTTTGTTTTTTTTTTGGATATCATGAATGATGCCTTCCATTGACTGGCGCTTAGTTTTTTGAATTTTATGTGAACTTCAGGTCTCGACTTGTGGTACTGAGTGGAGAGAGTCGTTGCAGCACCTATTCCTTGTTTTTTGTATTTTCTTTCAAAAGTCAAGGAACACATAAGGCACAAGGACGGCTTTTAGATACCAAAACGCTATGCCAATAATATTTCTGCTATTTAATTTTTGTTTGTTGGGGATCGTGAATGATGCATTCTGTTCACGGTCGCTTAGTTTTTTCACTTCTATTTGTAACTCAGGTCTCGTCGTCAGGAAAAATATGGGTTCGAAATCACCTAGCCATCCCTGTCATACTGGGCGAAAAGAGTCAAGTGCAGCACCCATTCGTTCTTTTTGCATTTTCTGTCAAAAGTCGAGGAACCACGAGGCACACACTTCCCTATAGCCAAAATCACCACTAACAGTTTTATAAGGAACTGATAGTGAAATTTCACAAAAACATAAGCTCGGTGTGCCGGCCGAAGTGGCTGTGCGGTTAAAGGCGCTGCAGTCAGGTTCGAATCCTGCCTCGGGCATGGATGTTTGTGATGTCCTTAGGTTAGTTAGGTTTAACTAGTTCTAAGTTCTAGGGGACTAATGACCTCAGCAGTTGAGTCCCATAGTGCTCAGAGCCATTTGAACCATAAGCTCGGTGCATCAACAGTGAGTCATCTGTCCAATTGAGTTTTTTCCTCAGTCCTTGATTTAAGTTCGTCAGTCATAACTGTATGTCAGTCTGATGTACTTCTTCATGAATATTCAATCAATCGCCATTAAACGTCAAGCATGATTTTAGAAATAGTGCTTAATTAATTCATTACATACCAAGAAACATTACCTATCCATGAACTTAGCTGTCTGTTAATTTCGATAGCGTGGATCCTTTTCCTTTTGTTTTTTTTTCCATTGAGGAACCATATTACCCAAAGAACTTCACACTTGACAGAATCGTTAATTTTGTCGCACATTTTAAAATCGCACAGATAAACACTAAACGGTCGACTCTGCTTCCTGTTTGCGTCATACCTTGAGTCGGTAGGTCAAAAAATTCCGTACTGTTTTTGCCCAGCGATCTTGGGTCGCATTGTGTGTAGGCGGCCAACCACAGAGTGTGAGGGAATGGTCCAAATTATGTGAGGGAATGGTCCAAATTACGCCATGAGGAGTGATTGACACAGTGGTACTTGCAATAACATTTATGTTTCAGCTTGAGTTTACAGAGTTTTAAAGTGTCCCAGGGCGTCGAGCAGTACGGTTGCCTCGTCTGCGCGTCATGTCACTGCAGCCAAAGGTCAGTGCGCCTTGGGCGCGTGCTGTGCTGACGACAGGACGGCATCACTCACCAATACGTTGTGCGGTACAGTACAGCTCACACCTCAGTGCTCTCGTAGACAGCCCGTCATGCACTCAACTGACGACGGTCGACTGTGTGCTCCAGGTTGTCAATGACTGTGAAGACAAGGCCCTGGTCAGCCACCATGGAGTGACCAAGACAGCAGCACATTTTTATGAGTTGGTAAGAGGGTTGCGCGAATGTGACACGCCTGGTCGGTGTGGAGGTGATAGCTTGCAGGTAACCTCCAGTTGACTCTCTGTGCAGGAGAGCTGGCCGCACACTAGTCTTCTTCCCATGTGTGATGTCCCAGTAGGCAGTAACGACAGACCATGGCTGCGGTTTACATCAGGTTGGCTATGTTTTGGTGTTGAACTCAGCAGGCGAGTAGCAGGCAGACCATAATCGATCACCTTGTCGTGGTTTCTCTGAAACTCAGCAGACTGTCATTCTCTCTGGTTCTAGCGACGCAGATAGAATGGTGGCATGACGTATCTTTGAGCTCTGAAAGTTTCGCTACTTAAAAAGCTGAGCCTCCATCTGCTTGCGGTGGCTCTGGATGTATCATCGTTTTTGCTCTTGTTTGTTGGTCTCATGAACTCTCTTTGCCTCGTTTTGATAATTCAGTAATTCTTCTGGATTACTTAGCTCAAATATTTCTGCGACATTTGAATACTGCAGTGGTGCTCTCAGACTGAAGTTACGGAGTGTTACTTCATATCTTCTTGTTATGAAGCACTGCGGCGCTTGTGTTTCTCCTTTCTTGCTGGGGCGTTTGTGGCAATGCTTGCCTGTTGCCCTGATGTCCGTTATGTTGGTAGTATGTCTTGACACACAGGTCCCAATCTGGCCGTTTCAGCTAAGAATTTGCCACATATAACATTAAAAAATTATGCATGTACACCGAAATTAATCGGTGGCGTAATAGTATACACACTGTCTGACAAAAGTCATGAAACACCCAGAAGACTTATTCAGAAATCAGTATCACTTTGTACAAGTACACACAATTGTGGGTATATAAGCTACAAGAGTTGCAATTAATAATTTTTTTTTCATAATGCGGGGCCACAGTCATAATACGAGTATATATCTTTAAAGTCAGGACCGCCATTAGACTGTTGTTTATTTACAGTGTTACATTTACACTTACACTTTGAAGCCGAAATCATGACTGTGTAAGTGTA
Organism: Schistocerca americana; assembly: GCF_021461395.2. NCBI lineage: Eukaryota > Metazoa > Arthropoda > Insecta > Orthoptera > Acrididae > Schistocerca > Schistocerca americana. Next base: position 435,254,977 of record NC_060119.1, on the reverse strand, counting down.
AATGTAACACTGTAAATAAACAACAGTCTAATGGCGCTACTGACTTTAAAGAGAGTTGCAATTCTCTGCGACAGGTAGGACAGCCACCACACTACAATATTGTTGTTCGTGTTTAATGTTGTTACCAGTCCACAGGTGTTTCTTCATATCTGTGGAAGCCAAACTAACCTTCTCCGAGTTCGGCTTCCGCCAGTTTTTTCTACTCTTCTGCGCATCTGACAGTATTTTGCATCCATGACGTACAGGCGTTGGACAAAAGTATGGAAAACACCGCGAGAAATGGATGCTTGGACATGAACGCAGATACTAGCCCTGCCTGCAGGTTGCGCTGTTGTGTTTGACCACGAACAGAGCCTGTGCAAGGTCGTATATGGGTTGCAAGTGTCAGTCGTGGACTAAACAGTGTTCTACGTAGTTGTTAGTGCATTAAGTCGTAGCCAAGAGAATCCGAACTAGAGAAAATCGTTGGTACTCGTACGGTGGGTGCTTCCGTAACCTAGCTAGCCGAAGCGTTTGGTGCCTCAAGAGGGACTATGTAGAAGAGTTTTATCGGTTACAGTGGATACGGAAAAACTTCATCCGCTAAGTCACAGTGCAGACGTGGCCATTGAGGAGAACTGTGTCGAAACAAAAGAGGACGACAGCTATAAAACGAAATTACAATGAAATCTAGATCTTAATCTGCTGACAGGCGTTGATAAATATCAACGGGGACAGCTGAAAACGTGTGCCTCGACCGGGACTAGAAACCGGGCTCTCCTACTTACATGGCAGACGCTGTATCCTTCTGAGCCGTCGAGGACACAGAGGGTAGTGCGACTGCAGGGAGTTATCTCTCGCACACTCCCCGTGAGACCCACATTTCCAAGTTACTGTCCACACACTGCACTTGTAGTGCCCCTGCCCACTATACTTATTACTAGCGGCGGTCAGTCTATCGATTCCCGTAAGAGTTCGGGCAATGTGAGTGCATCCGCGCGGAAGAAGATCATGGGCCGGTAACCCTCATCTATATGAAGATGGTATCTGTTCGTTCGGACATTTTCGAAAGAACAGATACCATCTTCATACAGCTATAAAAGTCAGTGCGGATTGGAACATCGCAATCGAACCCTATCAGCACCAAAACAGTAAGGGAGCTCCAGAAGCAGGGAACTCCAGGGCAAAATAGAATTCCAAGAATCTATAGTGCAAATGAATGTAACAGCAACATCTGGTGCCGAAGACATAAAACCTGGACTGTGGAGCAATAGAAGTAATTAATTTTGTCGTATGTATCTTGTTTTACACTGATGCCAATTTCTGGCCGTGTTTATATCGGGAGAGTGAAATATGGCGGGAGTTCAATATTGATTTGGACAGCCATAACATGGTACGGCATCGGCCCTACGGTTACTCTGCAAGATAGGACTACTGCCAAGGATTATGTGGCCATTTTGGCTGATCAGGTCCATTCCATGGTACAGTGTTTGCTCCCCAGTGGTGATGCTTTGTTCCAAGATGTCAGGGACCCTGTCCCCACAGCTCTAGTCATCCAGGACTGGATTTGTGAGCACGAGGATGAGTCGTCGTATCTCTCCTGACCACCACAGTCACCAGATCTCAATATTATTGAGCTTTCGTAATCTACTTGGGAGAGAATGGTGCTTTATCCACCTGCATCACTGTTAGCAAAACTTGCCACTGTTTTACAAGAAGAATGGTGTAAAACCTCCTTGAAAACCGTACAGGAACTCTATTTATTCATTCCTAGACCACTGGAAGCTGTTTTGAATGCCAACAGTTTTGATTTTGTGTTTCTTCTGTTTGCATTGTCCACCGCCTGTACTAAACAGACGGTGAGGAAATATTCGTACTTGTCAGCAGATGCCTTCTGTGGAATATGAATTATTACATTCTTCTTGCAGTCTGAACGCCGCACAGGGTGGCAGTGCAGCTAGAGGCAGCCCCTCCCACCGAATGTTCGAGTTCTCCCTCGGGCATGGGTGTGAGTGTTGTCCTTAGCGGTAAGTTAGTTTAAGTAGTGTCTAGGGACCGATGACCTCAGAAGTTTGGTCTCCCAGGAATTCACACACATTTGAACATTTTTGAAGTCTGAGGGTATTTAGCTTGACTGATATATCCTGCATGAAAGGTGGAACATGTAAAGTTTATTTTAAATTACCGGTGCCAGACACAAACTTTGTCAACTATTGTATTACTTATTTATTTAGCCCCCCCCCCTCCCTCCTATCCATGAACCATAGATCTTGCCGTTGGTGGGGAGGCTTGCGTGCCTCAGTGATACAGATAGCCGCACCGTAGGTGCAACCACAACGGAGGGGTATCAGTTGAGAGGCCAGACAAACGTGTGGTCCCTGAAGAAGGGCAGCAGCCTTTTCAGTAGTTGCAGGGGCAACAGTCTGGATGATTGACTGATCTGGCATTGTAACACTAACCAAAATGGCCTTGCTGCACTGGTACTGCGAACGACTGAAAGCAAGGGGAAACTACGGGCGTAACTTTTCCCGAGGGCATGCAGCTTTACAGTGTCTTGAAAGGAGGATATAAGATGAACGTCAACTAAAGCAAAACGAGGATAATGGAATGTAGTCGAATTAAGTCAGGTGATGCTGAGGGAATTCTATTAGGAAATGAGACACTCAAAGCAGCAAAGGAGTTTTGCTGTTTGGGGAGCAAAATAACTGATGGTGGTCGAGGTAGAGAGGATATAAAATGTAGACTGGCAATGGCAAGGAAAGCGTTTCTGAAGAAGAGAAATTTGTTAACATCGAGTATAGATTTAAGTGTCAGGAAGTCGTTTCTGAAAGTATTTGTATGGAGTGTAGCCATGTATGGAAGTGAAACATGACCTTATTGTAAAGTTGATTTTGTAATGCCATTTAGCCTGAAGATGAGGTATTCCCTCGAAACATGTCGCTAAATAAATAAGTAATACAATAGCTGACAAAGTTTGTGACTGGTAACGGTAATTTAAAAAAAACCGTTACATGTTTCTTGAGACAGTCACGGTCGAAAAATAGTGAAAATGGCTTCAAAAGCTGGAATACTTTTGTCATGATTGGCTCACCCAAGGATGAGTGAAATATGTACCGTGAAAGTGATCTTGACTGACAGGTCTGGTGACACAGGAACTGGCTGAGAAGACGCGACGCTGCGTTGGCGGCGGCGCTGGCGCACGTGCAGCAGCTGTACGGAGTCTCATTGGCAGAGGGAAGGGCGCGGCCCGCGAGCCGCTCCACGGAGCATGTCCGCGCCATCGTTCCCATTCTCGCGGGACACGACCGCCCCAATCCCGGGCCCCACCTCACTCTCACTTACCTTCGATACACCCTTGCCGAAAAACCGCCACGCTTCCCCTCACGTCACGCTTTCTTCGCCAGGAATCACTCTTCCACCTTTCACTTGCAAGCATCCTCTCCTGACAGCCGCAATACCATATTTACAAAGTAAAGTTTGTGGCAGTTTAAAGAATGATACTGGATCAGTGTTGTATACATGGAAGAATCCTGGAGATACTAGTAGGTATCATATAGATTATATAATGGTAATAAGGAGATTTAGGAACCAGGTTTTAAATTGTAAGACATTTCCAGGGGCAGATGTGGACTCTGACTACAATCTATTGGTTATGAACCGAAGATTAAAACTGAAGAAACTGCAAAAAGGTGGGAATTTAAGGAGATGGGACCTGGATAAACTGACTAAACTAGAGGTTGTACAGAGTTTCAGGGAGAGCATAAGGGAACAATTGACAGGAATGGGGGAAAGAAATACAGTAGAAGAAGAATGGGTAGCTTTGAGGAATGCAATAGTGAACGCAGCAGAAGATCAAGTAGGTCAAGAGACGAGGGGTAGTAGAAATCCTTTGGTAACGCAAGAGATACTGAATTTAATTGATGAAAAGAGAAAATACAAAAATGCAGTAAGTGAAGCAGGCAATAAGGAATACAAACGTCTCAAAAATGAGATCGACAGGAAGTGCAAAATAGCTAAGCAGGGATGGCTAGAGGACAAATGTAAGGATGTAGAGGCTTATCTCACGAGGGGCAAGACAGATACTGCCTACAGGAAAATTAAGGGGATCTTTGGAGAAAAGAGAGCCACTTGTATGAGTATCAAGAGCTCAGATGGAAACCCAGTTTTAAGCAAAGAAGGGAAAGCAGAAAGGTGGAAGGAGTATATAGAGGGTCTATACAAGGGCGATGTACTTGAGGACAATATTATAGAAATGGAAGAGGATGTAGATGAAGATGAAGTGGGAGAAATGATACTGCGTGAAGAGTTTGACAGGGTATCACAAATTTAGCATTGGAGGGCAGTGTGGAGGGTAAAAATCGTAGAGGGAGACAAAGAGATGAATACACTAAGCAGATTCAGAAGGATGTAGGTTGCAGTAAGTACTGGGAGATGAAGAAGCTTGCACAGGATAGAGTAGCATGGAGAGCTGCATCAAACCAGTCTCAGGACCGAAGACCACAACAACAACAACAACAACAACTGGATCAGTGATCGAATTTTAACTACAGAGGATAGGATGCACAAAAATATGGAAACACCCAGAACACAACACATTGCAATGTCTAACACAGTGCAGCACACTCGCTGGCATTTACAACAGCTTCCAGCTTCAATCCCTGCATGATTTTCAAGGGAATTTTATACCATTATTGGTACTAAATTGTGGTAAGATCAGGTAACGATGATGCAAGTGGATAGCGAACACGCAGCTTTCTCTTCAAAGCAGACTACCAAGTAGCAGTAATATTAATATTTTCTGACTATGGTGACCAGGGGAGATGCCACACTTCATTCTCGTGCTCGCAAAACCAGTCCTGGATGATGTGAGCTGCGTGAACACGGGGCGTATCTTCTTGGGACAAAGAATAACCATTGGGGCACAAACTTTGAATCATGGGATCGATCTGATCAGTCAAAACCCTTGGCAGTAATGCGACCTTGAAGAATCTCCATGAAGCTCATGAAATACCACGATATGGCTGCCCAAATAATCACCGAACCCCCGAAATCTTTCACTCTTGGGGGTAAACTCGGACAGGAGTTGGAGACAGCGTGAAACGAGACTCATCCGACCAAATGACTTTCTTCCAGTGTTCCATAGCCCAATATTGTGGTTTCAGCACCACGATTTCCTGCTGCGGGCACATGCATCACTGATGAGTGGTTTTGGAATTCCATCTCACCTTGTAATTCCCCACTTGTGGAGCTCCCTTCGTGTAGTTTTGGTGCTGACAGGTTTTAAGATTGCGACATTCAGTTCTGGAATGACTTTTGCAGCTATGTTCCTTTTATTCTTCTATGTGTCGTCCTCTTTTGTTTCGTCTCAGTCCTCTTCAATGACCTTCCGTCCCGATCATTAGAGACACGCTTTACTCTGTGTTGTGACTTATCGGAACACGGTTTTTCACTTTTTCTGTATGCGGTGTAAGTCTTCGAGACGGTGCCTCTTGAAACACGAAACACTTCGGCTCCCTTGGTCGCGGAAAAAGGCACCATACCCGCACCAGCAGTTTGCCCACGTTCGAATTACCTTAGCCCTGGCTTAGTGCACTCTCAACTTCCTGCACAGAACGCTGTTCTGACCACGACTGACACTTGCAACGTATTGAGGACAGTGCACAGGTGCAGTTAGTGGTGAAATACAACAGCGCATCCAACATGTCTGGCTAGCATCTGCATTTATTTTGAAGCATCCACGTCTTGCGTTGTTTTCCAAATTTTTGTCCAACATCTGTATTTATTTTTATTTGCTATCCTATGCAAATATTGTCGTCCAGTAGCAATGACAACCATGCTGTTACCGAAAAGAGGAAAATATAATATAATTTTAAAATACTTTCTCTCTTGTTGCGGGAATTGCTTTGGAATAGATCACCGATCTTATTCAAGACGTACGTTGGAGTATGTTTACATTAAATTAAAATAAAACTCTATCTACTTTCTAAATACTCACTAAATTTCGTATCTCTAATGCGTCCAGGTATCAACTTACTCACAAGCGAAGGTCATGGCAGTTATCGAGGAAAATAGAACAAAACTATTTTTGTTTGCTTACTTATTAGAAGGAAAAAATTTTGTAAAGTTTTAGTTGCTAAGCTGCAACGCTATTGACGGGAGGTTGAGGAACAGATAGAGCGCCAATAGTTTTACCCCTTCTACTTTTAGTAGAGAGGGTAAACCTCCATTTACATATCGCTCTCCTAGCAGCAGTGGATTTATATTTCCTGTTAGAGTAGATCAGATTATCTTTGTGGTGTGAAAATGTATTTACAGAGTTAGTGTTTCAGCCTGGACAATGAGACAGGCAGTAAATGAGAAACTGTCAGTGCCGTGTATTGCAGTAGATGTACCTACAGGAGAAGAACATGTCATTCATGAACAAATAAAGCAACAGTTGACAGAAGAGAATGCTGTAATAGCAGACGTTACTGCACTCTTAATGGATGCAAAGGCATTAGATGAAGAGGCATCAGATGAAGAAACCGATAGTGGCATGGCGGTGGGGTATGAAGCAATGTCACTAGTGGCGCATTTACAAGGAAGCAGCGGTTCATCTTATCAGCCATTAACTCCATGAAAACGAACGAAGTCTGCAGAAGGATATCTAGCTGATTTGAACAAGATAGGGACAAAACAGCCAAGTGTAAAAGATGGAAACGTTGATCCTCCCCGTCTTGTCGTCCTGGATTAGCAACTGATATGACACATGAAAATTACAACAGTGTTGGTTCAGAAAAGGGAAACAAAAAGCAGGAGTGTGTTATAATATCTTTGAAAACGGGCTGAACAACGTCATTCACCAAAACCAAAACTTCTGCAGGACATGATGAATCTTGAATCAAATGATCATTTTATAGCAAACTGACATGTAAGCGCAAAAATACATGACCACAATTTGAGACTTTTGCCTGAAAATAAGAAATAGAATTAGCCGTCGCAGTTCGCTGCAGTTAAAACCTTCCAAGTCGTGGATAAAGAAATTTAAATGTAAGAAAAGATTGTCTTTCTCAAATAATCCACAAAGTTAGCAAACCGTTGGTTGAAGGGGATGCCGGTATTCAACAAAAAGCTTATCAACTCGTGAGAGAAATCAAATCTCTCATCGAGTAAGAACGTCTGTCACTAGATCAAATAATTAATGTCGACCAGTCACGATTTGAGAAAGAGTTACGATATGGACGGGCTCACGCAGTGAAGGGAAACAAGTGAATCTTTCGTCCGGTTGGAGCCAAAGCGTCAACCACACAATCTCATATTACAATGCTTGAGATTGTGATGGATGGTACGCTGCTACCCCATTTGTATGTCCTTGTATCGGAGCCCACCGGCCATTTTCCTGCAAATATGAACGTAAATTTGCCGAACATTGCCAGTAAATCTGCAAATATAACGAAGAGAAATTTAAGTCTTCCTAGAAAAAGTATTGTATCAAATATGCAAGAAAAAAATTAAGCCGTCATTTGGTTGACTCCTGGACAGCCAATAGAGATGACGAACTATATAACTGTGCAGCTCCTGAAGGCGATGAATTCATCAAGAAGCAAAGTGCACAGACGCTGTGTAACCTGCCGACATTTTCTTCTTCTGTCCATACAAAACGTTTGTTAACTTTATCACAGATACAATTATGGCATTTCCGACAATAACAATGACATGTGGCATGGAGACCACTACTTACGTCTTCAATGGTTTGCATATTTCCAGTTCTCGGCAGGACGATTCTCCAACTTAACCAGATTTGGAATTTTTAATGCGGATACACCAACGAATTTCCTGGTGTATTTCGAACAGGAGTACTGCTTCGAAGAAGGATTAACGGAAGAGTGTTTCTCTGAGAACTGTGACCAACCTGTTACCGTCAAATTTGCATACTGCTAGAGCTGTTATGCATTGACATTGCTGTTATTGCTGACTTGCATTTTTTGCTTCCGATATTGTACTCAAGTAAGTGAACTCAGTTATAGAGTGTTTCATATCATACTGCTGACTATTTGTCTTAGTTTTTTTACAAATCATTCGCACTTACAGCGTTCTTGACGAATGTATGTATATTTTGTTGCTCTATTAACTGCACTATGTATAAATATTTTGCACGACTGCATATCTCGACCTTCCCTTTCCAGATGCGTGCATGAAAGCAGTCGCTGCTAAACTGCTCCCTTTAACGACACCGCTCTGTTGCGAAAATGTTGTTTAGTATCTCACACATAGATAAGGTTGTTTTCTGTGAACTTACAAGTTAATAACAGAAACATATATTTATTTGGATGGGTTTCTGCGGATGACGAACATAGTTTTTAGTTATTTTGCAGAAAGTACGGCAACGAATAATAATTTTTTTAAACGGAACATAATTTATTTCTATCGTGTAGCTGGCGCATTTAAATCAATTATGTGAAAATAAGTTTAAATGACATAGTATCACTTTTATTTATGGAGCTACAACAAATCGAAGTTTCATTGGGGAATGGCACGGCCTGTACACTGTTGGCTGGGTTTAAATGGCTGTTCTTGTGGCGGAATGTTCGTTTAAGTGAGGTGTTCAAATGAGTGCCCATTGTCATGAATGCACAACTCGGGACGTCTTATGGGTAAGATGTAAAGTTGGTAGTGTCACGAAGTGACGTGCTTCCTTGAAGCGCAACTTCAGTCTGGACGGCCGGACGAGTATTTGAATGTCCATCGATCCAAATACCAGTCAAGTCTAGAACTTGATTGTAATTACCTGTTACCCAAGCACAGTACTATGCAGAGATGTAACGTACGATGATCTGACGATGGCAGACAGCCAACCTAGACTGGTGTGCAAAGCTCAAAAACGAAGATTAACAGCGTTTGTCAACTGCCAAGTAACATGGCTCGATCAAATTTGGATCAAACATTGAAAGAACTGCTGCAGCATACACTACTGGCCATTAAAATTGCTACACCACGAAGATGACGTGCTACAGACGCGAAATTTAACCGGCAGGAAGAAGATGCTGTGATATGCAAATGATTAGCTTTTCAGAGCATTCACACAAGGTTGGTGCAGGTGGCGACACCTACAACGTGCTGACATGAGGAAAGTTTCCAACCGATTTCTCACACACAAACAGCAGTTGATCAGCGTTGCCTGGTGAAACGTTATTGTGATGCCTCAGGTAAGGAGGAGAAATGCGTACCATGACGTTCCCGACTTTGATAAAGGGATTGTAGCGTTTCACAATTGCGGTTTACAGTATCGCGACATTCCTGGTCGCGGTGGTCGAGATCCAATGACTGTTAGCAGAATATGGAATCGGTGGGTTCAGGAGGGTAATACGGAACGCCGTGCTGGATCCCAACGGCCTCGTATCACTAGCAGTCGAGATGACAGGCATCTTATCCGCATGGCTGTAACGGATCGTGCACCCTGAGTCAACACATGGGGAAGTTTGCAAAACAACAACCATCTGCACGAACAGTTCGACGATGTTTGCAGCAGCATGGACTATCACCTCGGAGACCATGGCTGCGATCACCCTTGACGCTGCATCACAGGAGCGCCTGCGATGGTGTACTCAACGACGAACCAGGGTGCACGAATGGCAAAACGTCATTTTTTCGGATGAATCCAGGTTCTGTTCACAGCATCACTATGGTCGCATCCGTGTTTGGCGACATCGCGGTGAACGCACATTGGAAGCGTGTATTCGTCATCGCCATACTGGCGTAAACCCGGCGTGATGGTATGGGGTGCCACTGGTTACACGTCTCGGTCACCTCTTGTTCGCATTGACGGCACTTTGAACAGTGGACGTTACATTTCAGATGTGTTACGACCCGTGGCTCTAACCTTCATTCGATCCCTGCGGAACCCTACATTTCAGCAGGATAATGCACGACCGCATGTTGCAGGTCCTGTACGGGCCTTTCTGGATACAGAAAATGTTCGACTGCTGCCCTGGCCAGCACAGTCTCTAGATCTCTCACCAATTGAAAACGTCTGGTCAATGGTGGCCGAGCAACTGTCTCTTGATGAGAGGTGGTATCAGGTTGAAGCTGCATGGGCAGCTGTACCTGTACACGCCATCCAAGCTCTGTTTGACTAATTGCCAAGGCGTATCAAGGCCGCTATTACGGCCAGAGGTGGTTGTTCTGGGTAGTGATTTCTCAGTATCTATGCACCCAATTTGCGTGAAAATGTAATCACATGTCAGTTCTAGTATGATATATGTGTCCGATGAATACCCGTTTATCATCTGCATTTCTTCTTGGTGCAGCAATTTTAATGGCCAGTAGTGTAGTACAGAAGGTAACTGAAAGAAATATGTAATGAGATGAACAGAAATTGCACTTTGAATAAAAGACAAAAATTAGCCTGAAGTCACTACAATTTATGATGGGTTTTGATAGCTCGTGTGAGCACCACGAACGGGAATGCATGCTGTGCAGCGTGTACCCATGCTCGCCACGGGCGTGGTAAGGATTTCTTCGGGTGGGACGTTCCATTTTTCCACCAGCGGGGCTGACGGTTGCTGTATCGTAAATTAGTCCAGTCAACGAAGACAAATTATTGAGAAAACTTCGTGTAGCAGCAAATTTTTCTACGACGATAGGGTTCAAATGGTTCAAATGGCTCTGAGCACTATGGGACTCAACATCTTAGGTCATAAGTCCCCTAGAACTTAGAACTACTTAAACCTAACGAACCTAAGGACATCACACACACCCATGCCCGAGGCAGGATTCGAACCTGCGACCGTAGCAGTTCCGCGGTTCCGGACTGCAGCGCCAGAACCGCTAGACCACCGCGGCCGGCACAACGATAGGGAGTGGTGGTGGGGGGGGGGGGGAGAAGGTAATGAGTAACATACTTAAAATCCTTATCCGTGGGATATGATCGTCGGGTGGGGTGCGTTTGAAGGCCAGTTTTTAGGTTTTTGTTGAATAACCCGAAAATGGCAGCGTCTAGCGAAAATGTCTCCCAGTGCAAAATTAAAATGCATTTAAATTTCTGCAAAAGCGGTGGTATCCTATTTCTCTAGGACTAATTTTCCCACTTTGCAAGGGATGGAAAAATCGGAGATTGTGAAAAAGTGTTTCAGTGGCATAAATATATTTATTGTTAAATAACGTGGGTTAAGAACAAATATTAAATGTTTGTATGACATAGAAAGGAATGCAGCAGAACCATATTTATGGATAATTTACGTTGTAGGGGAATAAAAGAGTGGAAAGGTGGGGTTGGAGGTTACAAGTGTGAAGGGAGTCAGGTTAACAGATGGCGATCATGAATTTTCCTCCTTTACAGGAACGAAGAGCGAGCGTGCTGTTTCCCATTCTCTCTATTACACTACGTCACAAAAAGCAACAACAGGTTGTTTCTCAAAATTACACCAACCCTACCGTAGATGGCTTTATGTAATCGCTGGCGATGCACTGTGCAGAGTTGCCTGGGTGTGTTTATTTTCCACGAAGTGCGTTAATGGCTCTGAGCACTATGGGACTTAACATCTTTGGTCATCAGTCCCCTAGAACTTAGAACTACTTAAACCTAACTAACCTAAGGACAGCACACAACACCCAGCCATCACGAGGCAGAGAAAATCCCTGACCCCGCCGGGAATCGAACCCGGGAACCCGGGCGTGGGAAGCGAGAACGCTACCGCACGACCACGAGATGCGGGCTGCGTTAATACTACAAGGAATACAGATATGCATTACTAGTAGTAGTAACGCAAGAAATGCATGTAGATAGAAGCTATGTAAATCTCTGCACACTGTCCTACAATGCTAGAGGGCAAATAGATTCTTAGTCATCCTGTATGTCAGTTGAAGCGTTCTTCCTGAAAGGGCAGTTTCCTTCTCCACAAGTGGAGCTCGCTTTGCAGTTTACGGACAGCTGAATCACGTGTTATGCTCTATCGGACAGACGGCAGCTGCGCTCAGAGGCCGGCCGGAGTGGCCGTGCGGTTCTAGGCGCTACAGGCTGGAGCCGAGTGAACGCTACGGTCGCAGGCTCGAATCCTTCCTCGGGCATGGATGTGTGTGATGTCCTTAGGTTAGTTAGGTTTAATTAGTTCTAAGTTCTAGGCGACTGATGACCTCAGCAGTTAAGTCGCATAGTGCTCAGAGCCATTTGAACCATTTTTGCGCTCAGAGTGGGACGTTGCGTTGTCCTGCTAGTAGATGCCATTGTACCGAGGAAAACCAAACCGCGTGAAGCGTGGACACGTTTCACAAGGATAGACGTATATTTGTGTTAATCCAGTGTGCCTTTCACAATGACGAGATCACACAGGGAATGGCTCGAAACACATTCCCAGACCACAGCGCTCCCTTCTCCGGTCTGGACCCTTCTGAAAACTATTGCAGTGTGTTTTCCTTCAAACATTTCACGCCGATTCATCTGGAAAAGCCACATGTCATCACTCAATGGACGCCCAGTTGCGCTACTGGCGTGCAAACTCCAGCCTTCGTCACCGACGAATGGCAGTCAGCATGCTGCAGAGGCTTATACGCACCAAGGTTCGCTGAACGATTGTGAGGAGAGACTATTGGTAACGCCTTCGTTCATCTGGGCGGTCAGCTGCCCAACAGTCGTACCTATTTCGAAACCATCAAGTGCTCTAGCACCATATAAGATACAAATGGCATTAACTGTAGTGAGCAGTATAAGATTAATATTGCTGGTGGAGAAATACTGAATATAATAAACTGGTCTTATACTGTGCACCAATCTTTGTAATAAACAAAGACGAAAAAATAATACCATTACCGTATTTACCGCTTTGCCAAATGTGTATAGATTCTGTTGGATCTACTCCTGCTGAAATGAGATTGCATCTGGACTGCTGAGAAATGAATACTTCTGCTACCGAGCTCCTTCACAGACCTGTGCCGTGTGCCGCGCACTGAGCGCCGTCCTATTGTCTGAAGTGAGGAAAGCCATTTGTCTAATGTCGCGGCCGCTTTTAAAATTCATGAGTCAGTTCAGCGGCCCAGTTCTTCGCGTCGCGCAGCCGTAGCCATTGATTCGAATGGCGTTCACCGGCACTTGGTCTGAATCGCAGCGGACGTACTTCCGATGCAAATGTACCTGCGGGCCCAGCGCGGAAGTGTGATTCCAGAAACAGCCTCTCAGCACAAATCCTCGATAAAGAGTTTAACGCAGTGCCGGTCTCAGATCCTCAGCGTCGTACGAAGAGAACTCGGCACAGCAGTTGGTGCGCGTAAGAATGAGATACTGTACGTAACGTATTTCTTCGTGTGCGCTCTTTAGTGAGAGCACGTATTCCAGTAACTGTGGTGTGTTATGAAATTTTTCCCCACTTCTTTAAATAGATTAATCTATCACAGCGACACAGTTCGTATAGTACGAGAATTTAGATTGTACTAAAGAAGAGATTAGTAATCGAATTCCCCTAGTTAAGAACGGTGCGGCAGTAAATATCTAGAGTTCATTACTCAAAGTCTGTACAAACAAACCAGTGGACAAAAGTGCTGTCTAATGGTGGGCGAAGTATTAGCCAAAATCCTGCAAATGTTGCTTTTATTTATTTATTATTTATTATATTTATTTATTATATTTATTATTTGTTGTATTATAATATAGTGCTAATCGAGAACCGAACTACTGAGTTAAAATGTTAAATAGAGAAATAGATAGTACAATATATGTAATTCTAGAATGAAAATTTCACTTTACAGCGGAGTGTGCGCTGATATGAAACTTCCTGGCAGATTAAAACTGTGTGCCGGACCGAGTTCGAGTCTCGGTCCGGCACACAGTTTTAATCTGCCAGGAAGTTTCATATCAGCGCACACTCCGCTGTAGAGTGAAAATTTCATTCTAGAAACATCCCCCAGGCTGTGGCTAAGCCATGTCTCCGCAATATCCTTTCTTTCAGGAGGAGTGCATGGTTCGCAGGAGAGCTTCTGTAAAGTTTGGAAGGTAGGAGACGAGATACTGGCAGAAGTAAAGCTGTGAGGACGGGCCGTGAGTCGCGCTTGGGTAGCTCAGTTGGTGGAGCACTTGCCCGCGTAAGGCAAAGGTCCCGAGTTCGAGTCTCAGCCCGGCACACAGTTTTAATCTGCCAGAAAGTTTTATATGTAATTCTTTAGCTTTCCCGGTGATCTGTTGTGATCTTGAGAAGTCGGGTGTTCTGCCAGATATCAGTGTCACTGATATCCGGATAACCGGCAGAACACCTGACGCTTCAAAACACCAATAAAATGTACGTAAATTAATGCAAATACCAGAAAAGGGAGTGCACAAAAGTGGTCGAAAATTATACCGATGTTTGAAAGGAAACGGTTTGCTGATCGCCGGCCGCTGCGACTGAGCGGTTCTAGGTGCTTCAGTCTGGAACCACGCAACCGCTACGCTCGCAGGTTCGAATCCTGCATAGATGTGTGTGATGTCCTTAGGTTAGTTAGGTTAAGTAGTTCTAAGTTCTAGGGGACTGATGACCTCAGATGTTAAGTCTCATAGTGCTCAGAGCCATTTGAATTTGAATTTGTTTGCTGATCAGTACCAGCTTAGAGACCAATCAGGGATTTTATTTACAAACACTCTATTTATAGGCTGAGATGATGATCAAAAATTTACTGTATGACTCTTGTGACTTTCTGTTTTTATACCCTCGTTTAAATCGCGACGTTAGCCATCACACCAGATAAGTCACATCATTCTATGTTGTTTTAAAACCGTCAGTCCTTCGACTGGGTCTATCGATTTACCCTCCCTTCCTATGTTGTGTAAACCCTTTCGTCTGTTCAGACAACTACGTGCAACAGCCTTAATGATATTGTCTCAGCATTCTGCTCCGTCTCCAACCTTGTACATTCATTAGTTATACAGCAAGTGCCACACTATTTTCTGCTCCTGGTCAGATTTCCATAAACGTCTCTAGTCGCCTTTTCTTCTTAGTATCTCTCATTTCACACTTGTCTGCCTACTTCATTTGTAGCATCATTACGTATCACTAAATGTCATCTGATCGGATAGTAATGTAGTACTTCAGAACCATATTTCAAGTGATTCCAGTTTTAACTTATTTCCGTGCAGTGTTACACTCCAGACGCAAAATCTCACAAATGTCTCTTTAAAACCTATCTTTGATACCACTGGAACTCTTTTGTTCAACGAAGCATTCGTTTCTTGATCCGGTAGTGGTGTCTGTAGATTCTGAGAGCGACTTGGGCTGTCACCTGATGGTTGCTTCACGATTTTTCATCCAGCAGATCGCCTTTTAAATCAGTGGTGAAGTAGTTACGAGACATGTCCAAGGACTGTTTCCTTTTCGATAAATGCGTTAATACTCTAACAAATACAGAATTTGAAACCACAATGTCACTGAGAAAACGACATTAGCCGAAGAACGAATCTCAAGAATGACAGAATATTGCAGTAAAATTTATGTATAAACTACAGATATAGAAAACAATGCCTAAACGTCTGAATGCACAGACTTATGGATGTATTTCGTTCGGATTTTCAGCGAATGTAGTAAAATAATCCCAGTGAATTTAAGGCTGGAATTATTATTTCTTTTAAGTCGGCTATCATAAGAGATGCGGCTGGATAATGTGTAAAGTAATAATTCTCAAAACGTCGCAAACTTTTATGCATTTAACGCGAGTTTCAGTGTATGGAGATAAGTGGTTCTGAGTACTGCACAGTAAAGCTGTTCCGAAAATATTTTAAGGTATAGTTCTTCTAATCGGATGATCGTACCCATGATACAGGTTTAATGATAGGAGGCGTTTAAAAGTACTCATTTTCATAACTCCTGGAATCTTTTATCGATGTTTAAAACAACGGCTTACATCCCATAAGCAGAAAGTATTTTATTCGATAAAAGCACATTCTAATAGCCAAAAAAATTTATGAACAGACGCTAGTAACACATAATTAACATAAGAACTATCGAAATAGAAAAAGTGTTCGACAATGTAAAATAATGCAAGATATTCGAAATTCTCAGGAAAATACGTACAAGCCATCGTAAATGTGCAGTATGTATAAGAATCAAGAGGTAAAATAAGAATGGAAAGTCAAGATCGATGTGCTCGGATTACAAAGAGTGTTTCCCCCCCTCCCCCCTACTGTATGTCGAAGAAGTAACGACGTAAATAAAAGAAAGGTTCAGAAGTGGGATTAAAATATAACGTGAAAGTACCATGATGAACACGACCTCTACAGCTGTGTAAGTATTTTATGATTCAACTAGTTTCTAGCCGTCAGAGCCATTTCTTCAGGGATGAAAATTTCTTTCATAATTTATTTCAAACGACAACCAGTAGATGACCCAACCTTCTTCGTCCAATTGTGATAAAAATGTTCATCCGCCAAGATCTCGGTCATTGACTGGTTATCGTTTGAAATAAATTATGAAATAAGTATTTCATATCCCCGAAGAAGTGGCTGTAACAGTTCGAAACTAGCTGGATCATAAAGAAAGATTTATCATACAGTTGAAGTGGTCTGTTTCATCATGGTAGATTTGTACAGCTGCAGATGCCCACAGTACTAAATTTGCTGCAGTCAGGATCCGCTACGACAACGCAATCCTCAGTGAAAATGGAGAATTAATGGCTCTAAGCACTATGGGACTTAACATTTGAGATCATCAGTCCCCTAGACATAGAAGTACTTAAACCTAACTAACCTAAGGACATCACACACACTCATGCTCGAGGCAGGATTCGAACCTGCAACCGTAACAGCACCGCGGTTCCGGACTCAAGCCCCTAGAACAGCTCGGCCACCGCGGCCGGCAAAATGGGGAAGAATGGAAGAGCACAGAATATGCACTGAGATTAAACTGAGGAAAGACGGAAGTAATAAGAAGCAGCAGGAATTAGATTAGCGATACCCTCAACATCAAAATAGGAGATCATGTAATAGGTGAATTGAACGAATTCTGCTTCCTTGGATGTAGCAATGATGGCATAAAAAGCAGAGTAGCGCAGGCAAAGACGGTATTCCTGGCCAAGAGAAGTCTACTGATATCAAACATGGGACTTAATTTGAGGAACAAATTTCTGAGAACGCACGTTTGGAGCACAGCAGCGTATGGTAGTGAAACATGAGCTGTGGGAAAACCGGAACAGAAGAGAATCGAAGTGTTTGAGATGTTGCTAAAGAAGGATGTCGAAAACTGAATTACTGATAGGGCAAGAATTTAGTTATCTGTAAAATCCCGAGGATAGAAATACATGGGAAAAATTGGCCGCAAAAATGGATAGGATTATAGGATTATAGGAGATGTTTTAAGACAGCTGTAGATGCTAAAAACTGTGGGGGACGACAGAGATTCGAATACGTCCAAATCCAACAAATAATTCAGAACGTTGGCTGTTCAGTGTTACTCTAAGATGAAGAGACTGGTACAGTTCATAAATTCGTGGAGGGCTGCATCAAGCCTTTCAAAAGACTGATGATGTGACGGATAAGATCATAAAAAAAAGACACAAGGAAGCACAGGAATAGACCTTAAGAAAATTACAGAACGCTTTACTGCAGTGCTGGACCGACTCCTTGTCTGTAGATCCCCTGCAAGGCAGTTGCAGAGTTCTTCCGTGAAAGACCACAACCCCCTTCACGACCGCTGTTCATTCTTCACTTCACAGGCAATCTGTATCGGCAAATGAAACATGGACTGATTTTGGAGGCAAATGCTTTTGTCAGATGCGTGTTCTTTTAGCGTCGAAAAAGAGGGACTTCCTCAAGAACAACGAACTTTGCTTGCAAATACTTCGGTTGGTGCAACTCAAAACACAAGATGGTCAATCAGAGATAAGAACAAAAACAGGCTGAATTTATTTGAATATTTGTGAAGATAAGAGAACGCTTTAATGCAATATGTATCATGAGGCGCTTCACTGTCTTGTGGAGTGTCACTGAAGATTGTTGTTGTTAGACTACATAAGGAAGACCAGGTAGAGCTATTGATTCCTTTAAATGTTTTTTCACTTGCACAGTAACACAAAATTTCACCGGGTATTGTAGAAGTTTCGGCGGTACCAGTGAACTTCCACTGATACAGAAAAAAACTAAATTTAGTTCTCTCACTCTTTTCCTGAGTAATCTGATTCTTTCATTTATTTGGTGTGAAACTGGCTGATGGCGGCCAAAATCAGTGATTTATGTTGAAATTTTATGTGATTGTTGCAACGGATAAACAATTTAAAAAATAATTTTGTCATTCACAGACTGGCCTCTATTAGTACAGAACTGAACTTCTTATATACAAGGTGGTCTATTAATCGTGACCGGGCCAAATTTCTCACGAAATAAGCGTCAAACGAAAAAACTACAAAGAACGAAACTTGTCTAGCTTGAAGGGAGAAATCAGATGGCGCCATGGTTGGCCCGCTAGATGGCGCTGCCATAGGTTAAACGGATATCAACTGCGTTTTTTTAAAATAGGAACCCCCATTTGTTATTACATATTCGTGTAGTACGTAAAGAAATATGAATGTTTTAGTTGGAACACTTTTTTCGCTTTGTGATAGATGGGGCTGTAATAATCACAAACATATGGCTCACAATTTTAGACGAACAGTTGGTAACCGGTAGGTTTTTTAAATTAAAATACAGGACGCAGGTACGTTTGAACATTTTATTTCGGTTGTCCCAATGTGATAACATGTACCTTTGTGAACTTATCATTTCTGAGAACGCATGCTGTTACAACGTGATTACTTGTAAATAACACAGTAATGCAATAGCTGCTTAAAATGATGTCCGTCAACCTCAATGCATTTGGCAATACGTGTACCGACACTCCTCTCAACAGCGAGTAGTTCGCCTTCCATAATGTTTGCACATGCATTGACAATGCACTGACGCATGTTGTCAGGCGTTGTCGGTGGATCAAGATGGCAAATATCCTTCAACTTTCCCCACAGAAGGAAATCCGGGGACGTCAGATCCGGTGAACGTGCGGGCCATGCTTCGACGACCAATCCACCTGTCATGAAATATGCTATTCTATACCGCTTCAATCGCACGCGAGCTATGTGCCGGACATCCATAATGTTGGAAGTGCATCGCCATTCTGTCATGCAGTGAAACATCTTGTAGTAACGTCGGTAGAACATTACGTAGGAAATCAGCATACATTGCAACATTTGGATTTCCATCGATAAAATGGGGGCCAATTATCCTTCCTCCCATAATGCCGCACCATACATTAACCCGCCAAGGTCGCTGATGTTCCACTTGTCACAGCAATCGTGGATTTTCCGTTGCCAAGTAGTGCGTATTATGCCGGATTACGTTACCGCTGTTAGTGAATGACGGTTCGTCGCTAAGTAGAACGCGTGCAAAAAGTCTGTCATCGTCCCGTAGTTTCTCTTGTGCCCAGTGGCAGAACTGTACACAATGTTCAAAGTCGTCGCCATGCAATTCCTGGTGCATAGAAATATGGTACGGGTGCAATCGATGTTGATGTAGCATTCTCAACACCGATGTTTTTGAGATTCCCGATTCTCGCGCAGTTTGTCTGCTGCTGATGTGCGGATTAGCCGCGACAGCAGCTGAAACACCTATTTGGGCATTATCATTTGTTGCAGGTCGTGGTTGACGTTTCACATGTGGCTGAACCCTGTCTGTTTCCGTAAATAGCGTAACTATCCGACGAACGGTCCGGACACTTGGATGATGTCGTCCAGGATACCGGGCAGCATGCATAGCACACGCCGGTTGGGCATTTTGATCAAAATAGCCATACATCAATCCGATATCGACCTTTTCCGCAATTGGTAAACGGTCCATTTTAACACAGGTAATGTATCACGAAGCAAATACCATCCGCACTGGCGGGATGTTACGTGATACCACGTACTTACATGTTTGTGACTATTACAACGGCATCTATCACAAAGCGAAAGAAGTGGTCCAAACCAAAACATTCATACTTCTTTACGTACTACACGAATATGTAGTAAAAATGAGGGGTCCTATTTAAAAAAAAAAAACCGCAGTTGATATCTGTTTGACCTATGGCAGCACCATCTAGCGGGCCAACCATAGCGCCATCTGGTTTCCCCCTTCAAGCTAGACAAGTTTCGCTCTTTGTAGTTTTTTCGTTTGACGCTGATTTCGTGAGATATTTGGCCCGATCACTATCAATGGACCACCCTGTACAGTCATCGCTGATCAGCTTTACCCAGTGCAGCTAGGCAGCTGCCTGCTGCGTTGTGAATGTTTCGTGAAAGCAACAAGCTGCTTGATGTTGACACACTGGCAGCTAAATGTATTAATGTACCTGAGTAAAAGCTAGCAGCTAATGTTATGTTTCACCCAACGTATCAAATAAGTACCGGCCAGGAAAGCTCTTCTGAGGTTAGCAGTGGTAGAATGGGAATGTTACTGTTTTTATATATTATTTTTTGGTGGAAAGATGATTGTTGTTTTCGTTTAATACGTCAGAGTAACGTATTAACTAAATTTACTACCTTTGTTCCTGCCTCCGTAGCCGAATGGTTAGCATAGCTGCCTTCGTTGTGGAAGAACCAGCGTTCGATTTCCATTGCCTCCTCAGATTTTTTCTGAGGTAGGCATGACTGGTACGGATCCACTCACCGTGTGAGACCAGATAAAAGCCTGCTCGAATAAAGATGCAGCGATGTCATCGGGACCCATCTACTGGCAGTAATGGCAGGAGAGATAGATGACGTGCAAACCACATGTTCCACGATCGTAGATCTCTACTCGTACTGCCTTGTAAGCAGTCGTCGGGTCAGAATAGGTCTAAAGCTAATCCGTGAGTGGTGTTTACGTTTACCAAGTCTGTAAAGAGTATAAATTTGACCATGTTCGAAAATAGATTAATTACATGGAAATAAAACCAATTAGGATGTGCTTCCATTACAATCCAGTAGATGGTGCACCCAATAAATTTTTTATAGAGTAACATCCCTAAGCAGCTATTTGCAATTATTAATAATTTTCAGTAAGTAAACAGCGCTAGTCTGCTTTTTTTCTACAGTATTAATTTACTGTGTTAACCGGTTCTCGGCTTACAAGACCACCATTAGACATTTACTGACTGTTGTCGTCAAAGAAGTTGCTCTGTTTGCAAACAACATTGAAAAAGAAGTTACATATCTAGACTGATGAACAAACGCGTAGTAAATGACATCTTTGACAGTGTGGTGGTACTGAATTTTAAAAAGCAAAAAGTTCAACAATATATAGATATAAAGGGAGCAAACAGGAAGAACATAACACTATACTCTAAAACTGTACCTATATAATAGTTTGCATTGAATAAATGAACGAAGTAAAATAAAAACGGTACTTGATGAGACAACTTCAACAGGTATTAACATGGAAAATAATACAAGTACCACTTAAAAGAAAGACTTAAACAATTGTAACTATAGACTATATGGGTTACATAGGCAGCTTGAATAAAATAAAAGAGCGCAGTGAGTACAGGAAAATGGGGGAATATGACGGAATATACAGTGTGGGAAATAATGAAAAACTGAGAGGTTTATGTGAAGTCTAGAAGAGGGGAAGTGTTAAACTGTGTCGGATCATCTGAGAGTAGATCTGGACTGTGAGATACATGTTTGTTAATTTCCATAGCTACCAGCAGATTGAGTTTTTGGCCTTTGTTTGCTAAGTGACGCTGGACGCTGGCTGGTAACTTCCGCTCTCAATCAGTACATGCTCAGCAAATGTCGGAATTCTGCAACCTCTAGCTGCCTTGTCAAGTACTAAGTTATATTATTGGTTTAGTTTATTAGTATAAACTATTATGTAAGCGTGCTTTTCTAGTTTTGTGCTAAAGTTTTTTCCTGTTACTGTCTTTGTATTTATTTATTGTTCAACATTTTACTTTTTACATTGCATTACCAACACTGTGAGGAAGATGTCATTTACTGTGTGTTTGTGATTCAGTCTAGATGTGTAAATTCTTTTCCGATGTCGTTTACAAACATTGTAAATACTTTGACAACAATAGTGAGTAACAGTCTGATGATGGCCTTATAAACCAAAAACGGGTTAACACAATAAATTAATACCGTAGAACAACAGCAATTTATTATAATGTTGTTCTACTAAGAATCGACCGAACGTTCAGTTAACATAATACTTTTCATTTAGCTCCTGGCCGGCCGGAGTGGCCGAGCGGTTTTAGGCGCTACAGTATGGAACCGCGCGACCGCTACGTCCGCAGCTTCGAATCCTGCCTCGGGGATGGATGTGTGTGATGTCCTTAGGTTAGTTAGGATTAAGTAGTTCTAAGTTCTAAGTGACTGATGGCCTCAGAAGTTAAGTCCCATAGTGCTCAGAGCCATTTAGCTCCTAGTGGGCTAAATCACCTTAAGAGCGACCTTCATACGGAGGTAAAAATAAGGGGAACTGCCAAAACGTCAAAAACTTGAAGCCGACGTCCCTCATCTTAGTTGCCCCAGAACTTTACTTTCAGGTGTTTTCATTGTTTCGCCAGCTAGCGTCCTTTAGGGATGTACTATCCGTTCTGACTGGAAAGCGTTTCGTTTTATGTATAAAGTATAGATTTCTCAGCAGAAAGCAAATGAATAAGATGATGAAGATGATACGTCTGCGGTAATATAATTCATTGGCTGAAATATCACAGATTTTCTGGACTTCAAAAGTTCGGAACGTTTAATCTCGTAGAACGTCTTTGTTTTCCTGATCTATAATTCATTGTAAGTCGTTAGATGTTTTTTCTGCTTATTTAGAGTTTCTACCTGAGTTGCATCTTTCTCGGTGTTTATCTGTAAATCAAGTTCAGAACAGTCGGATTAAATTTGTCACACAAGGAACATGTGTCAGTTTTGGGGTACGCAAAACTTATGTTGTAGTTCGTTGTGAAAACAGTCGATATTTTTCGTATGACACAGGATTTTTCTCTGAATACAACAGATGTAGATTTCAAGTATTAATTTCTTCTGGTAAATATAACCGTTTGCTATCATGGAAGCTATAATGTCATTTGCGACCTCTGTAAACCTTGATGCACTTTAGATACTTTTTCTCCTTTAAGTTCGTTTGGTCTAGCCTTATGTTTTCATCTGGTGTCTACATGTGCTGCCCCTGTAGCAGCCAATGCCGTTTTAAGAATAATAAGACATCTGTTGCTGATGCCGTTCTATACCAATAATGCTGGTTGACTTAGCTGAACAACCTGCATTTGTTCATCACTACTGATACGCACGTTGTGTTATCGTGTCATGATATGCAGCGTCATCTGGACTTTTCTTTGATCTTCTTCCCATCACAGGATTTACATTTATAAGTTTAAATAGGTGAGTTTTGTGTATCTGAGGAAGCCATTTGATTGAATTCCTTCATTACTCTGTTCCTTGCTAGACGTGGAACACTGTGAAAGCATCCCAATGGTAAGGAGTTAGGACCGTCACCTGTAACGTGACTCATGACCCGCAAACGTTTTAAAGAACCAAAAATATGCTTCAACACTTTTGTTTTCATTGTATTCTGCACAGGACTTGAATGTTCATCCTAATTTTCCGACAGTTCTGATACCTTCATTTCACTTAAGAAAAAACAGTCTCGGCAAAAGTAACTCATGAATGTCTTTGCTCATCTTAACGAAAAAAACTCCTTTTCTAGCCTACTTTGGATGCCAAATGTGGCGCAATTTTATATCTGTGTTTAATTTACTACTAAATAATGTAACAATCGAATTTCGTTTACAATTTGTGAATGCCTGGCAAGTATTGTTGGAAAGCCAGTGACATGAAGATACAGCATTATAAGATTAAATATACAAGGAGAAGAAAAAAGGTGTAAGTAGAAAATGGATCTTAATCGTCATTCTCAAGTACGTCAAAACTTTATCACAGGTTTCGAGCACCTTGAAAACCTTCAATGTAGTATTTCCATTAATCTGTAATCTAGAATTATGAAATACATTTTAAATTTTGATGGACTTCGATCGTTATTTCCGTGTACCCTTATTCCATGTGCACATAATATTTCTTATTACGCAGGCTTCTATTGTAGGTTGTATTTGATAAGCGCATTGTACCAAATTTCATCTCCTCTATAATGGATGAATGAATAGTACCATCAGAACTGCCTACTGGTGGCATTTATTAATTTGCAAACTGCTGAGAACGATCCTCCGTTACAGGCACCATTTAGAAGGCTACGTATAGCGCCGCCACATTTCTGACTTCATGAAACTGTAGGGACTGAAGCGGCATTGTTCCACTATGCCCCACAAGAAATTCTGCGTTTTTTCGACCGGAAATGACCGAGAAAGAAACTGTATTGTATTATTTATTAAAAGCAAATGGTGCAAAATGCAAATGGCTCTGAGCACTATGGGACTTAACTTCTGAGGTCATCAGTCCCCTAGAACTACTTAAACCTAACTAAGCTAAGGACATCACACAAATCCATGCCCGAGGCAGGATTCGAACCTGCGACCGTAGCAGTCGCGCGGTTCCGGACTGAAGCGCCTAGAACCGCTCGGCCACCGAGGCCGGCCTGCCAGAGAGGCCACAGTTCGTAGTAACTGACGGAAAGTGCGGTTTTCATGAGCCATAAAAAGAGCGGAAATGATGTTTACGTTTACTTCTGTTCCAATTTTCTGTACGGGTTCAAATGGTTCAAATGGCTCTGAGCACTATGGGACTTAACTTCTGAGGTCATCAGTCCCCTAGAACTTAGAACTACTTAAACCTAACTAACCTAAGGACATCACACACATCCATGCCCGAGGCAGGATTCGAACCTGCGAACGTAGCGGTAGCGCGGTTCCAGACTGCAGCGCCTAGAACCGCTCGGCCACTCCGGCCGGCTAAAGCCTCTCGTACATAGAAAGTTCACCTTTCCCAGGAATCGAGAACCTCGACGATTTCTGCCTATTATAGACATTGACACTGTCAAGATATCGGCCCCTGGAATCCCAAGACTATCGAGAATGTTTCTATTTTAATTCTGAAGTCGGATAAGAAATGACAAAAGAAATATAATATAGTTGCAGAGCAACACTTTTCTGATTATTTTTAATTGTACTGTGAAACCTGGTATCTCTCACAATTTCATGATTCTAGGTCAACTGGAAGCCCCCTATAAGTTTAATGACTGATTTTGCGAGCGTCAAAATATGTGACATAAATGTGGTAGGAAAATGTCTCTAGAAGGCGGAAGAATCAGCAATGATCAACAGCATGGTAGTGCAGAAGATGAAGGAAACCGCTGCATTAAAAATGGTAGTACTTCCCCTCCCCCCCTTGCCCTTTCCCGGGAATGTGTCTTGTAAATGAAGAAGTGGCAGAATGATTTCCCCATTAGCAGGAGATTCGGGATTACTATATCAATTGGATCTCCAGGAGGGTACTGTTTAGGATGAGGTGACCATGGTAATATATATATATATATATATATATATATATATATATATATATATATATATATATATATATATCAACGACAGTGTGATATTCTACGAGCCATAGTGCGTAACATCAGATGTTTGAAAGTGGTACGTATACTGGAAAATCTCAAAAAGGAACTGTGATGGCTCAGTACAGATACAGTAGGAATCAGTAAAGTGAAATGGAAAGAAGATAAAGTTTTCTAGTCAGCTGAATGTGTTAACACCTGTAGAAAATGTTATAATAGGAGTAGGATTTTTTAATTATTTAATTTTATTTGGTTTCAGGCAAAGCCCATTTCATCAGATATAAGAGAGTAGGATTCGTTATGAATAGCAGTATAAATCAACAACTGGTTCTCGGACCGGGGCTCCATCACGGGTGCTTGACTGTCGCTGTGAAACGTCCGAGGTGCCCTTATAGTCAGACTCGGATCTTCATCTTGCCACCAATTCCTCATTATGTTCCAATTGCCAGAGTGGCATTAGTGCAGCCGTGTCGCGGGAGAGTATGTGGAGATTCGGAGGCAGGGAGATGAGGTAATGACTAATGAGATCATGAGATAACTAATTGCTCAAGTGATGGGTCCAGGCTGGCGAACTGCACAAGAACGGAGTTTCGATTGGCGGTCCGTGTGTGTAATTAAATCATAGGAGTTCATCATAGGATAACTCTCTGATAAAGGTTAGAAATATGTCAAAAAAAAGGTTCAAATGGCTCTGAGCACTATGGGACTTAACATCTGAGGTCATCAGTCCCCTAGAACTTAGAACTACTTAAACCTAACTAAGCTAAGGACATCACACTCATCCATGCCCATGCCGTAGCGGTCGCACGGTTCCAGACTGAAGCGCCTAGAACCGCTCTGGCACAACGGCCGGCGACTGGCATACCGATTCGGAACAGTACCTAGACTACTGGCCATTAAAATTGCTACATCACGAAGATGACGTACTACAGACGCGAAATTTAACCGACAGGAAGAAGATGCTGTGATATGCAAATGATTAGCTTTTCAGAGCATTCACACAAGGTTCGCGCCGGTGGCGACACCTACAACGTGCTCACATGAGGAATGTTTCCAACCGATTTCTCGTACACAAACAGCAGTTGACCGGCGTTGCCTGCTGAAACGTTGTTGTGATGCCTCATGTAAGGAGGAGAAATGCGTACCATCACGTTTCCGACTTTGATAAAGGTCGGATTGTAGCCTATCGCGATTGCGGTTTATCGTATAGCGACATTGCTGCTCGCGTTTTCGAGATCCAATGACTGTTAGCAGAACATGGAATCGGTGGGCTCAGGAGTGTAATACGGAACGCCGTGCTGGATCCCAACGACCTCGTATCACTAGCAGTTGAGATGACAGGCATCTTATCCGCATGGCTATAAAGGATCGTGCACCCACGTCTCGATCCCTGAGTCAACACATGGGGACGTTTGTACGACAACCATCTGCACGAACAGTTCGACGAAGTTTGCAGCAGGATAGACTATCAGCTCAGAGACCATGGCTACGGTTACCCTTGACGCTGCATCACAGACAGGAGCGCCTGCGATGGTGTACTCAACGACGAACCTGGATGCACGAATGGCAAAACGTTATTTTTTCGAATGAATGCAGGTTCTGTTTACAGCATCATGATGGTCGCATCCGTGTTTGGCGACATCGCGGTAAACGCACGTTGGAAACGTGTATTCGTCATCGACATACTGGCGTGTCATCCGGCGTAATGGTATGGGGTGCCATTGGTTACACGTCTCGGTCACCTCTTGTTCGCATTGACGGCACTTTGAACAGTGGACGTTACATTTCAGATGTGTTACGACCCTTGGCTCTACCCTTCATTCGATCCCTGCTAAACCATACATTTCAGCAGGATAATGCACGACCGAATGTTGCAGGTCATGTACGGGCCTTTCTGGATGTTCGACTGCTGCCTGGCCAGCACGTTCTCCAGATCTCTCACCAAATCAAAACGTCTGGTCAATGGTGGCCGAGCAACTGGCTCGTCACAATACGCCAGTTACTACTTTTGATGAACTATGGTATTGTTTTGAAGGTGCGTGGTCAGCTGCACCTGTACACGCCATCTAAGGTCTGTTTGACTCAATGCCCAGGCGTATCAAGCCGTGGATGTTCTGGATACGTATTTCTCAGGATCTATGCACCCAAACTGCGTGAAAATGTAATCACATGTCAGTTCAAGTATAATATATTTGTCCAATGAATACCCGTTTATCATCTGCATTTCTTTTTGCTGTAGCAATTTTAATGGCCAGTAGTGTACTTCAGACGGAAAATTTCGACAGTCTATTATATATTTGCAGTCAGTTCGGATAATATCACGATTTTATTTCTGTGTCAACACTTACGGGGGTACATTACTGTCATTAACTGTAACGGGTTCTAATTCCTTACGTATCTTCTTTATTTGTATGTGTCAATGTTTTGTTCTGCAGCTCGTGTGCTATTCGTGTTATCGTCACTAACGTTTGTGTTTTTTCTGTGTTACCGTTGCTTGTACTAGCCTAATAGGTAACTTGACAAGCAATTAAGCTCTGAATAGTTCAGGAAAAAAGCGACACGCCCAGCTTCTATCTGTTGGGATAACAACTCCGACCTGAATAATTAGTTTCTGCGGTACATCGATGTGACACACAATAAGCAACGAATTGAGGCAATAAAAATGTAGACCTGCCACTGAAAACTAATTTTAAAAATTTCCGCTTCAGCTGTTGATGCAGTTAATATTTATTCCCGGAAATTTTCTGGCTCAGTGTATGTCAATTAAGCAGCCAAACAAATTCATTCGACCAGCATGAGCACATTTACAAAACAGTGGTGTGTTTCATGTATGTGTAGTTGATTTTTGTCATGCGTTGACTAAATTATGCACCTGGTATTATTTAGTCTTATAAAAGACAAGGAGGCAACTGAGGAAATACGAACTAAAAAAATTATAAATAACCTGTAAATTTATGGAGAACGTTTGAAAAGCAGACTTAGAAATTACACAGTTTTGAGTAACTGAGAGAGAAACTTTACGCAACAGAGAATCGTGTATTTATCATATTTTAAACTTTACAAGAATCTCGGAATCATATAGAGAAGAGATACGATATTTTGTTCCCGAGAAAGAAAAAGTCTTCTTAAATCTTCGCTCTAAATATAGCTTAGTACGTGCTACGGGTAGGGAGACTTTTTAGGCAGTATGATAAAACGATTTTTTGGCTGTTCCCGGAATCTGTTACATCTTCGGTTTTTAGTCCCTCATGCTATTCTGTGTCCTCGAACAGAGTAATTCAGCGTCTTTTGAACTTTCATGCATTGGTTTCCACAGATTACGAAGAAACAGTGACCGTTAACAAGTCACGAATTAACACACTAACTTTGGAAACTAGAATAGCAGTTTGACATGATATCGGTTACAAGTCCTTGCTCTGTGTCTGGATGTAGACAGTACCAGACAGGCGCGCAGAAATCCTTTTAGGTTACGAGTACCATAGGAGAGAATGTGATGTAAACCCGGAAATTATGCTTTGTGATACTGAGAAAGTTGGATCTTAGGAATAAAATGGAATTCTTCCTACTGATCCTTTGAGCCCTACTGGAAATTGACTCGCCGATTGAGGAACCCGCCCATGATCTACGGACCTTGCCGTTGGTGGGGAGGCTTGCGTGCCTCAGAGATACAGATAGCCGTATCGTAGGTGCAACCACAACGGAGGGATATCTGTTGAGAGGCCAGACAAACGTGTGGTTCCTGAAGAGGGGCAGCAACCTTTTCAGTAGTTGCAGGGGCAACAGTCTGGATGACTGACTGATCTGGCCTTGTAACACTAACCAAAACGGCCATGCTGTGCCGGTACTGCGAACGGCTGAAAGCAAGGGGAAACTAGAGTCGTAATTTTTTCCGAGGGCATGCAGCTTTACTGTACGGTTAAATGATGATGGTGCCCTTTGGGTAAAATATTCCGGAGGTAAAATAGTCCCCCCCATTCGGATCTCTGGGCGGGGACTACTCAGGAGGATGTCGTAATGAGGATAAATAAAACTGGCGTTCTACGGATCGGAGCGTGGAATGTCAGATCCCTTAATCGGGCAGGTAGGTTAGAAAATTTAAAAAGGGAAATGGATAGGTTATAGTTAGATATAGTGGGAATTAATGAAGTTCGGTAGCAGGAAGAACACGACTTTTGGTCAGGTGAATACAGGGTTACATATACAAATTCAAATAGGGGTAATGCAGGAGTGGGTTTAATAATGGCCGGCCGATATGGCCGTGCGGTTCTAGGCGCTTCAGTCTGGAACGCGTGACCGCTGTGGTCGCTGGTTCGAATCCTGCCTCGGGCATGGATATGTGTGATGTCCTTAGGTTAGTTAGGTTTCAGTAGATCTAAGTTCTAGGGGACTGATGACCACAGATGTTAAGTCTCATAGTGCTCAGAGCCACTTGAAGCATTTGAACATAGATTCGCCGTGAAGTTCTGGCGGTGTATGGACCAAATACAAACATTGCGTACAACCTCACGGAAATGTTGCCAACAGTTGGACCAAGGCTGCACAGTCGTGGATGATAGTGACAGTGAAGGAACGCCATTGGTATCGATCACAAACGAAAATGTTCAAGCAATTTAAGAACTTACTTGCAGCAATCACATATTTTCCGACGGTGAGAAAGTACATACAGTGGTTCTCGAGTGACGGCGTGACCGAGGAGCGAATTTTGTCCTCGGAAATTGTACGATTTGTAGAACGATCAGACTGTTGTTTACAGAGATTTAGTGAGCGCGTAAAAAGTGGTGTCATTTATATACCTCACTCTGAAGTATAGTACAGCATTCAATAAAAGTTACTTAGCCTGCCATACTAATGCATAATTTACTTTTCGAAGTAGTCTAACCAGTGTACGCAAACAGCCATCGTTCCAATTCTAAAATTATAACCAGTAGTTCAGAGGGAAGAAATTAAATCCTCAGAGACCCTGCGCTTGTGGTCGTCTATCTGCAAGGCCGTTACTTTGCTTTACACAGCCTCATCTTCGACAAGTGTTCCAGATCCCTTTATAATATCACAGAGGTAACGGACGAAAAAATCTATGTAGACGTTTCACAGCTTGATTCTTTCTTTTATCTGAAAGGTGGATCCCGGCAGTAGATGTTCGTTTCGTCGAGCGTAAGACAACTTTGAGGTTCGTCGATGACATTGTAATTCTACCAGAGACAGCAAAGGACTTCCAACAGCAGTTAAATGGAATGGACAGTATCTTGAAAGGAGGATATAAGATGAAAATCAACGAAAGCAAAACAACGGCAACGGAATGTAGTCGAAATAAATGAAGCGATGCTGAGGGTACCAGATTAGGAAATGAGACGCTAAAAATAATAGATGAGTTTTGTTACCGGGCAGTAAAATATCTGATGATGGACAAAGTACAGAGGATATAAAGTTTAGAGTGGCAATGGTAAGAACAGAATTTAAATGTTAAGGTCTTTTCTGAAGGTAATTTTCTGTAGCGTAGCCTAGTATGGATGTGAAAAATTCACTATAATCAGTTTAGACACGAAGAGAATAGAAGCTTTTTAAACATTCTATTACAGAAACCTGATGAAGTTAGATGAGCAGTCGCCCAACTAATGAGGAAATACTGAATAGAATTGGGGGAAAACAGTTTTACTAAAAGAAGGGTTCGATTGAAAAGACACGTTCTGAGATATCAAGGAATAATCAATATAGAATTGGAGAAAGGGATGGGGGGAAACATCGTAGTCGCAGACCAAGAGCTCAGTACAATAAGCAAGTTCAAATGAATGTAGAAGAGTTGGGCAAGAGCAAGGAAAAGTCGTGAGAAATGCATGCTTGAACATAAACACAGGCGGTAACCAAGAGCGCAGGTTACACTGATGTATCTGACCACGAAGAGCACCTGTGCAATGTCCTCAATATGCTGCATGTGTCAGTCATAATCAGAATAGTGTCTGTGCAGTTCTTTTCCTAGACTCTTGTCTACAGCTGTTAAATATTTTGGAAAAAGTCTATCTGTGCCATCAGCTGTACAATTTTATGTTTATTCTCTACCGGTTTCGATTGTTAAATCATCTCCAAGAAGGAAAACATTGCACGTTAATGCGTCTGTGAGTGGATTATGTGAGTAGATCGTGTTGTAGCTAAGTGAATTCGAATTGCCGGCCGCGGTGGTCTAGCGGTTCTAGGCGCGCAGTCCGGAACCGCGAGACTGCCACGGTCGCAGGTTCGAATCCTGCCTCGGGCATGGATGTGTGTGATGTCCTTAGGTTAGTTAGGTTTAAGTAGTTCTAAGTTCTAGGGGACTGATGACCACAGTAGTTAAGTCCCATAGTGCTCAGAGCCATTTGAACCATTTTGAATTCGAATGTGGCCAAATTGTTGATGCTCGCATGGTTGGTGCTTCTGTAACAAAAGTAGCCGAAGTGCTTGGTGTTTCAAAGGGCACGTATTGCAGACTAATATCGCATACTGGAAAATCGGAAAAGCGTCATTCGCTAAGCCACAACACGGGCGACACAGTGTGTTGAGTGATCATGAGAGATGGTCATTGAAGAGGTTCGTGACGAAAAATAAGACGATGATAGCTGCTAAAGTCACTCCAGAAGTGAATGTCGCACTCGAAAACCCTGTCAGCACCAAAACAACACGAAGCGAAATCCATAAAAAGCGAATTTCAAGGCGAGCTGCAAGTCCGAAACCATTCATCAGTGATGCAAATACCGGTAACGGAAAAACGTAGTGACTAAGCCATAAAATCTGGACTATGCGACAGTGAAAGATAGTCATTTGGTCGGAAGAGTTCTGTTGCACACTCTTTCCTGCCTGTGCCCGAGCCTACGTCCTAAGAGTGAAATACGGCGGGGATTCGGTAACGATTTGGGCACCCGTATCATGTTATTCCACGGATCTGCAAGGCCGCTTATTTCCAAAATTTATGTGACCATTTTGGCCAATCAGGTCCACCTCATCATGCAATATTTGTTCCGCAATGCTGATACTATGTGTTCCATGGCGATAGGGCCCCTGTTCACTTAAGTCGCATCATTCAGGGCTGGTTCTGTGAGCATATGGACGAATTTACCCGTCTACCTTCACCACCACGTCTCCACATCTCAATATCGTTGAGCCTTGTGGTCTACTTTGGCGAGTGGGGTGTCTGATCGCTATACACCTGCGTTACCTCAACTTGCTGTTATTTTGCATTAAGATGGTACAAGATACCGTAGAAAACCATACAGAACCCGTATTTATCTACTCACAGACGACTGGAAGCTGCTCTGAATGGTAACGTCTCTGCTACATAATATTACTCGTGATAATGTGTTGTGCAGCCCCTGTAGATTGCAGTAGTTGTACTGAGATGAAAAGACTTGCGCGGGATAGAGTAGTACGGAGAGCTGCGTCAAACTAGTCTTCGAATTTAAATGCATAACAATAACAATAACAATAACAACAAGACAATTAACGAATCGTTGAACCAAGCCTCTGAAATGTTGCCTCTTAGAATTGTAGCAGACGTTTGGCAACAGTTACACGATATTGTTGTTATTTCCGGAAACGCAATAGTCGACAAGATCTCCAAAAGCGCAGTGCTAACTAGCTACTAGTGTGAAATGAGAGGTGAATAGTCGCCATGTCCGGCTGCTGGAAGCTCTGCGAACGGAAGGGCTCGAGTAGCGGCACGCTGCCCTGAATACGTTTTACTGCCGGACGATATCCTGTGCAGCACGCACGAGCTGTTGCGAACAGTTGGAGCAACGGGCCCCGTTAACCGCACTTGTCGTAAACTAAGAAAATCGAAAAAAAGGCAACAGCGTATGGAGGAAAAACACTTCGCTTTTTCGAAACTCGGGTAGACAGTTGTATAAAAGCGCAATTTTGTCGCAAAATTCAAGTATCTCTTGCTACTTTTCCCTGCATCACGGTACGGTTGTAACTGTGGATAACGGCGGTTGCAGATGGTTAGAGGTGTGCAAACCTGATGTCACAGAATATCTGTTTGCTGAGGAAGTGGTCGTTATGAGCTCAGGAAGCTGCACTTCGCGTGCAGAACTTCTGCCTCGCCGTGGAGAGCTGGGTATATTGCCGGTTTACTGCATCAAGCAAGACATACTCTAATTCAGTTCTGCTTTGGGCCTTACCGCGTTTCATAGGGCTCTATTAAACATGCGTAAACCATTACTGAGGAATTCCTTGTCATCCTAGTTACTTGGGTTAGTCTTCAGGTGCGTTGTGATCCATGTTCGCAAATACAGGGCTATTATAAATGATTGAAGCGATTTCATAAATTCACTGTAACTCCATTCATTGACATATGGTCACGACACACTACAGATACGTAGAAAAACTCATAAAGTTTTGTTCGGCTGAAGCCGCACTTCAGGTTTCTGCCGCCAGAGCACTCGAGAGCGCAGTGAGACAAAATGGCGACAGGAACCGAGAAAGCGTATGTCGTGCTTGAAATGCACTCACATCAGTCAGTCATAAAAGTGCAACGACACTTCAGGACGAAGTTCAACAAAGATCCACCAACTGCTAACTCCATTCGGCGATGGTATGCGCAGTTTAAAGCTTCTGGATGCCTCTGTAAGGGGAAAACCGATGGATCGGTCGTGGTGGAGATCATGATCAGCAATTAATATCATGGCCTCCACGCTCTCCCCACTTAACCCCATGCGATTTCTTTCTGTGGGGTTATGTGAAAGATTCAGTGTTTAAACCTCCTCTACCAAGAAACGTACCAGAACTGCGAGCTCGCATCAACGATGCTTTCGAATTCATTGATGGGGACATGCTGCACCGAGTGTGGGAGGAACTTGATTGTCGGCTTGATGTCTGCCGAATCACTAAAGGGGCACATATCGAACATTTGTGAATGCCTAAAAAAACTTTATGAGTTTTTTTATGTGTGTGCAAAGCATTGTGAAAATATCTCAAATAATAAAGTTATTGTAGAGCTGTGAAATCGCTTCAATCATTTGTAATAACCCTGTATATACACATCAGCATCACAGTGGTGCATGACGACTGGTCCCTATAAATGCATCACTATGAGGTTCTCAGAAATGCTACACGAGAGTAAGACGACACAGTTAGCAGATATTGACTTGAAAGTTATTTGTGTAGCAGGCACGGAAACTGATCTGAATATCGCTAATTAGATTCCGAAACATGTCATAAAAGCAGTCGCCTGGCTCAATGCCCAATTATACATTTGTATTACTTGAATGACACATGTTTTTTTGTGTAGTCGTCTTATGCAAATAGATGTCTTGAAATACAGGATGGAAATGTCTCATTAGAATGTTCTCGACTGCGCATAATG
Organism: Schistocerca americana; assembly: GCF_021461395.2. Classification (NCBI taxonomy): domain Eukaryota; kingdom Metazoa; phylum Arthropoda; class Insecta; order Orthoptera; family Acrididae; genus Schistocerca; species Schistocerca americana. The sequence continues at coordinate 435,220,238 of NC_060119.1, read as the reverse complement.
TCGCCAAGTTTCATTTTAGATAGGTTATTCGATAGGACATGTGTCTTACTAGCGCTTTTCGTATAAATGCGGATTGATACATCTTGATCAATACAGTAAAAGCAATCGTTTTCCAGTGTAGATTACCAATACTTCTCATGACAAATGAATTTTGTAGTAACGAGCATGGGTGAAATCTGCCCTGTAACCCGAATGTTACACTATGTATAAATAATGTAAATACGCGGCGTCCATAAAGTATCTTTTCGACTTAACACTTTAATACCTTTAAAACTATTTTAGATATTAACAAATGGTTTTCAACATATGATAACTCATAAAGTTTTTTTCCTCATTTATATACATCAATGTGTGCATTCTTAGTGGCACGGATAATGTCTAGTCGGAACTCCATTTCTCTCCAAGTATCCATTCAAGATCACCACTGTGATATGTTCGAGTCCATTATGAAGACTTGCCTTCAAGTCTTGTAGGCCTCCAACCTTGGTTCGGTACACCAGATCCCTTACAAAACTCGAAAGGAAGAAGTTTAGTGATGTGAGGAATGGGCATGCCCCCATCGAATTGGACCATCTCCTCTGACGTCCGCATTTGATCAGGTTTTCAAGTGCAATTCTGCATCAAAATTGCGTCACCTGGAAGATAAAATAAAATAAAAAAGACCTTTATGAGGAATCAAAAATCGAAAACCTTTTGTTAATATCAAGTATAGATTTAAAGTTATTGAAGTCTTAAGTTGTAAGGATAATTTATGGAAACCTTGTACCTTGGTTTCGCTATTGGTTTTCTTATGTTTTCTATATATATTATTATCATCTTTGTTTCATATCTTTCACCATCAAACTTCATGCAATGTTCAAATAACTTACGGGAATGCAGCCGGGTGACATAGTCGACAATCGCCGATGTTTCGACATTAGTAATTTTTGTCTCGCGCAGGGAACATTTCAAACATGTTTGATCGTTTTTTGCGAAAATATGATGTGAACTGTGTTTTACGACTACCATCTAAGATTAGGGTCCCTTTAGGTTCCTTAAAGGATGGTGGTTTGCTCAAGTCGGCTACCTACTCTTTCCTTGCAGTCGCGGCTTGTCGTATACACAGGGTGTAAATTTTAAGCTGATAAACCACAATAACTCAAAACAATAAGCTTCATACGAAAAACTGTGTAGAATCTAAAGTTGATTATTTTCGAGGGGGACATCTGCTGGTGCTAAAATTATTCCCCCTGTGGGTGGCAAATTTCAAATTTCAAATGGGAACCTCCATTTTTATTGCAGAATCAGATTCTACATAAAAAATTACGTTTATTTTGTCTTAAACATTTGTTTTGATTCTTGGTAGTTGGTGCTGTAATTCAAGAAAATCTACGTTGTCATTTTTGCGTGGAAAATAGTTACGAATTGATTCGCTAAAACTAAAACTCTCCCTTTCTCCCCATAGGGTGGGATTTGGGGAGGGGGGAATTAGAGTTTCACAAATGTTGAGCCAAATATTAATATTTTCCGCAGTTTCGTATAGGTTTTGTTTGTTTCGTGGTCAACATTTGTAAAATTCTGCCGGCCGAAGTGGCCGTGCGGTTAAAGGCGCTGCAGTCTGGAACCGCAAGACCGCTACGGTCGCAGGTTCGAATCCTGCCTCGGGCATGGATGTTTGTGATGTCCTTAGGTTAGTTAGGTTTAACTAGTTCTAAGTTCTAGGGGACTAATGACCTCAGCAGTTGAGTCCCATAGTGCTCAGAGCCATTTGAACCATTTTTTTGTAAAATTCTAATTTCTCTCTCTCAAACCCCACCCTATGGGGAGAGAGGGAGAGTTTTAGTTTTAGCGAATCAAAATTTACGAAGTATGTAAGTACGTTTTATTTATCCGTAACCATTTTCCACGCAAAAATGAGAACATGGATTTTCTTGAAATACAGCGCCAACTACTAAGACACAAAACAAATGTTTAAGACAAAACGTACGTAGTTCTTTATGTAGAATCTGATGCTGCAATAAAAAATGAAGGTTCCCATTTGAAATTTTATAGTTGCCTCCCGCCCCAACCCCAGGTGACTGGGATGACGGGCAAATTTTAACAACAGCAGATGTCCCCCTCGAAAATAATCAAATTTGGATTCCACACATTTTTTTCGTGTGAAGCTTATTTTTCGAGCTATTCTGTTTTGTCAACTTAAAATCTACACCCTGCATATCAGCGTATCGGGACTGTGGAGAACAGTGTACTGAGCGTCACACACGCTTACAATAGCCAAGCATATCCGCAATTGTAGTATAATGCCTTGGCACCGGTCATTCTAAGGAATACAACAATACAGAGTATCTACACAACTGGCCATTTAAATTGCTACACCAAGAAGAAATGCAGATAATAAGCGGTTATTCATTGGACAAATATACTATACTAGAACTGACATGTGATTACATTTTCACGCAATTTCGGTGTATATATCCTGAGAAATCAGTACCCAGAACAACCACCTCTGGCCCTAATAACGGCCTTGATGCTCCTGGGCATTGACTCGAACAGACCTTGGACGGCATGTACAGGTACAGTTGCCCATGCAGCTTCAACACGATACCACAGTTCATCAAGAGTAGTGACTGGCGTATTGTGACGAGCCAGTTGCTCGGCCACCATTGACCAGACGTTTTCAATTGGGTAGAGATCTGGAGAATGTGCTGGCCAGGGCAGCAGTCGAACATTTTCTGTATCCAGAAAGGCCCATACAGGACCTGCAACATGCGGTCGTGCATTGTCCTGCTGAAATGTAGGGTTTAACAGGGATCAAATGAAGGGTAGAGCCACGGGTCGTGACACATCTGAAATGTAACGTCCACTGTTCAAAGTGCCGTTAATGCGAACAAGAGGTGACCGAGGCGTGTAACCAATGGCACCACATACCATCACGACGAGTGATACGCCAGTATGGCGATGACGAATACACGCTTCCAATGTGCGTTCACCGCGATGTCACCAAACACGGATGCGACCATCATGATACTGCAAACAGAACCTGGATTCATCCGAAAAAATGACATTTTGCCATTCGTGCACCCAGGTTCGTCGTTGAGTACACCATCGCAGGCGCTCATGTCTGTGATGCAGCGTCAAGGATAACCGCAGCCATGGTCTCCAAGCTGATAGTCCATGCTGCTGCAAACGTCGTCGAACTGTTCGTGCAGATGGTTGTCGTACAAACGTCCCCATATGTTGACTCCGGAGTCGAGACGTGGCTGCACGATCCGTTACAGCCATGCGGATAAGATGCCTGTCAACTCGACTGCTAGTGATACGATGCCGTTGGGATGCAGCACGGCGTTCCGCATTACCGTCCTGAACCCACCGTTTCCATATCCTGCTATCAGTCATTGGATCTCGAGCAACGCTAGCAGCAATGTCGCGATAAGATAAACCGCAATCGCGATAGGCTACAATCCGACCTTTACCAAAGTACGCATTTCTCCTCCTTACACGAGGCATCACAACAACATTTCACCAGGCAACGCCGGTCAACTGCTGTTTGTGTATGAGAAATCTGTTGGAAACTTTCCTCATATCAGCACGTCGTAGGTGTCGCCACCGGCGCCAACCTTGGGTGAACGCTCTGAAAAGCTAATCATTTGCATACCACAGCATCTTCTTCTTGTCAGTTAAATTTCGCTTCTGTAGCACGTCATCTTCGTGGTGTAGCAGTTTTAATGGCCAGTAGTGTAGCATGCATTTCCATGTATTCAGCTAGTGATACCAAAAAATAAGTTGAAATTAAATTAGCAAGCAACCTTATAAATAGATGTGGAAGTTTTTGTTTAAATTCTGCATGGAATCCTTCTCTATTCCTTGTCAAAAAACTGAGGAGCAGATTTAATGCTACCTCACCCGCTGGTTTTAATATCCACTATCGATAACATCAGACGTGTTGTTTCCAGAACTGCATTACAGAACGAGGTTTTAAATTCGCTTGCACAGCGCTTACTTGCTACAGTTTTGTCCTGAAAATGGCAGGGTGTGCTTTTGTCGAAATAACGGCGGTTGTCTAAGATGTCACCCGGCTGCATTCCCGTAAGTTATTTGAACATTGTATACGCCGTGAGAAACTCAGGTTTCAAATTTCATGCAACCGTTACTCGATGCTCTTTCGTGACCATATCTTTTATTAAACATCACAGCTGCATGTACCAGTTCCGTAGCGTTCTTCGAGCCTTTCTGGAAAGTTCAATGGCTTCAGGGCTTTTTATTTTAAATTGCTAGATGTGGCAACAATGTTACCATATGGTCAAAGTCAGACCGCAAAACCTCATAGATTTCTAAAACTGAAAATAATTTCCTCTCACACTGAGAAAACGTTTCTTAAATATTTTACGAGAGTGGCTAAAATTGACAAACTGTTTCTTTTTTTTCTCAGAGAAATGAAATACACTACTATCCACCACTCTTCTAAGTTTTTAACCATAAACGGCAATTGGCAGTGGGTGACTCAAAAGCTAGCGGTGGAACAGAAAATCACCTGCAAATAGTGAGCGCTACACAGAGCTTTCACTGTGGATTTAGTGCCATTGATCACAACTGAAAATAGTGACACTCTGAAGAACACCAGTCTGCTGGCCAAAACGCCCACTCAGGGCGTTACTAACGCGATAGCTGAATGAAAATTGAAACGGGAAAACTAAGCAAATAAAAGGAGTCGAAAATGGATTCCTCAAGGTGTTACCAGAGTATGAGGGACTGTTGCATAGCTTTCTTCAGCGAGACTAGCTTGTCCGTAGACGAATGATAGCTCTTTGCCAAGAGTAGACCGGGATTGGGCTCTACGTCTCATACCCTCTATTTCTGCTCGTCCCTGCAATCTACAGTATCTGTGCCTTTTTTTCTCCTTTACGATTGTTCACAGTCAACTGGTGTTTGGCATCGCTTCCGATTCAGACATTTCTAAATATTCAATCTCGTTATCCCCTTGTTCACTGTTTCAATTTTTTCAGGGCGTTACTTTTACATTGTTTTGCCCTCTTCGTTAGTACTCTCAGAAAATTTTCTCTGTAACTTTTTGGTCAGGACATAGCTCGGATTTTCTTTTCCAGCGGACTCAGTTGTGTCCATTTGTGAATGTTTCGGATTTTCAGGTGGTTAATCCGATGGATGCACGTTTCAAGACCTGTCTCCGGAGTAACACCCTGTAACCTCCCAACAGTAAATATATATACAGTATATATAACATTCACATTTAGTGTAACCTCCCCACAGATAAATTCCGTAACCTAACAATAAAAAAATGTGACTAATCTCTCAATAAAATTGTGGCTCACTTATAACCTTTCAATAATTGACTGTGAATTTAAATTGGTAAATTTTGGACGTCAGCAGTGCTGCGTCACAGCCGTGAAAATTCATTCTAAATAAATTGAAAAATCTTAAATCAATGAAGTCGCCGGATAATGCGTATATATCTGCTCTTATAAGAATTTTTTCTGGCACAGCCCAGTGCAATGCAGGCCACTAGATTTGTCTTGTTTAAAAAGAAACAACTGATTTTTCTTTACGATAATCGGGATGACCATGGATTGCAGAAATTATTAAACTCTTTAAATTCAAATGCATGAGTGTCAAAAAAGTTAATTTTATAAAAAAGATTATTATTAAAAGATTTTTTAAAGCATTTTCATGGGACTTGATATAACAATAGTCCAAATTTTGTTATAATAAACAACATATGCGCACGGCTATTTTTACCTTATACTACATCGCTCAGGCACTGCCATCGCTCCCCACGGCCGGCCTCCCGAACTCCATACACCAGACTGTTAGCTACTACTTACTCCTACTGACACTGCTCTTACTGCAGCCAACACTGCTCTCTGGTCTGAGATTCTCTTATAGCTTACATATCGGAGGCAGCGCGTGAGCAATCTATCTGCTCGAGTGCGCTAGCAATAAATTCCTTAGTCATTGACCTCTTACAACCCTTCACGTCGTCGTGAACGCTTCCACCGCGGACATTTCTGAGTTGTTTATTGTAAATGTCCGACGGTCACTGCAGTGTCACTTTGACTCACGTCACTTACAAATTGTTGCCTCTACACTGCTAGTACCAACAACTACTATCACCTCCGGCTGTGCCACTAGCCTGGGCTTCACTACCGGGTATACCGAGGTGACGGAAGTCATGGGATACCTCCCAGTACCTTATTGGACTTTTTTTTTGTCCAACGTAGTGCAGCAACTAGACGTTAAATAGACTCAAAAAGTCGTTGGGAGTCTCCTGCAGAAATATTGATCCGTGCTGCTACTACAGCCGTCCATAATTGCAAAACTGTTGCCGTTGCAGGTTTTTATGCCCGAACGGACCTCTCGATTATGTCCCATAAATGTTCGATGGATTCATGTTGGGCGATCTGGGTAGCCATGTAATTCGCATGAATTGTCCAGAATGTCCTTCAAACAAATCACGAACAGTTGTGGCCCTGTGACAATTCCATCGGTGTTTGGGAACTTGAAATCCATGAATGGCTGCAAATGTATCCAAGTATCTGAAAACACTCATTTCCACTCAATGATCTGTTGCACAAGAGTATCCAGTCCATTCCACGTAAACACAGACCACATCATTATGGAAACACCACCAGCTTGAAAAGTGCTTTGTTGGCAGCTTAGGACCATGGCTTGCCGGCTGCTGTGACCGAGCGGTTCTAGACGCTTCAGTCTGGAATCGTGCTGCTGCTACGGTCGCAGGTTCGAATCCTGCCTCGGGCATGGATGTGTGTGTGATGTCCTTAGGTTAGTTAGGTTTAAGTAGTTCCAAGTTCTAGGGGACTGATGACCTCAGATGTTAAGTCCCATAGTGCTCAGAGCCATTTGAACCATTTTAGTACCATGGTTTCGTGGCGTCTGCGCAACACTCGAACACTATCATCAGTTCTTACCAACTGGAATCGGAACTCATCTGACCAGGCCACGGTTCTCGGGTGATCCTGGGTCCAACATCTAGCAAAGGGAGGGGTTGCGGCCGATGTTGTGCCAGCGTCAGAGGCACTCACGTTCGTCATCTGCTGCCATAGCCCATTAACGCCAAATTTCTCCGCATTGTCCTAACGGACAAGTTCGCCGTACGTCCCACACTGATTTCTGCCGCAGTGTTGCTTGTTTGACAATTCTACGCAAACGCTGCTGTCCTCAGTCGTTGAGTGAAGGACGTCGAACATTGCATTGTCCGTGGTGAGACGTAATGCCTGAAATATGATATTCTCGACTCACTCTTGACACTGTAACTCTCGGAATATTGAATTCCCTAATGATTTCCGAAGTGGAATGTCCCATGCGTCTAGCTCCAACTGCCACCCAGTCTGTTAATTCCGGTTGTGCCGCCATAATCTCGTCGTAAAACTTTTTCGCATGAATCAGCAGAGTACAAATGACAGCTCCACCAATGCACTGCCCTTTTACATCTTGCGTACATGGTACTGGCACCATCTGTATATGTGCATACCACTATCTCGTGATTCTTGTCACCTCAGCGTAGTGGGTTAGTATTCCCCGTCCCTAAATCGTCACGACTCTGTCCATATACGTCTGGCAGAAATGTACTTTCGTTTAAATTATTTCGAAGATCACTGCTGTTTGCGAGCTTATTGTCTACAGTCTCGGTATCATTAAAAGCAACTAGATAATGCTCAGCTGATGAGGCACCGTTTGGTACCGATTCTCTACTTATTCCTCCTACGAGGTCAGAAAATGAAGGTAAAACGTTTAGTTAGGTATAGTTCACGATATAATTTTCGTCTGGGACAACCCTGTTTAATATGGCCTACTGCATGCTGGTAGTTGCTTTAAATATGTCATGTGTGGTTGACAGCACACTATTCATTGCGGACAGGATCCATTTTTACTCGAATTTTCAAGGAAGTTATTCTGTTTGAGAAGGAGTGACGAATAAAAATTTGCCTAGACCACGTTTCCGATTACGTGAATGTTTTCATAACTCTGCAGTTTGAATTTACTTACTTCGTTTGAAACTATCATGTGAGTGTTAAAAATACGCACATTTGTCATGTTGCTTTCGACGGAATTAGCGGTAAGCTTCGAGAGAGAGCTTCAAAGCTACCTACACACATATAACCTGGGGACGACGAGGAAGCTTTCTGGAATCCAGGTTAGGTGTTGGCTCACCGTGTTCTGCAAGGTCTTTTCCACGCAGCCTGGCTTAAAGACGGGAATGAAAACTGGGCTGAAAATTGTGAAAACAATGGTGTTGATGTGTCATCGGTCTGTGGATGATGCCTGTGTCCGCCATAGCTCTCCCACTTTTGAGACTGTCCCCCTTGTGAAGAACGCAGCTAGAAGACACGTGTAGCTTTGCGTTTCTCACACGTAAGGGTGCGTAAGAAGGGACCAAATGGCGTATTTTTACCATGACGTTGTCTTCACCAAGCCATAACCCTGTACTAGCAATGAAAGTGTAAATGTGGGTGTCTTATTATGAGCTTGATGCACTGCTTTTGGTTATCTTATGGTTGTGGGCCTCTTTGAAGTACGAAATAAACCTGTTCAACAATGACCGAGTGAGCTGGCGTAGTGGTAAACACTGGTCTTCTATTTGGAAGGGTGGCGGTTCAGTTCCCCATCCAGTCATCCAGGCTTCGATTTTCCGTGATTTCCATAAATCGCCTGTGTTCTGTCTCTGATGATGACGCTGTCGATGGGACTTTAATTTCTAAAATTGGTTCAAATGGCTCTGAGCACTATGGGACTTAACTTCTGAGGTCATCCCCTAGAACTTAGAACTACTTAAACCTAAGTAACCTAAGGACATCACACACATCCATGCCCGAGGCAGGATTCGAACCTGCGCCGTAGCGGTCGTTAATTTCTAACCTCGCTTTCTTTTTCCTATGCAAATGGTTCGAATGGCTCTGAACACTATGGGACTTAACATCTGAGGTCGTTAGTCCCCTAGAACTTAGAACTACTTAAACCGAACTAACCTAAGGACATCACACACATCCATGCCCGAGGAAGGATTCGAACCTGCGACAGTAGCGGTCGCGCGGTTCCAGACTGAAGCGCCTACAACCGCTTGGCCACACTGGCCGGCTTTTTCCTATGCAGATAGCACAATTCCAATTCGTGGCGAAATGTTGGCGCTCGTTTACAGTGATTGTTCATCATTCCTTACTTTCATTTTCATCTATTCCGGTCTGTGGTTAACTTCTGACACTGTTACAACAAAGCATCGTTCCTCACATTTTAGGTGCAATATAAAATCATCGAAAAAGTCATGACTGTAATCCACTAATGTGTTTTTAGAGCTCAGAACTTCATTCGGTCAAAACGGAACCCTTATAGGATCACTTTGTTATCCACGTGTTTGACTGTCCGACTGTTGAAACGTCTTTTTTCAGGAACGAGTGGAGGTAAAAAGTTGAGATATATGTCACATATTAAGGTCTATGGTCCTTTGCTGGTGTAAAAAACTTAAGCTTTTAAGTCAATGCAATAAAAACATACTGCCATTTATGTGACATTTTTGAGAGTCCAAAAACTCACCCATCAAAACATATAGAGTACTTCCCGTTGACCCAGAATCATGAAATTTGGCAGTACGCAAGGTATCACAGTACAAGTAAAGGCAAAAACTTGAAAGAGCTAGTTTATAATTAAAACACAAAAAAAATTTTGTCATGTTTTTCTCTGACTGTCTGGTTGTCCGCCTGTCTGTTGAGACCCTGTTGTCTCAGGAATAGTAAGACGTATCACTCTGTAATGCATGGCACATACCAAGGTTTATCGTCTCTTCGCAGTGTAGAAAACTAAGTTTATAAGTCGATGCAATCAAAAGATACGGTCGTTTACGTCACATATTTCGACACTCGGAAACTCACTAATCAAAACCTATATGGGACTTTCCGTTGATATAGACTGCTGAAATTTGCCAAGAAGCAAGGTTTCATAGCACAAGTAATAAAAAAAACCCGAAAATTGTTATTTTGTAATTACATCATAGGAAAAAAATGTTAACATTTTTAGGTTAGGCTTTACCGTGACTGTTACTGTCACTAAATGAAACAACAAGTTTACTGTTACCAGTCACCGTTTTATTTTTTTCCACGACGCGTTTCGAAGGTTTAAACCTCCATCATCGGGTGGATTTACATTAGTTAGTATTACATATGTGTGTGTGTTGCGTTACGATTTTGGAGGAACTTGTGGCACAGGAACCTGTGACCACTGGAGGCAGTGCCACAAGTTCCTCCAAAATCGTAACGCAACACACACACATATGTAATACTAACTAATGTAAATCCACCCGATGATGGAGGTCTAAACCTTCGAAACGCGTCGTGGAAAAAATGAAACGGTGACTGGTAACAGTAAACTTGTTGTTTCACTAAAAAAAATGTTGTTCGACTGGCTGTCCGTCCGTCTGTTAAGACCACTTGTTCTCAGGAACGGGTAGAAGTATCAAGTTGAAATTTATGTCTCACACTATTGAGGGGCATATGGTCCACACACCAATCTCTCGGCTTTTGTCAGTTTTCGTGACCTAAGCCTCTACTTCTCAATCAAGTAGCTCCTCGACTGGCCTCAAGGGTTGTGTGCTTCCCGCTTGCCAACAGTGTTCAGCAGTCCCGGACGGTCACCCACACAAGTGCTAACCGAGCCCGACAACGCTTAACTTCAGTAATATGACGAGAACTGGAGTTACACTGCGGCAAACCCTTTGACAGTAGTGACCTACAATCATGAATAATTAAAGGAAAAAAATCGGAAAACTGGAAATTTGTAATAAAATACAAAAAAAAGTCTCATTTGTTGTGAAGCAGTTTGTATGTCCTTCCGTGTATTAAGATCTAGATTTATCAGGAACGGGTAGACGTATCAAGTTGACATTAATGTTGCGTACTAAGGTTTATGGTCCGTTGGCGATGTAAAAGACTTAAGATACCTATTCAGTGCAATCCAAACACAGTACAGTTTATGTGACATACTAGGGGGGGTTTGAAAAGTCCGCGCGAAGTCCGAGAGAAGGCACCACCGGCCCGTATCGAGCTCATGTTTAGTTAGTAGCATCTTTGGAAAGAACGCACACCAAGATTCAGCCATATTGGTCTATTTATTTGTGTTTGGTATTCGCGTGAATCAAAGAAGTCGAGTGATTGTCAAAAAATGGACGAAAAAGAATTTCGTGTGGTGCTTAAACATTACTTTATGAAAGGCAAAAGTCCTCAGGAGAGTAAATAGAAGCTTAATAAACATTACGGTGATTCTGCACCTTCGATTAAAACAGTTTATAAGTGGTTTCAAAATTTTCGGAGTGGCCATTGGGCACAAGTGATACTGAACGTTCTGGACGCCCTGTGGAGGTTACGATTTCAGAAATCACTGATATAATCCTTGATATCGTGATGGATGGTGCATGAGATTGCTAGTGCTGTGGGCATCTCGAATGAACGGGTACATAATATTTTGCATAAACATTTGGGCATGAGAAAGCTATCCGCAAGATGGGTTCCCGCGACTGCTCATGTTTGACCAAAAACGGAATCGTGTGAAGTGTTGCAAGGATGATTTGCAGCAATTCAGAAAGAATCCGCAGGACTTTAAGCGTCGTTTCGTCACTGTGGATGAAACATGGATACATTACTATACTCCTGAGACCAAACAACAATCTAACGGCCGGAAAGGTTATGGCGACTGTCTTTTGGGATTCGCAAGGGATAATCCTCATCGTCTATCTGGAAAAGGGTAAAACTATTACAGTTGCATATTATTCATCGTTATTGGACCGTTTGGAAACTGAGCTGCAAGAGAAACGCCGGCGATTGGACCGCAAAAATGTCCTTTGCCATCACGACAATGCACCAACACACACCTCAGCAGCAGCGGCCGCAAAATTAATGAAAACAGGATTCCAACTCGTTTCACATCCCCCCTACTCTCCAGACTTGGCTCTCTCTGACTACTATTTGTTCCCCAATTTAAAGAAATGGCTGGCAGGACATAGATTTTATTCAAACGAGGAGGTGATTGCAGCAACTAATAGCTATTTTGCGGACTTGGACAATTCCTATTATTCGGAAGGGATCAATAAATTAGAACAGCGTTGGAATAAGTGTATAAGTCTAAAAGGAGACTTCGTCGAAAAATAAAAAAAGGTTTACCCCAAACACGTAAGTAGTTTTTGTTTTTGCACGGACTTTTCAAACTCCCCTCGGATTTTGGTACTCGCAAACTCACTCACCGAAACCTCTAGGGTACTCGCCGTTGACCTAGACTCATGAAATTTGCCAGGCAGCAAGGTTTCACTCTATAACTAAAGGAAAAAATCTGAAAAGTGTTAATTTGTAATTATATCACATGAAGAAAGTATTTTTTTGTAATTTGTTGTTCAGTTTCAAACTTAAAATTAAAACATTGGCAAACTCTTGGAATTTCCGGAACCGATATCTTGAAAGCATCATTCTCGATAACAAGCAAAAATCGCCGAGATTCTCTGTTCCTGGGATGAAGGAACTATCTGTGTATATAATTACGTTTGAGAGCGCAAGCGTGAGTCCAACTATCACCCGTTCATTTTTTTAAATAAACGTCAACTATTGTTATATGTTTTATGTGAAAATTATGAACATTGTCCACGAAAGTATTTTTTAAAGTATTTGTCATCTATTTTTACATATTTTAAAACAGCTGCAGCTTGTGCAATCTTTGGCTGATGAGCGTCTTCAACTGCTGCCAACTCTCGTCTTTGTGAGTAATCTACATAACAGTAAAGGTAAAAAGAAACCACAGCGCCCTGTCTGTTGGGAATCGGCAAGCATTCCCTGTGCTGGTGGCCAGGTAGCAATTCCCACAAGATAGTCTACGAATGTACGGTGGCGCCTGCTTGTGAATAGAATTCATGTCGACAGAGTATACCCAGTCGAGTCAGCCGTGTGACCCGTTTTCAAGCTGCGTTGCAGTAATAGGGGCTGCTTCTCCATATTGCACAAATAGCCGCAAAGCGACGCACGTATCAGAAGGTTGTTCGTCAAGACGTTGTTCGACGCCAGCTATTGCGTTGCGAAAGGGTGTTGTTCGAAGTTTATTAATTAGGTTCAAAATGGTTCAAATGGCTCTGAGCACTATGGGACTTACCATCTGAGGTCATCAGTCCCCTAGAACTTAGAACTACTTAAACCTAACTAACCTGACATCACACACATCCATACCCGAGGCAGGATTCGAACCTGCGACCGTTGCGGTCTCGCGGTTCCAGACTGAAGCGCCTCGAACCGCTCGGCCACTCTGGCCGGCTATTTAGGCAACGTGTCATTACACCAGAGCATCGTTGGAAAAAATGCCAGCATTTGTTTGGTTATCGAATTTTGTTTGTTCGTTCCTTCTTAGCGACATTGTGGTCTCAGCTGTTTAAAGATTTTTCCTTCTAATCATTGGTTGTTGAGTGGGTTGTTTGGTTGCCCACTTTCCTTCTAGAACGAGGCAGAAAAATCTGCTGATATTAGATTTCAGTTATAGTTCTAGAATACGCGGATTACGGATGTTCGCGGAACATAAACTGCTCAATTGTCAAAAACCTGAATAACCACCATTTGCTGCGCGAACGCTGTGAGACGTGCAGAAAGAGTGTCAGTGAGGTTCTGAAAGCAACAGACACGGATATGTAGGCATGCTGACCGTGGCCAGCTGCAATATCTTTCTCTGTTGATGGTCCAAGGCGTCAACATCCCGATCGAGACTTTCTCACAGATTCTCGATAGGGTTTAAAACTGGGGAGTTTGGCGGCCGCGGAAGTACGATAAATTCTTCTTGGTGCTCTTAGAACCACACACATGCACTGCGCGCTGTGTGACACGTTGCGTTATCCTGCTGGTATGTGCCATCGTGCCAAGGAAAAATAAACTGCATAGAGGCGTGGACGTAGTTCCCAAGGATAGATGCATACTTAAGTTGACTCAGTGTGTCTTCCAGAATGACGAGATTACTGAGACCACCTAGAGAATGTCACGAAAATATTCCCCAGACCATAACGCTCACCCGATTTTGGCAAGGTGTTTGCTTTCAGACGTTTCACGCCGTACACGCCAACGACCATCTGTCCGATGAAGCAAAAACGTTATTCATCTGTAAAGGCCAATCGTCGTCAGTCAGTGGGCGTCCAGTTGTAGTACCCGTGCACAAAAACCAGCCTTCGTCCCTGATGAACAGCAGTCAGCATGGGAGCATGAACCAGTCGTCTGCTGGGTGGCCCATGCGCAGCAACGTTCGCTGAACGGTAGTTGAGGACAAACTGTTGATAGTCCCTTGGTTCATCAGAGCGGTCAGTTGCTCAATAGTAACACTTCATTTCGCCTGTACCCATCTCCGCAGCTGTCGTACACCTCTGTCATCTGTCGCCTATACTGCACTACAGTTGCCTCGACTTTGGTTTTGGATAGCGCCATTTTGCCATGCGCGGTGTACCTTAACCACGGCAGCATGCGAACAGTTTACAGGCCTAGCCGTTTCTGAAATGTTTCCACTCTTGGTTCGAAAGCCAATGATCCCCTTTGGACGTCAGATAAATCGCCCCGCTTACGTATTACGACTACGACTACACTGTTCTCCAACCGACACTCTTTATATACCTTCCACTGTTAGTGTGCCACCTGCTACATATGACTGGTTATTGCACGTGGGCGCCGACCGTATGGGGTGGTCACATTAAGTGACTGGACCGTGTATTAATGTAAAGTTGATGTTGTGTATACGTACAAGGTTATTAAAATGATTTTGTTGATCAGGAACCATTCTTTTAAGTTCAGATATTTATTTTTACGTTTTTGCTTTCAAAAGCTCCTTGTTTTCTATCTTTTTTGAGTCAAAAGATCTTCAATATTACTGTTTGTTTTACGCTTGGATCCTACACTTACGGTTTTTAAAATTAAATTAAAAATTTTTTAAATTGCAAGCGTTTACCTTAAGTATATTTTTTATAATGTTGTTTTAACATCAGAAACTGCTACAGTGAAATCGATTGTATTTGCTGCAATGGAAAATGTTAAGGACTTGACGTATTTTTTCTTTTTTAAATTTGGTACTCGGCATGGGAGTACAGTCATTGTAAATTGTAAATTCTTATCCAGAATCTTTTACTTATTGACATGATACATTGAAAATGATAGCTGTTCTTTAACAATTTTACAGTAGAAGTAGAAAAACCAATAAGCTCCTCTTCCAAAACCAGTGTCATTCTCGTCTCACAGATCGTAAGGAAAATCGTAAAAAGTAAGAATGAATTTATGGAACTAGTTTTTGTATTTAGGGTGGTTGAAGACGAACACTGGATAGGCTTATAGTAACATCAACTAAATAAAAAATTCTTGAGTTACACACCAGCGTGGCCACTGAAGTCTGGCTCTGCTGTCAGTACACTAAAGGAAGTGACGGAAAAGCGAACAGAAATGCATAGCACCACCCGGTTGCTGGAAAATATTTGTTGACAAGGTTTTTAATTAATATTTTTTTGATCACTGCTAATTGAATCTGTCGCCTATTCGGCAGCCAACTCATGCTCACAGACATCTAACAGGGGAAGCGTGTGCTGTAATTAAAAACAGATCCTCCACGTAATTCCTCTAATTTTACGTGCATCACAAAAACTTCGAGATTTTTTAATGTACTGTGTTTGCAGGTTACTACTCTTTGACCATAGTGAGGAAGGGAAAAATTCAATATGTTTCCATCCGCATTTCTGACATTTTGTACACCGAATAGCAGTCTGTCTTCTAAATGTTCTGTTTGATTTGACACGCATTGAATTTGGCCGTTTTGTTACGAACATGGCACGTAATAACGATTTGTATAGTGTCACGTCTCCAGTTATCAGTAAACTAGTTTAATTTACATCGCCTTTAACTGCCTCAAAGGCGCTGTTAGACTTGGTTGTTGTTTAAGATTGTTGCAGTAATATTTTCGCCCGTGCTCTCACATGACAATCTTCATTCGTGAAGAATACGTCTGTCAGGTGGATCCTTAATGTAATACGCAACTTGGTAAGTGGAATGAGTACCGTGTATGTGCGAATAGTACCTGGCGTATTATTACTGAGCCATAGCTTTGACCAATTAGTGCTCAGACTGTTCAAACAGATAATAAAAGTATTCTTAATAACAAACTGAAACAATATTACAATTATTAATTATTTTGTGTGTCATAATCGCGCTACAGTTTAAGAGAGTGATACAGCAGATGCATTTCGCTTTTATTAACAAATCATCACCAGTGCTGATTGGCGCCTGTAGCTCATGTACACGTATTTCGAAGCCAGCAGGTTTTCCCTCAGTGGTACGGGAAGTTGGATTCGAAATGGCTTGGTTTAACTCGCACTTTAGCACTTTAGGCTATTTGGTACCCTGTTTTCTTTTAGTTGCAGTTAATTTTTACTCGTCACTTGTTGTGTAACAGCTGCTGCGGAAGATGGCCATCCAAACAGACATATTAAAATCATATTTTTTTGACAGCTCCTTAACTCCATTGGACGATTTTTAACAGATGATCTACTGTGTACTTGCGCAAGCTTAAGTATCTTATTTGATCAAAAGTATCCGAAAAACTGTATATAATGTGGAGTTGACCACTAGATGTCACGAGAAAGTGGACTTGTCAGCATAAAAGGAGACGAGGAGTGTTGTGTTGTTAGTAAGAACGACTGACAATGAATACCCACCACAGTTATTTATGCCTAACGTTCACAGTTGTGATTACGGTTGGAGGAATACGGCGACGTTCTTGGCTTCCGCCCACACCTGGAAGTTCAGTATTTTCATCTGTGTAGTCAGCATGGAGGCAGTAGCAGCAGAACGTGTCTGTCTGGAGAGCTGAGTCACTTTGAACGAGCACC